>NC_033794.1:104219606-104249695 GCF_001876935.1 Asparagus officinalis | reverse complement strand
CGGCTATATCTGACGGTTGGGTTCAAAGGCCACGGCCACGATTCAAACGAGACACACGAAGCTGACGTCAAATTTTTGAATCACAATGAGAGCGACGTGACGGAACCACGCCACCTTAGCTGGAAAGCACGAAGTCCACCAGCGGACATGTGGTTCACTCACACTGAATCTAGTTACGCACAAAGGAAAGGTCTCACCTGCGAAAACTCGACCCAAATCCGCAAGTCGAGCAGAATTTCGCCACTAAAACCTAACTTTGCCTGAACGGCGCATTCGCCCTTGGAGACAAACGACAAATAACATGACTTGTCCCGAACCTTAAACCGCCAACGAGATGACCTCGCTTAAGCCCACGCCTCAGGAGGCAGAGGGTTAGAGTAGAAATCTTAGCATTAAGCCTAAGAGAAACTACTCGATAACTTATCATACTGAGGGGAATAGTATGGGTAGCCCGATTCGAACGGTAATTGGTAAAGGCAAATCAAACCCGTTGATAGCTGAGGGTTTGCTAGAAATCCTAAAGGAAACCAGAGGCACTTATTTCGCCAAGAACTTCTTTATTCAAAGTATTCCAGACCACACGCAAGCCGGTTTAGGTCTGAAAACTTTGAAAGGGGTCTTGTAGATGGTAAAAAATACCTCTGTAAACTTGCGGAAAATTCGCCTGCAAAGAAGAATCGCCAACACGGCCCAAGCCGTGCGGTCGTCAAACGCACCCGTGTCCTAGGTTCGCCTGAATGATCGACTCACCCGCGCAAGTCAAGATCAACTAAATAACGGAAATTCGCCTTTCTTTTACAACTCGCCTGACCGAGTCTAAAGTCGAATCCGCTTGCAAACCTCAAGGTCGCCAGAATAGCTGAGTATCCGCTACCCCACGTGCCAGGGCGGGTTTTCCCACCTCTCTTGACCTGAAATGAGAAGGCACAGTACTCCAGGACCGTCGAGTGGCCGCTCACAGTACGAATGATCAGACAGGTGCCAGATCAACCTGAATATTCATAAATGCAACTCACCTCGTCCGTCCGAGTCAAGAGCTGGGTCCGCTAGCATTCGGCGAGCTGTCCAAACCCACTCGAGTACTGGGAACCCGCTTTCCTACCTCTTTCGACCTGAAGGGAGAAGGCACAGTACTCCAGGCCCGTCGAGTGGCCGTTCATAGTACAGGTGATCAGACAGACGCCAAATCAACCTGCGTGCTCATAAATACAACTCAGCTCATCGGTCCAAGTCAAGAGCTGGAGTCGTCGGCGCGCAGTAAGCTGGCCAAATCCACTCGAGTAGTGAGACAGCCGCTGGTTCACATACGAGGATGGGCTTTCCCACTCCTACGTGACACGACGTGAAGCACAGCCCATTGAATGACCGTTCGTAGTACAGATGAGCGGCAAGACATCTCCCAATAGTACATGGTCACATCCCATGATTCAAGGAGTGACCACGCCGTCTCTCCACCATTTAAGAACTTCTTCCAGCCACAGGTTAGGGGTTCACCGGTTCACCAGTTCAGAACATTTTCTAGCTACGAAGAAGAAGTTTAGCTGTTTCTCAGCCGTCCAGTGATTCGCTCATCGCTGAATCAGCTAATTGAACTATTAGCTCTCGACTCCCATGCGGGTCGACGACAAGCTCTTTGCATAACCGTTGCACTGTAGCATCCCCCTTCAGTTCCGGGCCCTAATCGTCGCCGAACTCCAGAACCCAAACTCCATCAATCCGAGTTTCTACTGTGTACTGAGGCTCTCCAGCAACTTCGGTCAAACCGTCCAAGGGAAGCAGACTCGATACGAGCATCGAACGAAGCATCCTGTAGCTACCGAAAGTCTCCGCACTAAACAAGGAGGGCCTTCCCTCTGTTTCTGTTGTAATTTCGATTTATTAGTTTGCAATAAGCCTTCTTATTAATACAAATGAAGTTCCCTGTTTTCGGGAGATCAATATTTACACCTACACTTCTATTGGAAGGACTTCCTCTGGTCGAGGACCTTCCCTCTCTATATCAATGTCAGTCACATTAGTTGGAGAGAATTCCTCTATTAGAGGGACTTCTCCTGGTTGAGGGGCCTTCTCCCTCTATATCAATGTTAATAAAGTCAGGTGAAGGGAATTCCTCCGGTGGAAGGAATTCCCTCTCAATCTCAATGTCAGCCACCTTGTGTGGAGTGCCTGTGTCAAAAAAACAGAAACAAGATATTACTTAATATTTTAAAACTATAATTATGAAAATTTGTAATATCTTAACAACCAATCTGTAAACTTAATAACAAATCTGTAATCATAATAAGTAATCTGCAATCTTAACAACAACACAATATAATTCACAAGTACAAGTTTACTCCTCCATCGATGTGTTGGACACCTGTCCCTTCAACTTCTTATTTTTATATACTGTGAGACTACTGCATTAGGCTTTGCTCACCTCCTCTCTCAACATTCTCACTTCTGCAGATAGAGAAGTTATCTCTCCTTGGTCGGTAACTCTCTGATCTTTATATTTATTATTAGTGCCGTGAGTAATTTTTGATTCATCATCGTAGACCTCTTCCAAAACATCAGTTGCTGAGGCAATTCTATTTGATCAACTACCTCATTGTGCTACTCGACCACTTCATCAATACGATAAGTTCACTCTCCCTCCCTCCCTCCCTCCCTCCCCCTCTCTCTCTCTCTCTCTCTCTCTCTCCAACTACCTCATTGTGCTACTCGACCACTTCATCAATACGATAAGTTCACTCTCCCTCCCTCTCTCTCTCTCTCTCTCTCTCTCTCTCTCTCTCTCTCTCTCTCTCTCTCTCTCTCTCTCTTCTTCTCTTTCTCCTTCTTCTGCTCCTTCCCCCGCAAACCTCTACCTGGTTCTTTAAAAACCTTCTCTAGTCTTTGAACTTAGCCCTGTAACTATGGAAGTTTTATAGTAGCGTGCTGAGATTTAGCTACAATAGTGACCAATCTTATGAATCCCCTAACTTCTCCTAGTCTCACCCAATTTTTGAGGGGAGGCCTTGGCATACTTTCCAATACTGGCTTCTCGGTGCTAGTAAATTTATAGTACCACAATTGTACATGAGATAAATAAAATATTAACAACCAGACTATAACCTTAACAACAAAATTGTAGCCATAACAGTACCTTAACAACTAAACTATAACCTTAACAACAAATCTGTAAACTTAACAACCAATATACAATCTTAACAACCAACCAGTAATGTTAACAACCAATTAGTAACCTTAACAAATAATTTGTAGCCTTAACAATAAACCCATAATCTTAACAACTTATCTTCAAGCTTAACAACCAATTTGTATACATAACAAATAATCCCTAACCCTAACAACTAACAACTATACTTAAAAACAAATCCCTAACCGTCACTATCAAGAATGCATGAATTCTAGTCATTGCTTTAAACCATAAAAAGTAGTAATAGTTATAGATATGTGAGTAGATCCTGGACATGGCATTTAGTGGGTGCTGGAGGAGCCCTACTGCTATAACCATCAGTTTTGAAAAAAAAAACCTCAACCAAATTTTATTTTTTTTATCTCTGTTGGAGCCAACAAAATATCCCTCGTTAGAGAATCATGTATGACTCATAACCTATTCAAGGTTGAATGAGAACTCGATATCTTCTCTAGTTTGGTATCTGTGAAAATAAATTTCATCTTATTCTCTGTAGGCACAAAAAAATTTCTATAGATTACAAAGAAGCTCAAAACTAACAAAAACGATGATATCTCTCAAACCGGAGGGAATTTGACAAAATGGATGGTGGAAAACCAAACTTTGGTTGGTTTGGTTGGTCCCGTCTCATCGAGAGAGGCAATTTTGATATATAATTCGTCCAATTCTGACTCACGGATTCAAAGTTATGACCCGTTCTTCGTAGCATATTCTGAAGTCTGCTTGAACTAATCAAACCTCGCCTGAACTATTGGACCAAGCTTATAGGTTCCCAAAACATAGCTCGATATGAAGAGAAGACGATGAACATAATCATCTGAGTCAAAATAGATCATCCGAGGCTAAAAAGAAGCAAAGAAATGCGTCCTACGGGGTGGAGACAATGGGGTCGGTCCATGGTACGAAACATCGAAACTTGCGCAAAATGACGAAACAAGACCAAACTGGGAAATTGAAAATTCCGAGTCAACTCAAGGTGAATTAAAAATCCCGAGTCACCTCAATATGACTCGGAACAGTGTCGGGTCACATTGAGGTGACTTGCACAGTGAAGTTACCAATGATGTATTTTCGGATGATTTTCTTAGGATTCGTTTGATCTACTACCTCCCTAACTACCTTAGGATCATCCCTAAATATGGTTAAGCCATTATTAATTGAAGATAAGATCAAATCATGAATTCTTATATGAAAACACAATATCTAAAGCCTATAAATACACCCCTAGGGCCCCTATGCACGGGAGATCTAAAATTTGGATCTTAGAGGCGAGGTGCTGGCCCTGTGAGAGCAGACCTACGAATTTTAGAGAGAGGCTAGCAAGATCTTGGCGAACTTCAGCATAAAGAGGAAGATTTTAAGAGATCTGAAGCCCCTTTTCATCCTTCCCTCGAGATCAGACTTGGTTTTGATCTTGAGAAAAGTAATAATCTTACTTAGTTGAGATTATTTACTTCAGTTCTAAGTTTCCTCGATTAAAACAAAGAACACTAAGCCTTTGTGTGCATCAACCGGATCCGATACTCGACGGTCCACGGATTGAAGAGTCACTGGCACAGGCACAGATCCTATGCAAGCAGTGGATGCTAAACGTCCTCTGCGTATGTTTCTAGGAGATTGTCTTTTTATTTCTTTTGTGTAAGAAAAGTCTTATAAAAAGACTCCTTCTTTTGAACTTATTGTAAACGATAAACATTATAAATAAGTTCCACAATGAAATCGATTTCCGATGCAAACATTCCCGTCCCACTTAGCACGTGCTTGAAAGTCAGAAGATTAAGACCAGGAGGGCCAAAATAAGCGTAGTGTCTGAATACACTATCTTTGTAGGCATCCCAATGCCTTTGGCCCATATGTTTCATTAAAGAATACATGAATTCATGTAGGCCTCAACTCTAATATAGCCTTTTATCTACAAAGCAAAACAGCAAGACACATGTCAACAATAACTTTCATAGCAGATTTATAATTTTAACAACTAACGCTTAACCTTAACAACTAACATGCCACAAGTTAACAGTAACCTTAACAACTAACAAACCAAAGTTAGCAGTAACCTTCACAACATATTCATAAGCTTAACAACTAACATAGAACCTTAACAATTAATGAATATCCTTGACAACTAAAAGCTAACATTCACAACTTAACTGTAACCTTCATAATTAACACAACATGCAACATCATAAATAACTAAATTGTGCAATAAACTCACCTCTTTTTTGTTGTCAAATGCATCTCTTCCAAATTTATCTTATTCGTTCTGCTCTTTAGATCCACGAGCGCTTTTCGAGACATCATCGGTGCTCCCCTCTACATCAGTGCGCTATACTGGATTTGTGAGTTGAACTAGACTTGTAGGAGGAGGTTGACTAGTTGCTATGTCCTCTAGAACATTAGCAATTTTAGATGTTTGTAATATTTTTAGAATAAAATTTTATTTAAAAACCAATTCTAGAATTTTAGATTTTAAAAAAGAAAAAATAGAACACATATTTATAGTTTTGCCCCTAGACTTTCAAAACTCTAGGGCTGCTGATCCTGTGATAGTGGCTACAACGTCTAAAACCTCCATGCAACGTGCTCTTTGGATCTTGTAACGAGCAAATAGCAAGAAAGAAATCTCAGCAAAACAAAAGTTCTGGAAAGGAGTAAATAAAGAAGAGAACACCAGATTTTAATGAGGTTCGGTAATCGTGCCTACGTCCTCGGGAGCCACACTAGAATTTCTTTGATTATTGATGAAGATTACAAGCTTGCAAACAACTACTTCTCTCTCTGAGATCTCTCTCTCTCTCTCTCTCTCTCTCTCTCTCAAAGTTCTCAGAATACTCTCTCAAAGACGCTCTTTTTCTATGATAATAACTCTCACAAAACATGTTTTGGGATATATAGAAACTCTAACTCAAAATGGAATCCAAACCGAACTGGGAATCCGATTTACCCGCTATCAGTTGACTGATTACACTACATCGATTGACTGACCAGAGCGATTTTTCCTCAGTTTGCTTCGTGCACATTATCGGTTGACCAATATATCTCATCGGTCAACTAGAGGGATTTTTCTAGCTTGTTTCTGTTAGTCGAATCGGTTGACCGATAGGCTTGTTTGGTCGATCGATCAGAGGGGTTTTTGCTACTTCTGAGTTTTCCTGTTTTTCATCTCAGGTTTGGGTCTACACCCCTAAAACCAACAATCTCTCATTTGGAGACCAAACCACCGTGAACAAGCTCTCTTGAAACTCCAGCCATCTTAGCAAGCACCTTCTCCTACCCGGAAAATTTCTTTCTTCAATCAATATCATTCTTAATGATCCCACCTTTCCTCCTAGTGTGGCTCTGCCCTCATTTCCTACTTATGAAGGCTAACTCAACTTGCGCACAACTCTAATTTCTTAATGGTCACTGTTTTCGTCAACATAACTTCATAATTTTGGCTCCTCAAAATTTTCTCCAACATTAACATCCCATCCTCTATTAGCGATCGTATGAAGTGGTAACGCATATCGATGTGCTTTGTTCTAGCATGATATACTAGATTTTTGGAAATGTGTATAACACTCCGGCTATCACAATAAAGAACTCTGTTCCCCCGCTTCAGACCTAACTCTTCCAGACACCCAATCAACCAAATCATCTCCTTACTTGCTTGAGTTACGGCGACATACTCTACCTCAGTCGTGGACAACGTCACTATCTTCTACAAACGTGAGACCAAGCTCACTGCTATTGACCCTAAAGTATAAACATACCTTGTGGTACTTCGCCTTGTATCGTGATCACATGCAAAGTCTGCATCCACATATCCCTGCAGTACTAATTCCTTTCTCCTAAAGCATAGTGGCATATCTGTAGTCTCTCTTAAGTATCTCAGTATCTACTTCACGGCCTCCCAATGTTGCTTCCTTAGATTGCTGATAACCTGCACACAACTTTTACTGCATGGGTGATATCCGGCCTCGTGCAAACCATTACATACATAAGACTACTAATAGCTAATGAGTATGACATTCTGGTCATGAACTCCTTCTATGCATCTGTCTTGGGTGACTGCTCCTCAAATAACCTGAACTGACTTCTAAGGGGCGTACCAACGGCCTTTGCATTCTCCATGTTGAATCTTTGAAATACCTTCCTAATGTATTCAGCTTGACTCAACTTTAACGTCCATTCAACCATATTCCGACTGATTCGCATCCCAAGAATTTGCTTGGTTGCACCCAAATCCTTCATGGCAAACTCTTTTGCCAACTGCTTCTTCAACTTGTTTATCTCCTGTAAACAAGGTCCTATAACTAACATGTCATCTACATTCAGTAGTAACACGATATAGCTAGACTCGAACCTCTTGAAGTAGCAGCAATAATCTGAATTACACCTTCCATAGCCATTGCTCTGTATGAAGTTATCAAATTTCTTATACCACTGTCTTGGATCCTGTTTCAAACCATATAATCTCTTCTTGAGCCTACATACCATCTCTTTCTTTCCTTCCTCTATGAAGCCAACAGGTTGCTTTATGTAGATTTCTTCATCTAAGTCATCATGAAAAAATACAGTATTTACATCTAACTACTCAAGGTATAGATTTTTAGTAGCTACTAAGCTCAACATCACCCTGATAATTATAAGCTTCACGACAGGGAAAAATATCTTTGTATAATCCACTCCTTACCTTTGTTAGAATCCTTTCACAACTAATATGACCTTGTATCTTTTAATACCATTACTCTCCTGCTTGACCTGATAGACCCACTTGTTATGTAAAGCTTTTTTGTTCGTAGGAAGCTGAGCTAACTCCCATGTCTCATTCGAATAGAGAGAATCCATCTCTTCTTGCATCACATGCTCCCACTGCTGAGATTCACTATCTTTCAATGCCTCCTCATAGCACTCGAGTTCTCCACTATCTGTCAAAAGCAAGTAATATAGCGATGAAAGATATCTGAGATTTGGTTTGGGTACTCTGGATGACCTCCTAAGCTCCTTGCCCTTGGTACTAGTCTATGCACTTGGAGTCCTCTCCGTTCTTTGGTCAGAACTGATATTGTATCCCTCATCTGAAAGTTCCTCTTAATCCATGTACTCGGATGCACCAGTATCCTTAGTGCTGCCCGTACTGTTTTGGCTATCCTTATCATTTTCTTTGTTGTTGGACCCTAGAGGGGGGTGATTAGGGTCAAGAGGCTCTAATTATGCAATAAAATAGAACAAGCAAACCACAAAACAGAAAATGCAATCACAGTAAGTGAGATAGGGTTAGGAATCGTTATCCTTGACGCGCGATGTGTTAACGAGGTTCGGTCCGCTGACCAACGTCCCCGCTCCCCACTCTCGAGGAGAAATCCACTACACACCCGGTTTGGAAGCCGGAACTTCGTCTACACAGCGATCCCTCTTAATCTCTCACTACACAGTTGATCTCAACAGATCCTACACCCTCATAGTTGATCTACACAAGATCACACTCACACAGCAGTAGAAATAGTGCAAGACTCTCTCTTTACAAGTCCCTATGGCAAAGAGAAAGAGTGCAGTTGAAGCTGGGAAGTGAACACACAAAAAAACTCAGAGAAAGAACAGGTTTTGAAAATCTTTGCTCAAGAGAAAATGGCGGCTCTGGTTTTTTTAAGCGTTAGGGCACAGGAGAAGAAGATGGGTTGGTTTAAATAGGAGAAACCTCTCTGTTCAAAGACAAAAAACCAATCTTCTCAAAATAGAAACAATCTCCTAACAGACTGTGCCAGAGATAGCGAACAGCTGGCACAACAACCCAGGGCAAGCGACCATTTGAAAAAGGCATCGGTTGACCGACTAACTTTTCGGTCGACCGACGTATTTTCCGGTCGACCGCGAGCCTGGTCTGATAACGAGAAAACAAGCAGAAACATCATCAGTCGACCGGTGTGGTCGACCGATAGAAAAATCAAGATTTCAGTCGACCGCACCGGTCGACCGATGACCTCTCTGGAGCCCAGTGACGAAAGACCTTAAGTGCGGTCGACCGCATTCTGATATGCTCCTGAATTGGTTTTTGACTCAAACTAAAATATTTAGAAAATATTTATATGACCTCTGAAAATTATAAAACTTTGTAAAATGTTTTTAATACTAAAAACAAACTGTTTAGAAAAGGAATTTTGCAGATAGGTCCTCATACTTGTGAAAAATAGTATTTTGCGAAAAACGCTTAAAAGCTTAAGTATGAAAATGTGTGTGTGAGTCCCAATAGCTTCAAGTGAATTCAGTAACTCTTTGCCTACATTCTAATACTAGAGAGAGAATAAAAATAAGCTAATATCCTCACATAGAAAACAATCTTTGAGTCTTGATATAGCTTGAGTTTGGATGAAGCTTTTGTATGAATTTGTTGTTCTTGAAATAACATTGCTTCATCACTATGCCTCCACCTTCTTTGGATATCATCGTTGCAGTGTATATTCCATCCAATCCTCCATTAGTGGCACTAACAAGCTTGATAAATGAATTTACTACATTTGCACTCAATAAGCCATTAGTACCGTTAATGGTGGTTGTAAAACATCATCAAAACATAAGGGCTAACAATCTCCCCCTTTTTGATGATGACAACCAACCATTATAAGAGCAAAAATAAAATAGCTTATAGATAGGTGCTCCTCCTATCTATGAGCTCCCCCGTGGTATATGCAACAAATGATGAGATTTCTCTCCCCCTTTGTCACCATCAAAAATGTGGTAAAGAGAAAATAAAATGCAACTAAACAAGCACACAATGTAGAACTTTCACATAGTGCATAAGCCCAAACCATTTCTTATGCGACAAAAATCATCCTCTCCAAGTGGCTTAGTAAATATATCCGCTAATTGAGATTTTGTGTCAACAAATACTAGGGATACATCTTGTCTCTCTACATGATCGCGTAAGAAATGATGACGCACGTCAAACCGAATTTTTGGAAATGTTTATAGCACTTGTGTTATCACAAAAAATTTTAATATTGTTAAAATTTAAATCATAGTCAACTAAGCTTTGTTTCATCCATAAGACTTGAGCACAACATAAGCCGGCGGCAATGTATTCCGCTTCCGTAGTGGACAATGCAACACAATTTTGTTTCTTGGAAGCCCAAGAAACAAGGGAATTTACTAAGAATTGGCATGTTCCACTAGTACTCTTGCGATCTACCTTACATCTGGCAAAGTCGGTGTCACAAAAACCATATAAATCAAAAGAGGTGCTTCTTGGATAAAATAAGCCAAGATTAAAAGTACCATTAACATATTTAATGATCCTTTTAACCGTAATTAAATGAGATGCTTTAGGAGATGCTTAAAAACGTGCACATGCACACACACTAAACATAATGTCGGGTCTACTAGCGGTGAGATAAAGAAGACTACCTATCATACCTCGGTATAATTTTTGGTCCACGTCTTCACCACTTTCATCCGCGTCAAGCTTAACACTAGTACTCATGGGAGTAGGCGCATGCTTAGAATTCTCCAACTTGAATTTCTTCACCAATTCCTTTGCGTACTTGCTTTGTGAAATGAAGATCCCATCCTTAGTTTGCTTGACTTGTAGCCCAAGAAAGAATGTAAGCTCTCCCATGCTCATCTCAAAGTGATCTTGCATAACTTTAGAAAATTCCTTGCACAAGGATTCATTAGTAGCACCGAAAATAATGTCATCCACATATATTTGAACTAAAATGAAATCATTTTTCCTTTTTCGTACAAAAAGAGTGTTATCAATTGTTTCTTTAGAAAAACCATTTTCAACAAGAAAACTAGAGAGGCGAGCATACCAAGCTCTAGGAGCTTGTTTCAACCCATATAAAGCTTTTTGAACCCGGTAAACATGATTAGGGAAAGCATGATCTATAAAGCCGGGGGGTTGCTCAACATACACTTCCTCTTCTATAAAACCATTTAAGAAGGCACTTTTAACATCCATTTGAAATAGTTTGAAAATTTTAAAGCTAGCAAATGCCAAAAACATCCTAATAGATTCCAACCTTGCAACCGGTGCAAAGGTTTCATCATAGTCTATGCCCTCCTCTTGATTGTATCCTTGGGCAACCAAACGAGCTTTATTCCTAGTAACAATACCATGTTCATCAAGTTTGTTTCTAAAAACCCATTTTGTACCAATAACACTAGCATTGTTAGGTCTAGGAACTAACTTCCAAACATCATTTCTTTGAAAATTGTTTAGTTCCTTATGCATAGCCAAAACCCAAAATTCATCATTTAAAACATCATTAATCTTTTTAGGTTCGAGTTGAGATAGAAATGCAACATTACCACACTCACTCAAGGATTTTGAGCGAGTAATAACTCCTTTTGAAGGGCTTCCAATAATTTGTTCCTTTGGATGATTTGATGTGAATTTCCAAGCTTTAGGAGGTTCAATTTGTTCATTATCATTTGAGCTATCCACATCCTTTTGAGCTTCTATAGAAGGAGTATCATTGATTTGCAATAATTCCAATCCTCCCTTAACATCATCATCATCATCTTTCCTAGGTAGAAAAACTTGAGAACCAACATTAGTTTCATCAAAAGTAACGTTTATAGATTCTTCAACAACGAGACTTTGTTTATTAAAGACCCTATAAGCCTTACTTCGTGGTGCATAGCCCTAGAAAATACCAACATCAATTTTAGAGTCAAATTTATCATGGTGATCTTTTGTATTTAAAATGAAACATTTACAACCAAAGATACGAAAATAACCAATGAAAGGAGTTTTTCCATAAAAGAGTTCATAAGGAATTTTCTTAAGCTTTGGTCTAATCAAAACACGATTTAAAACATGGCAAGCCGTATTGACGGCTTCCGCCCAAAAATATTTTGGCAAATCAAAAGAATTAAGCATAGTGCGTGCCATCTCTTGTATGGTGCGATTTTTCCGTTCAACAACACCATTTTGTTGTGGTGTTCTAGGAGCGGAAAACATATGAGTTATACCATGATGAGCACAAAAATCATAGAAAAATTCATTTTGAAATTCACCACCATGATCACTTCTTATTTTAACAACTTTCAAATCTTTTTCATTTTCAATTCTTTTAACATGATTAGCAAATTCTTCAAAACAATCATTTTTCTTAGCAAGAAATATTGTCCATGTAAAACGAGAAAAATCATCAATAATCACAAAAACATAGTGTTTGCCTCCAAGAGAGGTAACACGCATAGGACCAAACAAATCAAGATGAAGTAATTGCAAGGGTTTAGAAGTTGATACCTCATTGATGGATTTGAAAGAGGATTTTGTTTGTTTACCTTTAACACAATCCTCACATGTGGTATCTTTGATGAAGTGCAAGCTAGGTAATCCTCTCACAAGATTTCTCTTAGACAATTTTGATATTAACTCCATATTTGCATGTCCAAGTCTTTTGTGCCAAATCCAAGGATTTTCATCAATAGCCGCAAGATACTTCACATCTTGATTTACTAATTTATTCATCTCAAAAATGTATACATTAGATTTGCAATTAGCAATAAAGATAATTTTTCCATTCATACTAATGATGCATTTATCCGGTTTAAATGAAATATCAAAACATTTATTACTTAATTGGCTAATGCTAAGAAGATTATAATTCAAACCATTTACTAAATAAACATCTTCTATAACGGGTGAGGGTTTCTTACCAATAGAACCGATACCAATGATTTTACCTTTCTCACTATCATCGAAGGAGACACTACCTCCTTCAATCCTTGATAGGGTTGCAAATAACTCTTTGTTGCCTGTCATATGATGTGAGCAACCACTATCAAGGTACCACATCTCCTTACGTCGTTGCCGTGACGTTCCCTACAAAAGATGAAGATGAAGGTGTAGTAGCTTTAGGTACCCATGTCTTGGGTCCTTGGTGGTTAGTAGTTTTGGTACCTTTGGGTACCCACATCATTCCATAAAAATCATGATTATCTTTAGTCCTACAATGAGTAGAAATGTGTCCATGTCTCATACAATAAGTGCATACAAAAATTTTTTTGTATGTACGGATGTTAGAACCATGAAACTTATTTCTATCATGGTGATTATAGTTAGCATAAGCATGAGTGGGTCTAGTTCTACAACCCTCAATTTCTAATCTTTCAATCTTTGATCTTAGTTGCTTATTCTCGAAATCGAGATCTCCTAGCAATTCATCTTTTAGAGCAAGAGAGGTTGTTAGTTGTTCTAGCTTAATATCACAAGAGGCATGCAATTTTTTAAAAGAAGAGTATTCTTTAGACATTCTTTTAAATTCAAAGTTCAACTCTTCTAAAGCCATAGCTATGTCACATTGCATATAGAAAGATTCACTTTCGGCCTCGGATATTACCTCATGTTCATTTGCCATGAAACAAACATTTGGGTCATGAAGAGCAAGTTTGGCTCCTTCTTCATCACTATCCGAGTCACTTGGTTCGGATTCTTCCCATCCGGCATACATAGCCTTCTTTTTCTTGTACTTCATGTATTTTTCTTTGAGCTTGGGGCAATCCTTAGCGATGTGACCCGGTTCATTGCATTCAAAACATTTACCTATACGAGAGGAAAACTTGTTGTTAGATCGGGGGTTAAATTTCTTGTTCATCTTTATGAGTCTAGAGATTCTTCTAGAGAGATGAGCCACTTCTCTAGAAAAATCGACTTCACTCTCCGACGATGAAGATGAGTTGTCACTAGCTCCTTTGAGAGCTATGGTCTTCAACTTTGGTGACGGCTCCTCAACTTCACGTGATGGCACTTCCTCCTTCTCCTTCCCCTTGAGCTTCTTCTCATGCACTTTGAGCTTTCTGATGAGGCTATCAAGAGCTAAGGTAGTGAGGTCATGAGCTTCCTCAATGGCCGTAGCTTTAGGCTCCCATGCCGGAGTCAAGGAGCGAAGTATCTTGTAGTTCATCTCTTGAATGGACAATTTCTTATCAAGACCATGTAATTCATTGATGATATTAGTAAAGCGAGAAAATATAGCATCAATGGATTCATTAGGAAGCATTTTAAATAGCTCATAATCATGCATAAGCCAACTAATCTTAGATTCCTTAACTTGGGGGGGTTCCTTCATGTGTGATACATAATTTTACCCAAATTTCATATGCGGTTGCACACGTGAAAACTCTATTGTATTCATTGGGGGAAAGACCACAAATTAAGGCGTTCATGGCCTTAGCATTGAGATTGGCTAGGTGCCTTTCATCATCGGTCATGTTCCCGACTTTGGACTTCTCTACATATTTCTTTTCTATGAGCTCTAGGATGTCAAGATCAATGCAACGAAGGTAAATTCCCTTGCTTGAGCTCGACAAATCTACGCAGGAGCTCATCTCGGGCCGACTGAGGAAAATACTTCCTATTGAAGCGATCCGTGAACGTTTCCCACAGAATCGGCCTCTCTAGGTGTGTCTTCTCAGCAGCCCACCATATTCGAGCCGTATCTCTGAGCTAGACATCCATAAGGTTGTTGGACCCTAGAGGGGGGTGATTAGGGTCAAGAGGCTCTAATTATGCAATAAAATAGAACAAGCAAACCACAAAACAGAAAATGCAATCACAGTAAGTGAGATAGGGTTAGGAATCATTATCCTTGACGCGCGATGTGTTAACGAGGTTCGGTCCGCTGACCTACGTCCCCGCTCCCCACTCTCGAGGAGAAATCCACTACACACCCGGTTTGGAAGCCGAAACTTCGTCTACACATTGATCCCTCTTAATTTCTCACTACACAGTTGATCTCAACAAATCCCACACCCTCACAGTTGATCTACACAAGATCACACTCACACAGCAGTAGAAATAGTGCAAGACTCTCTCTTTACAAGTCCCTATGGCAAAGAGAAAGAGTGCAGTTGAAGCTGGGAAGTGAACACATAAAAAAACTCAGAGAAAGAACAGGTTTTGAAAATCTTTGCTCAAGAGAAAATGGCGGCTCTGATTTTTTTAAGCATTAGGGCACAGGAGAAGAAGATGGGTTGGTTTAAATAGGAGAAACCTCTCTGTTCAAAGACAAAAAACCAATCTTCTCAAAATAGAAACAATCTCCTAACAGACTGTGCCAGAGATAGCGAACAGTTGGCACAACAACCCAGGGCAAGCGACCGTTTGAAAAAGGCATCGGTTGACCGACTGACTTTTCGGTCGACCGATGTATTTTCCGGTCGACCACGAGCCTGGTCTAAAAACGAGAAAACAAGCAGAAACATCATCGGTCGACCGGTGCGGTCGACCGATAGAAAAATCGAGATTTCGGTCAACCGCACCGGTCAACCGACGACCTCTCTGGAGCCTAGTGACGAAAGACCTTAAGTGCGGTCGACCGGTGCGGTCGACCGCATTCTGATATGCTCCAGAATTGGTTTTTGACTCAAACTAAAATATTTATTTGACCTCTGAAAGACCTCTGAAAATTATAGAATTTTGCAGATAGGTCCTCATACTTATGAAAAATAGTATTTTGCGAAAAACGCTTAAAAGCTTAAGTATGAAAACGTGTGTGTGAGTCCCAATAGCTTCAAGTGAATTCAGTAACTCTTTGCCTACATTCTAATACTAGAGAGAGAATAAAAATAAGATAATATCCTCACATAGAAAACAATCTTTGAGTCTTGATATAGCTTGAGTTTGGATGAAGCTTTTGTATGAATTTGTTGTTCTTAAAATAACATTGCTTCATCACTATGCCTCCACCTCCTTTGGATATCATCGTTGTAGCGTATATTCCATCCAATCCTCCATTAGTGGCACTAACAAGCTTGATAAATAAATTTACTACATTTGTACTCAATAAGCCATTAGTACCGTTAATGGTGGTTGTAAAACATCATCAAAACATAAGGGCTAATAACATTTGTCCTTGTACATCACCTCTTCATTAAATATGACATCTCTACTCTTGATGATTTTCATGTTCTTATCCTCCTACAGACGATATCCAAACTCATCAATGTTGTATCCAATGAATGTATATTTCTGTGACTTAGCTTCTAACTTGTCCCCGATATGGTCACTGATATGAACATATGTCACACAACCAAAGACTCTTAAGTATGAGAGACATACTTTCTTGCCACTACAAACCTCTTTTGGAATTCCAAAGTCTAGTGGGACTGACGGCCCATGATTTATCAAGTATGCTGCTGTATGCACTGCTTCCGCCCAAAATATCTTAGGTAGACCTGCATGTAGACGCATGCTCCTTGCACGCTCTGTCAACATTCCGTTCATCCTTTTTGCAACACCATTTTGTTACGGTGTTCCTAGAGTAGTTCTTTCTAAACGAATCACATTCAGACCATAGAACTTCTTGAACCCCTCCAACTCATACTCTCTACCATTGTCTGATCTCAAACACTTCACCTTCAGATCTGTCTCATTCTCTACCATGACTTTCCACTTCTTGAAGATCCCAAACACCTCTGACTTGTGCTTCATTAAGTATACCTACATCTTTCTCGAGGGATCATTGATAAAGATAACATAGTACGCCAAACCGCCAAGACAAGACACGCTAGCTGGACCTTATACATCTGTATGAACAAACTCTAGCTTGTGAGCTTTAGGTGGTCTTCCACTCTTATGAAAGCTAACCGTCTTCTGCTTCCTGAAAATGCAGTCTTCACAAATACCAACTTTTACTGAATCGATGCCGAGTAGCTTTCTCTGTGAGTGTAGAATCTTCATACCTTTTTTACTCATATATCCCCAACCTATTGTACCACAGATCTGCACTTTTCTTGCCAACTGCAATTACGAGGGTGTCACTCATATGTGAAATTAAGTAGGGAGTTTTGGTTTTATTATCGCGCGCAACCACTATAGTACCATTAGAGATCTTCCACAAATCCTCAGTAAATGTCAAAACTTAGCCTTTCGCTCCAAGCTGGCCAACTGAAATAAGATACCTCTTCAGCTTCGGTACATGTATAACATTCGTCAGAGACCACTTAGAACCTTCGTCTCTATTTGCACATCACATCTTCCCACAATACTGCAATGTTCGTTATCCCCCAAATACACTTTTCCAAAGTCCTCTGCTACATAGTTTTGAAGAAGCTTCCTATTAATAGTGGCGTGGAATGAGTCTCTCAAATCAATAACCCATGAATCGATATCACTATCCATAGCAAGGATCAAGGCATCTTGCACAATATGAGCCTCCTGCTCATTTGCATCCTTCTTTAGCACTTTGCAGACTAAAGACATGTAACCCTCCTGGCCACAGTTCCAACACTTCGCTTTGATGGGCCTCACCTTTGAGTTTGACCTCTTCTTCTTCGACTTCGACGGCTTCCTGTTCTGGTTATCCTTATTTTGGCTTTGGCCTTTGTTCGCTTCGGGATTTTTTTTTTTTTTTTGCAGCTTCTATTAAATCGTTCAACAGAAACAAAAGAATAAGCCTTGCACATGTAATTCTCTTCTTTACAAAGAAACAAAACTATATTCCCTAGGAACACACACAAAAACTTCTACGTAGTAGCTTCTGCTTGTGTGGGATCTTTGCCTGTGCCGGGGATGCGGTATCCGTGGACCACCAAGCAATGTTTCAAGTCGGATACGAAGAAGGCTCTTGAAGTTAATGTTTTGATGGGGAAACAAGAACTAAAGTAAGTGTCTTAGTAAGGTAAGACAATTTGTCTTCTCAAGATCAAATCTAAGTTTGAACTCAAGGAAATACCAAAGAACTCCTGAGAATGCTTGAAAGTGGGTGAAGAACTCTCTTTTGCTCTCAAAGTTCGCCAAATGCCAGTTTGGTTCTACTTAATTATGCTCTCCGTACTTTGCACAAGTGTATAGAGGGGTATTTATAGCATTTGGGAGCCATAACCGTCGAGTAGGAGACAAATCACTTGGTTGTCACTATCTCATGTGGGCGAGACAGTGTCCACTATCTCGGCCGAAGGAGACACTTTCATGGACTTTGTAACCGCCGCCACTACCTTAAAGTGTGTTAAATGCTACATTTTTCGTGGGTAGTAGGCGTATTTCTAGGATGTAACTGCCCCTCTATGTTAATGCGCATCACCAAGAAGTTATGGAGCTAAGTGGACCCTACAAAACTCAACAAAATTGTCACGAGTCAACAAAATTTTAGAGATTTTTTTTGGTATTATATCTTATTCGGGGAAATAAATAATAGGATTTATAATCCTAGGATCTATTTTTACTATCTTATTTATCGATTGTATTTTTTCCTCCATGATTTTAACATTATTATTGCTATTAGTACTATTATTTTCACATAAAGTTTCGTATAAATTAGAAGATAAAAATTTTGGCTTATATAAGATATATAAATTTTATCATTTACTTATTTGAAAATATTTATTTAGGAATTTAACAGAAACCGAGATTTAGTTATTGTCTACATTCTCCTGAACATGAAACAGTTATGAGTGTAGTGATTAGTTGCACTTGACCATGAAGCAAGGGTCTGGAGTTCAAACCCTAGAGCCTTCCTTTTCCATATATATATATATGTTTTGGGTCGGTTTGAAACCAAACCCAATCCAGTACAGACCCATTACTAAATTCTAGACCCGTTTGGGTCCAAAATAAACAAATACCCGACCTATTTAGATCTATAACTCCTCAAACCCGACCCAGTTTGGACCCATTATCAAATTCCAGACCTATTTGGATCCATAACCCTAAATTACAAACCCATTATCCAATTTCCAGACTCGTTTGGATCTATAACCCCAAATTTCATACATGTTTGATCTAGTTAGGACTCAATATCATATTTCAGACCTGTTTAAGTTGTTTCTCACTAAAATCAATTTTGTAGATTTCTATGTAGTCAATTTAAAACTGTTAGGCCTGCTTTACACTAAACAATTATGCTAATTAGTTATTTTTTGTTTATTAAGATGAATGATGATATTGTTTGATCTCTTGCTAATTAGTTATTTTTTGTTTATTAAGATGAATGATGATATTGTTTGATCTCTTGATGCTTATTGGATCACCTGATGATTTTTTGTTTATTAAGATGAATGATGATATTGTTTGATCTCTTGATGCTTATTGGATCACCTGATGCTAAGTTTGATCACCTAGTGATATTTAATAGGGTTGATTATGCATGAAGATGACTTCCGTCAAGAAATATGATTCATAAACGTGTTATCATAGCATGGCTATACTCTCGACATTGATATCCCGATGTGAGGAGTTTTTCTTGATTACTAATATTATTATTATAGCATTGATTGGACGATGCACCCTTCTTGATTGGACATGTTTTGTGTCACGGTTATTTTTCATAAATTTTACGGAAGTTGTTCCATGGTAACTCTGTGGTTAGTGAATAATATTTCATGCACAATCACTTAAAATAAATGAATAAATGTGGGGTTGTAGGCTGTCTAAAAATCACAATAGATAGCTGATCCCCATCAAAACACTGATGATGGAAGTTACACTCTGACGACTTCCAGAAGGTTACAATTTGAAGACTTTCACGTAGATCACTAAAGGTTACAATCTGACGACCTTTACGACAACTGATGGAAGCTCTAATCAAACAACCTTCATAATCAACATCGGGAGTTACAATCTGACGACTCTCATATATCAGAGAGCTAAAGCAAAGATTACAAAATGACGATCTTTGCAACGCTTCGACAGAAAGAGACTACAAATCGACGGTCTCTTCAAATCAAACTGTGGAAGTCCTCCCCGCACACCAGCATCAAGACGCATCGCGTTCATAGCCACGAACGCAGCTCAACGCATCTCATACCACAGCTCAACGTAGCTCCAACCGCTGCTCAACGCAGCTCCAAGCGCTGCCCAACGCAGCTCTATACCGCTGCCCAACGCAGTGCTCAACGCAGCTCCAAGCGCTGCCCAACGCAGCTCTATACCGCTGCCCAACGCAGCTCTATACCGCTACCCGACGCAGCTCTATACCGCTGCTCAACGCAGATCCAACTGCTGCTCAACGCAGCTCCAACTGCTGCTCAACGCAACTCCAACCGCTGCTCAACGCAGCTCTATACCGCTGCCCAATGCAGCTTTATACCGTTGCCCGACGCAACTCTATACCGTTGCTCAACGCAGCTCCAACCACTACCAAACGCAGCTTCACTCGCTGCCAGACGCAACTCTATACCGCTGCCCAACGCAGCTCCAAGCGCTGCTAGACGCAACTCTATACCGCTACCAAACGCAGCTTCACTCGCTGCCAGACGCAACTCTAACCGCCGCCAGACGCAGCTCGCAAACACTGCGTTCAAACGCAGATTTCATTCCAGAATATAGGGCCTGCGTTTGACTCGTTCAAACACGAGCTGAACGGTTCTAAAATCGTTTCCCACGATCTGAGGGGATCACAACTCCACTCAGGAGTGGTTTAAGGGGCGGTTACATCCCATTAGCCCCACTTAGGAGCAAATTAAGGAGGTGGTTACACCCCTTAATCCCCTATAAATAACTGAAAATCAATTCAGTTAAGAGTCGGTCTGTTGGAACTTCTTGGCTAGTCAACAGGATCCTTAGAGCATTTCTGGAGCTTGGCAATAAGAGCTTCTTCATCCTTGGCTTATAACCGACTTTTGGTTAAATCAACTCTTTCATAGAGTTTCAAACTCGTTCAGAGTTCTCCACAGCGTCAAATCGTGAGGAGAAGACTATGTTCCAGTGAATCAAGATGTCGGATCGTCAACGAGAAGCAAACTCGACGCGAGCATTCGAGGGAGGCATCTCATCGCTACCGTGAAGAACCCAGAATTAAACAAAGGGGAGAATCCAGATCATTCTCCTCTCTTTTGTAATCAGGAAATCCAATTTTCCTTCATTTCTTTTACTGCAAATTTTCCCACAAACAAAAGATGGCGACTCTGCTGGGGAGAAGCTTCTCTGACGAAGAAGTGGTGGCGCAATCCGACGTTCATCTCATTGGAAAAACCGTCGAAACTCTTATTGTAGAGTTTGATCAAGCCATGTTTGAGGAGGCCCTCTCCTCCGGATCCCTTAGCCCCAAGGCTATGCGCAAGATCCACAAAGTCTCCAAAGAAGACTAAAGCTCCAATCTCTGCCGAATCGCCGAAGGAAGTGCTCTCCTTTGGATTAGATTGCTTGAACAGCCCCTCCTCCGATGGAGTGGACTCAGCTTCGGCCAAACTCGTCCACCGAGTTGAAGGTGTTGCTGCCAAAGACTTAAAGCAGGCTAAGAAGAATGTCGCTTGACGAAGGATGAGATCCCTACGACGAGCACATCTCTGTGAATGCCGATCTTCAAGTCAGCACGAGCTTCGTGTTTGTGAGCCTAAACGCGACCATGTGCTCTGCGTTTCTGCTTCAGAACGTAAGCCTTGCGTCTATGAGCCCAAACATAGGCTCTGTGTGAATAAGACTGAACGCAGCCCTCAGTGGTGCATTGTACAGTCAAAACGCAGTCTTCAGGAGTGCGTTCCATTAACTGAACGCAACTCTCAGGCATGCGTTCGGGTGACGAAATCTAATACAGAACCTGGTGTATACCGTGGAGCTTCGGGGCGCTGCCCCGAACCTCGCCGGGGGGTATTCCATCCCCCCCGAACCCATCCATACCCTCCTCGCCACTAAGCAGAAGAAGAGGGAGTCTGTCAAAGCCTTCGTCAAGAGATTTCGAAACATGGCTCTACGATGTTCGTCAGGTATGACACAGTCTACACTAGTAAAGACCTGTCGACACAATTTGCAAACCGATCTCCTAGCCCGAATAGGAGTTGCAGAATGCCGTTCTTGGAGACAACTAATCTCTCAAGGCGAACAGGCTCAAAAGATTATTGCCAGGATCAAAGCTGAAGAACAAAGTAGGCAGGATCAACCTGAGCAATCGGACCAAGGCCAACCTTCTCCTGAGCAATCGGACCAAGTCCAATCTCCTCAGTCAGAAGGGGAAGATACTACGACCACTGAAGCTAATCCCCTTCAGTAGGATGCCGGGTCTCCAATAACTATCACGTTAACAATTACCTCTGATAGTCAAACTCATTAGATAGTGGCCTACTCCTTTTCCCCCTGTATTTGTTCAAGACTGGGGGTTGGTTTATTTGTAGCTCATTGAATTATGAGTAACAAATTTTCTGAGTTGTCATGTTCAATAGAATACCTCTTGTAGGCATCGAAAATTGCCTATAGGTCTCTACGAACAGCTCAGTGTTAAGGAATGATGATGAACGTCACAATCCGGTTCACAGGAGTTCGATTGACGTCGGTGAACGCTTGAAGTGAATCGACGAACTACGTGAGCTGATAGAATTCCGGAATAACGAAGGTGCGGGCTAATCGGGAGCCCCGCAATATTTACAAAGGGAACAATGCCCTTTGTGTCTCATTCATTCTACAGATAATCCAACCGTTTGAGCTGATAGAACTCCTTGTCGGCCTTTCCAACGCATTTGGAATCACTCAGATCTGGGTTCAGACAAAGAAGTTAAAATGAAAACAGTCAAACGGGCATTGAAAACGTCTCAAAGCTGAACCGAGGCACCTACGATGTCTCGGCCAAGTCAAGACACCCTAAGGGTGTCTCGGCCAAGCCAAGACACCCCAAGGGTGTCGTTTAGCCGAGACACCCCAAGGGTGTCTCGGCCAGGCCAAGACACCCCAAGGGTGTCTCAGCACGGATTTGACCCCTTTAAGTTGTTTTAACTACTCCGCAACCCCTGATGCCTATAAATACAAGCCTTAGGCCTCATTTTTTGAGATCTGGAATTTTGGAGAATTGGCGAAGCCCTGCCGGAGTGAAGAGTGATCGAGCACTTCAACGCGAGAGAGTTTCTTCGTCAGATCTACATCACCCGTACCTAATCCTTAGTATTATCCCGTTGTGGTAATACTAAGAAGAGCAAATATCTCGCTTTTATCGAGATAGGCACTTCAAGTTTCTAGATCTCCTCGCGGATTGACGAAGCTCTGGATCAGATCTGATTGCCAGGTAGTCTACGGATATCGACGTCCCCGTCACAGGCTAAAGACCCACGCAAGTAAGAGACGACGAACGGATCTTGTGTTTATTTTTCAAGAAAGTTGTAATTTTTATTTCTTTGTTGTTTGAATTCATTTGTAACGTTTGAAGTTTTAATGAAATCAATGATGAAGGCAACTTTCGACGAAGACACCTCTGTCAACCACAAAATCTGCCAAAACTATCAAGTTGGCGGGTCCACCACAACTATCACATTAACAGTTACCTCTGATAGTCTAGTTTCTTCAAATTCCCCCACCAATCCTCTTCAAGTAGGATGGCGGGTCCACCAAAACTATCACGTTAACCGTCACCTCTGATAGCCCTTTTCCTCCAAATTCTCCCACCAATCCTCTTCAAGTAGGATGGCGGGTCCACAAAACTATCACGTTAACAAATACATCTGATAGTCAAACTCATCAGATAATGGCCTACCAGGTGATGTGCCTCTATTCCGACTTCATGGATAGTGCCCCACTAGGTGATGTGCCTTGTCTACCTCTTTTTATTCCCCTGCTAAGTCTTAATCAAGACTGGGGGTTGGTTACTTGGAATCCATTGGATTAAAAGTAATAAATCTTTCACATCGTCGAGTCCCCACAGAGTATGAATGCAGCTTGCATCACTCCTAATTTGTCACGTTAACAATACACCTCTGACAATCAACTTATCAATCCTCTCCAATAGGATGATAGGTCCTCAAAATTGCTCAAATCATAATCTTCCCCAGCAAGACACTAAGTCTTCAAAATCTTGTTCAAATCACAAGTACACAATCTTATCACGTTAACAATATACCTTTGACAAATCCACTTATCAATCCTCGTCAATGGGATGATAAGTCCATAAAGTTGCTCCGATCGCAACATTCTCTTGTCACGTTAACACTAAACCTCTGATAAAACTCACTTATCAATCCTCGTTAATAGGATGATAAGTCCACAAAGTTGCTCCAATCGCAACACAAATCTGTCACGTTAACAATATACCTCTGACAACAACCCACTTATCAATCCTCGTCAATAGGATGATAAGTCCACAAAGTTGCTCCAATCGCAACACAAACTCTCGTCACGTTAACACTAAACCTCTTTAATAGGATGATAAGTCCACAAAGTTGCTCTGATCGCAACACATTCCTGTCACGTTAATATCACACCTCTGACAATCCACTTATCAATCCTCGTCAATAGGATGATAAGCCCACAAAGTTTCTCTGATCGCAACACATTCCTGTCACGTTAACATCACACCTCTAACGACAAATTTAACTTATCGACTCTCTTCAATAGAGCGATAGGTCCACAAATTCCTGTCAAGTTAACATCACACCTCTGACGACAAAATCAACTTATCGACTCTCTTCAATAGAGCGATAGGTCCACAAACCTGTCAAGTTAATATCACACATCTGACGACCAAATCAACTTATCGACTCTCTTCAATAGAGCGATAGGTCAATAAAAATACTGTTAGGTTAACATCACACCTCTGACAAAAACTCACTTATCAATCCTCATCAATAGGATGATAAGTCCACAAAGTTTCTCCGATCGCAACATTCTCTTGTCACGTTAATATCAAACACCTCTGACAAAATCAACTTATCGACTCTCGTCAATAGAGCGATAGGTCCTCAAAGTTGCTCCGATCGCAACACTTTCCGACTCTCGTCAATGGAGCGATAGGTCCATAAAAACACTGTTAGGTTAACATCACACCTCTAACAGTAAAACCCCCCAATGAACTTGTTAATCCTTTTTCAACAAGAATAGCAAGTTTTCATTATAAAATTCCCAGTGGATTAGAGATTTTCTGAAATTATCCCAGTGATAATAAAGAAAGTTTATGAATTTCACTCTAAGTAAAAATTCACGCCAAGTTAATACTACACCTCTAGCACTTCTAATTTTCTTTCAGTGTTTCAAGTGAAAATATAACACAGGAAGAAACAGTGACAAAGTCTACGTATTCAATATCGTAGCACCAAAAATCCATGTCTTACACGCATGGGGGATTTTATCTCGATCCCTAATTAGAGATAAGCCTACGCCTAATACGCGTTGCCGGTTAGTCTTTTTCCGTAAAAATGACAAAGTCTATGTATTCAAAATCATAGCATTAAGTCTAAGAGAGTTCATTCTCTTAGCACAACGGTACATGTGGAACGGACTTAGACAATCCACATGCTAGCCCGACTCAAACGGTAGTCGGTAAAGGCTTATCAAATCCGTTGATGGCTGAGGGTTTGCCAAAAATCCTATGCACGTTTGCAGGTCCATCAGCTTAATGGATGTGAGCCGAGACTTAAAACAGATGAGTCAAAGACAAGTCTCAAAGACTTAGTCAAAAATGCACGGAAGCCACTTCCATGTCTTAAGTCAAAACGTTGAGGTCAGACCCACGATGCAAAAACCGAACGCCGAGGTCACACCCGTGTTCCAAATTCAAAATGCAGGGTCCACCCCCACAGTCCAGAAGCAGGATTATGGCGCATACCTTCACACAGGTCCTACGTGGCAAATCCCTTCGACCAAGATGCCTTCGAAGAAAGTGCAGAGAACAAATCCTTTACCACAAGGAATCAACATCTCCAAGATCAGAGTTAAGATCCAAAGTATTCCGAAAATTCGTCCCAGTTAACCGCGAAATTTTGAAAACTTTGGAGGGGTTCTGTAGGCTGTCTAAAAATCACAATAGATAGCTGATCCCCATCAAAACACCGATGATGGACGTTACACTCTGACGACTTCCAGAAGGTTACAATTTGAAGACTTTCACGTAGATCGCTAAAGGTTACAATCTGACGACCTTCACGACAACTGATGGAAGATCTAACCAAACAGCCTTCATAATCAACATCGGGAGTTACAATCTGACGACTCTCATATATCAGAGAGCTAAAGCAAAGATTACAAAATGACGATCTTTGCAACGCTTCGACAGAAAGATACTACAAATCGACGGTCTCTTCAAATCAAACTGTGGAAGTCCTCCCCACACACCAGCATCAAGACGCATCGCGTTCATAAACACGAATGCAGCTCAACACATCTCATAACGCATCTCATACCGCTGCTCAACGCAGCTCCAAGCGCTGCCCAACGCAGCTCTATACCGCTGCCCGATGCAGCTCTATACCGCTGCTCAACGCAGCTCCAACCGCTGCTCAACGCAGCTCCAAGCGCTACCCAACGCAGCTCTATACCGCTGCCCAACGCAGCTCTATACCGCTGCCCGACGCAACTCTATACCGTTGCTCAACGCAGCTCCAACCGCTACCAAACGCAGCTTCACTCGCTTCCAGACGCAACTCTATACCGCTGCCCAACGCAGCTCCAAGCGCTGCCAGACGCAACTCTATACCGCTACTGCCCAACGCAGCTCCAAGCGCTGCCAGACGCAACTCTATACCGCTACCAAACGCAGCTTCACTCGCTGTCAGACGCAACTCTAACCGCCGCCAGACGCAGCTCGCAAATACTACGTTCAAACGCAGATTTCATTCCAGAATACAGGGCCTGCGTTTGACTCGTTCAAACACGAGCTGAACGGTTCCAAAACCGTTTCCCACGATCTGAGGGGATCACAACTCCACTCAGGAGTGGTTTAAGGGGCGGTTACATCCCATTAGCCCCACTTAGGAGCGAATTAAGGAGGTGGTTACACCCCTTAATCCCCTATAAATAACTAAAAATCAATTCAGTTAAGAGTCGGTCTGTTGGAACTTCTTGGCTAGTCAACAGGATCCTTAGAGCATTTCTGGAGCTTTGGAGATCGGCAACAAGATCTTCTTCATCCTTGCCTTATAACCGACTTTTGGTTAAATCAACTATTTCATAGAGTTTCAAACTCGTTCAGAGTTCTCCACAGCGTCAAATCGTGAGGAGAAGACTATGTTCCAGTGAATCAAGACGTCGGATCGTCAACGAGAAGCAAACTCGATGCGAGCATTCGAGGGAGGCATCTCATCGCTACCGTGAAGAACCCAGAATTAAACAAAGGGGAGAATCCAGATCATTCTCCTCTCTTTTGTAATCAAGAAATCTAATTGTAACTGAGATTAAAGGAATACAAATCAAATTTTCCTTCATTGGAGAACACCAAGTTTTAACAAGGTTTGGCAATCATGCCTACGTCATCGGTAGTCACACCAAAATTTATTTGATAATTGATGAAGATTACAAGCTTGCACATAGCTACTTCTCTCTGATATCTCTCTCTCAAAATGCATAGAATACTCTCTCAAAGACGCTCTTTTCTATGATAATAATTCTCACAAAACACATTTTGGGAAATATAGAAACCCTAACTCAAAACGGAATCCAAACCGAACTGGGAATCCGATTTACCCGCTATCAATCGACTGATGACACTGCATCGGTCGACTAACCAGACCGACTTTTCCTCAGTCTCCTTCGTGCACATTATCGGTCGACCAACTAAATGGATTTTTCTAGCTTATTTTTGTCAGTCAAATCGGTCGACCGATAGGCTTGTTCGGTCGACCGGCCAGAGGGGTTTCTGTTGCTTCTAAGTTTTCTTGTTTTTCATCTCAGGTTTGGGTCTACACCCCCAAAACCAACAACACAACCCCGTAAGCCGCCCTAACCAGTGACTGAGATTCAGCTACAGGTCTTGCCTGAAACGTTACGACTTGTGGCAATTGGTACCACCGCCTCCCACGAGCCCTGTATGCTGTGGCTTTTCTAATTTTTTTCTCAAGCAACATCGTCAGTGCCCTATCTCAACAGTGGTTAAAGGGCTGATGCCCAGCATCAGGGACTTCTCCTCCATCTGCTATTGCCGCACAGTGCCTCGGGTGCCGTTGGTGGCTAGGGATTGATTTATCCTTGTTTAACTGTTCTAAAAAGCACGCCACCACCCACGAGCACCTAAGGCGCTTGTGGAAGATACAGCCTGGAGTTAGAATTTTTTTGTTAAATTCAAAAGACAAAAAAATAATTTTTATTTTTTCTATTTTTTTAAATCTGATATCATAAAAAATTTAATAAATCCTTAATTTTTTAAAAGTTCCCACTAGTTTATAGGAGTTTAATTTTTTACTATAGATCTAATATCTCGAATCTCAAAAATATAATTTTTACTAAAAAGAATATTAATTAATAAAAAATCCTAATTTATTAGTTACAGGGATCAATGTAGGCGTCAAAAAATGCTAATAGATATCCAAATACAGCTCAAGAGGAGATCATCAAAAAATCAAAAGAATACAGATATGAACTATCTCGCCAGCGAGACAGTCTTTACTGTCTCGCAAGCGAGACAGTCTTTACTATCTCGCAGCGAGACAGTCTTTTACTATCTTGCAGCGAGACAGTCTTTTACTGTCTCGTAGCGAGACAGTCTTTTATTGTCTCGTAGCGAGACAGTCTTTTACTATCTCGTAGAGAGACAGTCTTTGTTTACTGTCTTGCCAGCAAGACAGTGTTTATTGTCACGCCAGCGAGACAGTGTTGTAATGGTCAACAACCACCTTGATAACTGTCGTACACGTGTCCATTAACTACTAAGGACGTGGAAAACATCATGGGCGAGAATCACGTGGATAACTGTCAAAATAACGAAGTTTGAAACGTGGGAATGCAGTTACTACAGAAACCACTGTGCAGTTGGGTTTTCCGAGACATTGTTTACTGTCTCGGAACCCGAGACAGGAAAACGTGGGAATGCAGTTACTACAGAAACCACTGTGCAGTTGGGTTTTCCGAGACATTGTTTACTGTCTCGGAACCCAGCATAACTGTTCCTGGAGGCTATAAATATCCCCTGAGATCGATTTTTGAAGGGGGTTGATCATGATCGAGCATATTTCCGAGCAAACCAGAGCAGAGAGAGAGCAGACTTGAGTTTGGTGTGATTCCTTGAGATTTGAGCTTTGACTTAATCTTAAGAAGAACGATCATCTTACTTTGATAAGATCCTCGTTTCAAATTCTCACTTTGATAAACGAAGGAAGAATCATTAAGCCCCCTTCACGATCTGTGATTCGGCGGTCCACGAGTCAAAGCGCTCACGGCACAAGCAAAGTCCCACAAAACAGGATTCGATAAACGACTTCTGTGTTATTTTCTTAAAAGTTGTAATTTTCTCTTTGTTGTGTAAAAGAGGTCTTATAAAAAGACTATTTCTTTGAATTTGTTGTAATCAAACAAAAATATAATGAATTCTACAGAAAAACCAACTTTTGACGAAAACAAACTGGCGACCACAGTGGGAGCCAACAGTCTCGAACTGGCGACCACAGTGGGAGCCAACGGTCTCGCTGTCGAGCCCGTCGTGTCGCAACCGATCAAGATTCCAGTTGAATCCATGGTCGAATACGAATTTGACCAAACCAAATTTGAGGAATATCTCTTATCATCCTCTTCGAGATCGTCATTGTCTCGCAAGTACAAGAGGATCTCACAATTGAGGAAGACCTACATGCCAAAGAAGGCACAAAATGAAGACTCTCGCCTGATTGTTGCTAAGGATTTTACTCGCAACACCTCTGCTTAGAATGACTCTTATCTAGTTAAAGAGGCATCGAATCAAAGCCCACCGGCACTGACGAAGAGGGCTCGTCAAAGACAACGTCAGCGCCGCGCTCGTCAAATAGCTAAGGCCTTGGAACAAACCGACGGGGTTTGCTATCACGCGGACCTAAAGTCGAGGAGGCATCGAGTGGTTCAGTTGTCTCAACGACCAATCACTCATGTCTCTGCTAAACTCACGATGGAGGAATGGACTATTGTCAAAAAGACTCGTTCGACCCTCAAAGAACGTATACAAAAACGTCGTGCAAACGCTGCTCATGCCCATCCTCTCTCACAACAAAGACGAGAAAGGAAGAAGGAAACGGTGGCCAAAGAACCACCGAAACTCCGCCAAGTTTGGATTCAAAAGTCTGGACTTATACAAAATCAGCATTCGGAGCCCGTTAAGACTCCATACCC
>NC_033794.1:104188170-104219462 GCF_001876935.1 Asparagus officinalis | reverse complement strand
CGGCAGCCGAGACAGCAAATGCTGTCTCGCGAGCATAACTGTTCCTGGAGGCTATAAATATCCCCTGAGATCGATTTTTGAAGGGGGTTGATCATGATCGAGCATATTTCCGAGCAAACCAGAGCAGAGAGAGAGCAGACTTGAGTTTGGTGTGATTCCTTGAGATTTGAGCTTTGACTTAATCTTAAGAAGAACGATCATCTTACTTTGATAAGATCCTCGTTTCAAATTCTCACTTTGATAAACGAAGGAAGAATCATTAAGCCCCCTTCACGATCTGTGATTCGGCGGTCCACGAGTCAAAGCGCTCACGGCACAAGCAAAGTCCCACAAAACAGGATTCGATAAACGACTTCTGTGTTATTTTCTTAAAAGTTGTAATTTTCTCTTTGTTGTGTAAAAGAGGTCTTATAAAAAGACTATTTCTTTGAATTTGTTGTAATCAAACAAAAATATAATGAATTCTACAGAAAAACCAACTTTTGACGAAAACAAACTGGCGACCACAGTGGGAGCCAACAGTCTCGCTGCCGAGACCGTCGTGTCGCAACCGATCAAGATTCCAGTTGAATCCATGGTCGAATACGAATTTGACCAAACCAAATTTGAGGAATATCTCTTATCATCCTCTTCGAGATCGTCATTGTCTCGCAAGTACAAGAGGATCTCACAATTGAGGAAGACCTACATGCCAAAGAAGGCACAAAATGAAGACTCTCGCCTGATTGTTGCTAAGGATTTTACTCGCAACACCTCTGCTTAGAATGACTCTTATCTAGTTAAAGAGGCATCGAATCAAAGCCCACCGGCACTGACGAAGAGGTCTCGTCAGAGACAACGTCAATGCCGCGCTCGTCAAATAGCTAAGGCCTTGGAACAAACCAACGGGGTTCGTTATCACGCGGACCTAGAGTCGAGGAGGCATCGAGTGGTTCAGTTATCTCAACAACCAATTACTCATATCTCTGCTAAACTAACGACGGATGAATGGACTTTAGTCAAGAGGGCTCGCTCAACCCTCAAGGAACGTATACAAAAGCGTCGTGCAAACGCTGCTTATGCCCATGCTCTCTTTCAACAAAGACGAGAAAGAAACAAGAAAACTGTGGCCAAAGAACCACCAAAATTCTACAAAGTTTGGATCCCAAAGTCTGGACTTAAGCAAAATCAGCATTCGGAGCCCGTTAAGACTCCATACCCTCAAAGGGGTGGTTCTAAACGTGCGACTCTCGACATAACCTTAGATCGCTCAAAGATAGTAATAAATTGTCCTGAGAATGCCAACAAGGTTTTACACCCCCAGAAGAAGACGCATTCACCAAAAGACATCGTCATACCTGGGAGGTCATGCCAACAGACGATACGATTTTTTGGCAATCATACCGATGAATCGTATTATCAAGTTGGGGGTGTGAATAAGTTTCGAAAGAAAATTATTCGAGAAATAAACTCTCATTATTCCTGTGCGCGACTTATAAGAGCAGCATTGTCGGAATATAACTACCCAAAACGAGAAGTCATCCCACGAAGAGTCTCGGTATTCCACAATCTTTTCACCAAAATGTCGAAGCCTAAGCCGAGACATTTCCGCAAGAGAAGATCAACTGTCCATGATGATGAATTCCCTGAAGTCACCATCAACATGGCTGATAAAGGAAAATCTAAATGGCATTTAAGTGAATCAAATCCCGACTTTTCCCCGAGAGGAAAAGTCAATTCAAGGATTGCCAAACGGATGTCCCGACTCCAGTTAAGAGCCATCAGACATAGGGACTACAAGATAATGTATGAAGGAATGTCATTAGAGGATGAGCTCTCGGACACTTGTTCTGTGATCGCTTCGGATGATACGGTATCTAGCACAGAGCAAACCAGAGAAGTACTCACAATAACCTCTGATCATTTCGTTCAAATACTTCAAGAAGCTCTAGCCAAACAACGTGAAGAAATTAAAGCTGAGATGAAGACAGAGATGGAGTTGGCTATTCAACAAATGAAAGAATTGCTAGCTCAACGGTCTCAACTTCCTGAGTCCAGTCAGCAAGCTGAATCCAGCCGCCGCACTCAAAATATTACAGATGACAGTGATCCGGAAGTGGAGGAAGTCATCTTTGCTGATGCACCTTCCAATAGCAATAACGCTAGGGGTGGTTTAACGCATCCTCCCAATAACGATATTGGGGGTGGTTCCATGGCACCTCTTACAGGGGGTGGTCTAAGTCATTCTCCTCAACGTCCTTCGAATGAAGTCATAGACGATGACGAGAAAATGAAAGAGCTTGAAAACAAAATCAACGCTTTGATGATAGCTCGGGAAATAAAGAAGACGGGTATTCTATGTCCCTATCCAAGAGAATGGGATTCAATATCGTACCCGTCAAAATTCAATCTGATTAACTTGACACCGTTTGATGGGAAGAGCTCGCCTATTCAGCACTTGATTTATTTCAAGTCTCATTTGGGCATGATCTCTGGAAATGAGGCTTTAATGGTCCGGTCATTCGTTGGCACCCTTCGCAGGGGTCGGCCTTCGATTGGTATCGGCGTCTTAAGTCAGGGAGCATCAATTGCTGGGATAACATGGAAAGTTTATTTCTCAGCAATTTCTTCGATGATGATACCGAAGTGTCAATCGGAACCCTTCTGGATGAGAAGCAAAAAGACAGAGAGTCAATCGATAATTTTGACAAGCGCTTCCGTAACAAAGCAATGAATTATAGAGATCCTGTTACATAGGAGTTCATCCTGCAAACATGCCACAATAATCTCTCCATCGATGTCCTGGAAGCCCTGGTCGTACCATCCAAAACTTGGAAAGATTTGAAAATGCGCGGCAAACAAGCTGAATACTTTCTTAAAAGAAAGAAAGCTGAAAGAAGCCGACCGACGACGTCTACAATCGATGGGAACACGACTCTCGATTCAAAGTTTCAAAAGGAGTATTCTTTTGAAAATGATGAAGCTCCAGCCATATTGAAATACCTCCTCGCTAATGACAAAATTGAGCTACCACCTATCAAAGATCAGGAGGGAGCTAAAAGGATTACGGATCCAAACTACTGTGCGTACCACAGAAGGGTTCTTCATCCCACCAAAATTTGCTTTGGACTAAAAACCAAGATCCAAGCCTTAATTGACTCCGGCGTCATAACGGCGAAACAAGCCAAGTAAAGACGACTCTTACTCCATCGGATACACGAGTATAAACTGTTTTCCCTCACTCCAAAGAGTATACGAGTATAAACTGCTCCTCGATACTCCAATAGGTATATGAGTCTAAACTGTTTCCCACTCTTGACAGGAAGTTCCTGGAGAATTTTTACATGTAATATTCTTAAGGATAACCTGGTCATGTAACTCGGTATGATATTAGACCCAGTTTCGTGAAGAAAGCTGGGGGTGGATGGTTCATGTAACAGGAAGTTCTCGGAAGAATGCTATTTTCTTAAGGATAACCCGATCATTACGAACAAAGTGATAAACACTACATCCCTACGGTGATTTCCGAATACTCTTTTGCTGAGATGAGATTCGATCACTTCGTTGGATCAATCTTCCCTCACAAACCCCTATTTGGTCAAACCTTTAAACAGTTAGGACCAAAGCTAAAATCCCCTCTCGATTCCTTCCACGAACGAGAGGTCCACTCAAATTGAACGGTCAAACATTTAAACAGTTAGGATCGTCTCAAACCCTTACTTGGTCAAACCTTTAAACAGTTAGGACCAAAGCCAAAATCCCCTCTCGATTCCTTCCATGAACGAGAGGTCCACTCAAATTGGACGATCAAACCTTTAAACAGTTAGGATCATCTCAAATTTCCATCTGGTCAAACCTTTAAACAGTTAGGATCAAAACAAAAATCCCCTCTCGATTCCTTCCATGAACGAGAGGTCCACTCAAATTGAACGATCAAATCTTGAAACAGTTAGGATTGTCTCAAACCCTTATTCGGTCAAACCTTTAAACAGTTAGGACCAAAACCAAAATCCCCTCTCGATTTTTTCCATGAACGAGAGGTCCACTCAAATTGAACGATCAAACCTTTAAACAGTTAGGATTGTCTCAAACCCTTATTCGGTCAAACCTTTAAACAGTTAGGACCAAAGCCAAAATCCCCTCTCGATTCCTTCCATGAACGAGAGGTCCACAAATTGAACGATCAAACCTTTAAACAGTTAGGATCGTCTCAAAACTCCCACTTGGTCAAACCTTACTACAGTTAGGACCACAACCAAAATCTCTTCTCGATTCATTCCATGAACGAGAGGTCCACTTTCAGTTGAATAATCAAACCTTATGACAGTTAGGATTATTCAAACCCGTCCAGAATCTTTAAGTAAAGATCCCACTTTGAGTTTCCTTTGCACCTAGAAGATAGAATATAAAATTCTTCCTCTCCGATTTTGGGTTCATCTCTACCAACAAACAAGAGACCAGGAGATAGAATATAAAATTCTTCCTCTCTGATTTCGGGTTCATCTCTACCAACAAACAAGAGACTAGGAGATAGAATATAAAATTCTTCCTCTCCGATTTCAGGTTCATCTCTACCAATAAACAAGAGACCAGGAGATAGAATATAAAATTCTTCCTCTCCGATTTCGGGTTCATCTCTACCAATAAACAAGAGACCAGGAGATAGAATATAAAATTCTTCCTCTCCATCATCGGGTTCACCTCTACCAACAAAAAAGAGACCAGAATACTCCAATAGGTACACGAGTCTAAACTGTTTCCCTACCCTCAACAGGAAGTTTCTGGAGAATATTAATCTGAATATTCTTAAGGATAACCTGACGAACTCACAAGGGACATACAAGCATCAATCTGGAAATACCAGCCTCGATTCAATATCTCAACAACGGTCAAGTGATAAACGCAGTGCCGGAGAAGCATTAGCTATTTTACAAAGAATTGAATAGACTAATGGATGAAGAGATCAAGAGCCAAAGCCATTTTATGGATTCCTCTACACGATCTACTCAACCAAGTATTGAAGAGATTGTAAGTAAAATCTATCTTATCCAAAGTATCCCAGACTCTTCTATACAAGAATGAGTCTGGAATACTTTGGAGGGGGTATCTATAGGCGTCAAAAAATGCTAATAGATATCCAAATACAGCTCAAGAGGAGATCATCAAAAAATCAAAAGAATACAGATATGAACTGTCTCGCCAGCGAGACAGTCTTTACTGTCTCGCGGCGAGACAGTCTTTTACTGTCTCGCCAGCGAGACAGTGTTTACTGTCTCGCCAGCGAGACAGTGTTGAAATGGTCAACAACCACCTTGATAATTGTTGTACACGTGTCCATTAACTGCCAAGGACGTGGAAAACATCGTGGGCGAGAATCACGTGGATAACTGTCAAAATAACAAAGTTTGAAACGTGGGAAGGCAGTTACTGTAGAAACCACTGTGCAATTGGGTTTTCCGAGACAGTGTTTACTGTCTCGGAACCCGAGACAGTAAACTCTGTCTCGGCCGCCAAGACAGCAAACACTGTCTCGGCAACCGAGACAACAAATGCTGTCTCGCGAGCATAACTGTTCATGGAGGATATAAATACCCCCTGAGATCGATTTTTGAAGGGGGCTGATCATGATCGAGCATATTTCCGAGCAAACCAGAGCAGAGAGAGCAGACTTGAGTTTGGTGTGATTCCTTGAGATTTGAGTTTTGACTTAATCTTAAGAAGAACGATCATCTTACTTTGATAAGATCCTCGTTTTAAATTCTCACTTCGATAAACGAAGGAAGAATCATTAAGCCCCCTTCACGGTCTGTTATTCGGCGGTCCACGAGTCAAAGCGCTCACGGCACAGGCAAAGTCCCACAAAACAGGATTCGATAAACGACTTCTGTGTTATTTTCTCAAAAGTTGTAATTTTCTCTTTGTTGTGTAAAAGAGGTCTTATAAAAAGACTATTTAAAAGTTGTAATTTTCTCTTTGTTGTGTAAAAGAGGTCTTATAAAAAGACTATTTCTTTGAATTTGTTGTCATCAAACAAAAATATAATGAATTCCACAGCAAAACCAACTTTTGACGAAAACAACCAAAATCACCAACAATAAACTTTAAATCTAATGCAAAATATGCAATAAACCCCTATAATAAGATACAAGCAATCCTAATATGCTCTCTGATAGCATTGAACACTATTCATGATTATATATGAATTTGTAAATCTCTTGTTTAAAAATTACTTATCCCATATCTAAAAGAATATTCTCATGCACCCCTTCTTGATCTTCAAATAATAGAGGGAATGCAACTACACTGTTGATACGAGTGAAGCCCCCACATATCACTCCGAAACTAACACATACATCATAGAATTAAGGAAGAAAGAAGATGATAATAGTGTTAGATGTCTACAAAAGTGCATATATGTAGAGTATGGGACAAAATCCTAACCCTTAAGATTAGGAATTGGCTCACAAAAGAACCAGTTTGAGCTCATTTAGGATCTACCTACTCAATTCGGCAGATCCCACCAATTACTAACATAGATAAATTAAATGAAGGAAGTAGCTAGGAATACTGGAACGACCGCTCTATAAATATTAAAGGAGCTTTAGATAGGATGATAGAAACAGATGTTGGAAGCAAGAATGAACCCAAACTTGAATATTTAGGCAAGAATACCATCACAATGGAGCATCATGAAACTTGTATTTCCTCTATCCAAGTTTTACATCCATAAGTACTAATGTAGCCCTAGCGGTGGTCCTAGTATACATGGACCAGTTTGATCCTACAGGAGTTTAACAGAATGGAAAGTTAAATTGGTTCCGATCGCGTAAAATACCAATCTATTAGAAGCTCTCTTAAGATCATCAAGATCAAGGGGTTTAACTAAAGACTACAGCATTGAGCTCCGCCGAATTCATAAAATTTTAATATTTTGTGTCTAATAATTGCAATCAAAAGATTTTGTTTTTCTTTTTAGATATGATTTAACCATCCAGTTTGGAGGGGGCTGTTTCTGATGAATTTTGATATTAAGAATCATATTTCTCTTAGTAGAAAAATAGTTTCTAGCCTTTGCTGTTTTTCTATTTTTAGTAAAAAATTATTATTTTTATATTTTCTTTTCAAGTCTATAAAATACTCTTTCTAGATGTAGGTAGATAATTATTTATGAATAAAACCATTGTTCTCTACCTATGTTTTCTTTTCTTTCATGGTTTCACTATTCATATCTAGTTGCAAGTCTAACAGGATGCATCTAAGTAGTAAGGAAATTTTTTTACTATATGAACTGTTTAGTTGCAACACAGCGAAAAAAATCAACCATAGACACATAGATTCAATAATATTCGACAATCAGTGTGATTATATGCATCCTCATGTTGGATCTGAGATGCAAGCCTATAAGGGGATGAGTAGAATTGCTACCATTTTTTGCCAAAAACACAGAATATGTAGCAAAATATATAAAAGAAAAGTGATAAATGATAGAAGGTAATATAATTAAATACTAAGAGCAATCAACCAGGAAAACACAAGAAATTATAGTGGCTCAGATAACAATCCTACATTCACTCTATTTTCTCACAAATGAGTTTCCTCATATGCAAAGAGTGAAGAGTTCACATGAATCACAAATCAAATTCAATACACTTACAAGAACACATCCTGGAATCTACCCGAAACCAATCATCTAACTTAACTCCCACATTGAGTTTCTCTTACCCTAAATAGTCAACCCTCAACTCAACTGGCTAAAAGTATATGGTCAAAAAAGTTAAAAGTAAAATAAACACAAACAATTAAAGCTCAAAATATAAGAAAGATCTTACATGCCTTTGTTAAGTAAATCATCCTTCGAAGAACATAAGCGTAGCTCAATGAAAAACGATGAAGAAAATCAATGCAAGAGCAACTCTTTTTACTGAAACGATCCGGAGATGTTGTGCACGACGAGTGAGAGGTTAACGAGGCTTCAGTTGGCAAAATCTTCAACTTGAAATAAATCTAAAATCCTAGAGCTCTACTCTTTCCTCTCTCCCTTTCAATGATATAAACTCCCTAGTAGGTCAAGAAAGAGATATTTTAAATGTGGTAGAGATTGGAGATATTATAAATGATGAATGACTGTGATTAAATCTAAAAATCTACAATCAGTCATGTTTACTATCGACGGTGGCTCTCGGCCATCAATGATTTTCGAGGGCCCATAAATGGTTAAGAAGCCCATCGATAATATGAAAGTCTGTAGAGTCAAAATCAATAATGACATATATTGTCCATCGATGAGCTCTTCTTACAGTCAATGGTCAACGCCTACTATCGGTGGTAGAAAGGCTGAAATCAGCTTTTGAGCTAATTTTACGACATTTCACTTCGTACAGTTCTCATACCTAAATTTATCTATACTATATCATCTCAAACCAATATTAGTATCAAATGAGATCTTGTTATTACTCAAACAAGAGATATTGTACGTACTACGTCCTGACACCTCAAAGTACAACCAGGTCATCTTTCCACTACTAATCAATAAAGTATTATAGTCAAAATGAAACCTTAGTATACTCTTTGACAACTATATTTTCTCCCTTCAGAATATAGAAATAATTGGTGCATTCTGATACATATGTATAAGATAAAATTCCGGTCTAAATAGTTGAAAAAAATAAAATCTCCTCATCACACAACCTTATAATTTTTTTTAAAATCCATGGACAAGGACAAGTATCTGGACCCTACATGTGTTGCTTTCCGCCACAAATGAGGTGTAATTTTATATGAATTTAATTTTAGATCCCTGTGATATGTTTTCTTCATGTAAATTAGACTTTAGAAAAAAAAATAGAAACAAAAACATAATAACTTAGAAATCTATTAGACTCCAAGAAAATTCAAAATCAATTAAAATAATTACACACTTCTCTAGCTTCAAATTCATAACTCATGTATAGAAACTCGTGCTCCTGCAAAAGTCGAACGGTTCATTCAACTAGAAACTAATCCTCCAATATAAGAAGATAGGACTAATGAAATTCCCTTCTTATTGGAAAAGATTCCCGTTGGAAAAGAAAAGCAACGGATTTTCCACCGTCATACATCCCATCCTTAAAGGGGAAACAAAATCATTCATTATTCCCACAGATTAAAGGACATGTTTGCTATATCCACTCCCAAACAGTAACTTTGGGAGTTGGATTGCCGAAAATGTCCTTTTAGACTTGGCCTGGTTTGGTTTGGGAGAAGGGCAATTTAGTCCTCACACACCCCCAAAGTTACTGTTTGGGAGTGTGAATAGTATTGATGCATGATTATCTAACAATTGCTAATACATTTAGTGTATATATATATGGGAAACAAAATCATTCATTATTCCCAGAGATTAAAGGAGGATCAGCACAAACTAGGCTACATGATTATCTAACAATTGCTAATAGATTTAGTCTATATATATATATATATGAGATTAATGGGTATCCTTGTCATAGGAGTGGATTTCCTCCTTGACGCCTCTAAAATCACATGATTGAGCGACATTGTGGATGATTCTCTCTGTTGAACTTGATCTACATATTCTAAAACCCAAACACACTAATTTTGAGGTGAACCTGTCGTCGTTTAACCTTTCATCCACTCGTATCAATTTTAACGGTTTTGAATGAATAGAACTTTCCACATGGCTCGATGGAGTGTCAAAAGACGATGAATTCACCCCAAACTTGGTGTGTTAGGGTTTTAGAATATGTAGATCAAGTTCAACGGAGCGGATCATCCATAATGTCGCTCAATCATGTGATTTTAGAGGCGTCAAGGAGGAAATCTCCTCCTATGACAAGGATACACATTAATCTCTCTCTCTCTTTCTCTCTCTCTCTCTCTGCTCTATATAATATATAATTAGTATATATATATATATAATATATAAATATATTATATAAATATATATATATATATATATATATATATATATATATATATATACATACATACATACATACATACATACATACATACATACATACATGAAGAAATGTTGATGCTTGGTATCAAGCACAAATTTTGTGTTTGTTTGGAAGTGAGGTGCACAATCCCCTCCACTCATTCAAATGGGGGACAACATCCAAGGGTGTCTGGCCACCTCCTACCAGCTCAATGAAAGAACTTGATACAATGTTCTCCATATTTTTACTATATATATATTATATATATTATAATATATATATATATATATATATATATATATATATATATATATATATATATATATATATATATATATATAATATATATATATATATAAGAGAAATATGGGTATGCTCTGGTACAAAGCACAAATTTGTGCTTGGTAGTGATGTGTCACATCCTCATCCACTCACTATTCATGTGAATGTTGTTCCCACATTTGAATGAGTGGAGGAGGATTTGACAGCCGCACTTACCAATCACAACTTTTTATGCCTTCGTACCAAGCATATCCATTTCTCTCTCTCTCTCTCTCTCCAGTCCTTCTCTCTCTCTATATATATATATATAATTATATATATATCATATTATAATATATATATATAATATATATTAGAAGAGAGAGAGACGAAGGAGAAGAGAGAATAATGGAGGGAGCTCTAGCAGTTCACCTCCCCCGCTGAGCTGCAGGTGTATGACATGTGAGCCCCCTAACTAGTCACTTCGTTGGGGCTCACATGTCATACACTTATCAGCTCAAACGGAGGAACGAGTGAGCTCACTATGTCATAACACTTATAGCTCACGAGGCAGGTGAGCTGCCAGGCTATCACCCTCCATTAATTCTCATATATATATATATATTATACTATATTATATATATATAATATATATATATATATATATATATATATTATATATATATATATATATAATATATATATATAATATATGTGTGTTGTGTGTGTGTGTGTGTTTTGTGCTGAAAACTTGTGTCAAACTTAAGTGATATGAATATGGAATAGTGTGTTCATAACAAGTTTTTAAGCCACTCATATTGCGTAGGATCCTTGTATTAATAAAAATGTTTTTTATATTAATAAATGTGTGGCTAGAAAACTTAGTGGACATCAACTTTAAGTTGATAGGAAGTCTCTCTCTCCGTTCTCTCTTCTCTATATAGTATATATATCAATATATATATATATATAATATTAGTATAATATATATATATATATATTATATTATATTATATATATATATTAATATATACTCCCCACCGCACCCAGCGTAAAGCTCTATATAATATATAATTAGTATATATAATATATAATATATAGAATATATTATATAAATATATATATACTATATATATATATATATATATATAATATATACATACATACATACATACATACATATCATACATACATACATACATGAAGAAATGTTGAATGCTTAGGTATCAAGCACAGAATCAATTTTGTGTGTGTGTTTGGTAAAGTGAGGGACCACAATCCCCTCCACTCATTCAAATGGGGGAACAACATCCAAAGGGTGTCGGCCACCTCCCTACCAGCTGCAATGAAAGAACTTGATACAATTTCTCCATATTTTTAGTATATTAATAATTATTATATATATTTAATATATACTATATAATATATAATATATATATCATATATATATATATATATATATTATCTATATATATAATATATAATATATATAAGAGAAATAATGGGTAATGCTCTGGTACAAAGCACAAATTTTGTGCTTGGTAGGTGATGTGTCACATCCTGCATCCACTCACTATTCATGTGATGTTGTTCCCACATTTGTAATGATGTGGAGGAGGATTTGACAGCCTCACTTACCAATCACAAACTTTTTAATGGCCTTCGTACCAGCATATCCATTTCTCTCTCTCTCCATCTCTCTCTCCTCCCTCTCTATATATATATATATAATTATATATATATCATATATATAATATATAATATAATATATATAGAGAGAGAGAGAGACGAGAGAGAGAGAGAATAATGGAGGTGAGCTAGCAAGTTCACCTCCCCCGTGGCTGGCAAGGTGTATGACATGTGAGCCCCCTACTAGTCACATCGTGGGGGCTCACATGTCATACACTTATAGCTCACGGAGAACGGTGAGTGCACTAATGTCATAACACTTATAGCTCACGAGGAGGTGAGCTGCCAGCTATCACCCTCCATTATTCTCATATATATATATATATTATATATATATATATATATATATTATATATAATATATATATATATATATATATATATATATAATATATATATATATATATATATATGTGTGTGTGTGGTGTGTGTGTGTGTGTTTGTGCTGAAAACTTGTGTCAAACTTAAGTGATATGGAATATGGAATAGTGTTGTTCATCAAAAGTTTTAAGCCACTCATATTGCTAGGATCCTTGTATAATAAAAATGTTTTTAATATTAATAAATGTGTGGGCTAGAAATTAGTGGACATCAACTTAAGTGATAGGAAGTCTCTCTCTCTCGTTTCTCTCTTCTCTATATATATATATATAATATATATATATATATAATATATATATAATATATATATATATATATTATATATATATATATATATATTAATATTCTCCCACCCACCCAGCGTAAAGAGTCTATGGCTCCATGTGCAAGTGTCGAGCTTTACTCGGCGTCATGTTCTGGAGAGCACCCATCTACGGTAGGACTTGCGCCAAAGGCACACTAGCTGTCTCTTTGTAACGCTAAATGTACGCAACAAAAAATATTTGATCATTGTATAACTTATTAAATTCGGTGTTGAATTAGTTTGGACCGCTCACAGAGGAACAACATTGCTGTCTCTCTCACTCTCTATTTCCATTCTACGGTCTAAAGTAACGCCATGGAGACAAGATGTGGCTTGGTTGTAAAGATAACCAACGCTAACTAGAAAGTTGTCCTTGGCATGAGTCAAGCACTAGCCATGTCACATATTAAAGTCGCCGAACATATAAATTAACCTCCATCCTCTTTCATTTAAGAAGCATGGGCAAGGCAAAGGCTACTTCTCCTTCTCCCTCACCAAACTCTCATCCAAGTAAAGAAAGGAATTGGGCTCTTTCTAGATATTCTCTCTCCTCTTTATCTCTCTCCCACTTGGTCACAATCTCTCTCCCCCTTTCTTCTCATGGATTCCTTTTTCTCCATGAGATTAAGGATTCTTCACGTTCTTCTTGTGTTCCATTTTCTCTCCTTAGGTACATGTTCATTTCCTCTTGTTTCATTGAAAAATTTTATTCATCTCCAGGTTATATGATCTAATTTCAAAACTAGTTTATTTGTAAAACATGTTACATGTAAAACACTTGGTTAATTGATACATGGTCTCCCTTGTCCTAACGCAACTTTACCTTTTCTTGCTTTTCAGAATTTGGTTTGATCCGACAAGTCTCTACGCTAGGCATCAACTACGGCCAAGTAGCCAACAATCTCCCTTCACCTCAACAAGTCCTCGTCCTCCTCTCCTCTCTCAGGATCACTAAGACGCGGATCTATGACACCAACCCACAGGTCTTAACCGAATTCGCAAACTCAAACATCGAGCTCATCGTCACAGTACCTAACGATTTAGTCGTGCAACTAAGCGACCCACAGCAAGCGCTCCAATGGATCAACACCAACATCAAACCCTATGTTCCGTCGACAAAGATCACCGGAATCGCCGTTGGCAACGAAGTCTACACTACCGACGACCAGAATCTCAAGTCAAATCTAGTTCCCGCTATGCTAGCGCTCCACCAAGCGTTAGTCCATTTTGGACTTGACTCAACCGTTCACATTTCATCCGCAAACTCACTAGCCGTGCTACAAAACTCGTACCCGTCGTCTCTAGGGTCCTTCCAGCCCGAATTGGTCAACCTAATGACGCCATTTTTGCAGTTTTTGTCGGAAACGAACTCACCCTATTGGATCAACGCATACCCGTATTTCGCCTATAAAGATGATCCGACCAGCATCCAATTAGAGTATGTGTTAGGTAACCCTAATGTTGGCATGGTAGACCCGTATACTAAATTACGCTATGATAACATGTTGTGTGCACAAGTTGATGCGGTGATGTTTGCAATGGCGAGGTTAGGGTTCGGAGGGATCGAGGTTAGGGTTTCGGAGACAGGGTGGCCTTCGAAAGGCGATTCGGATGAATACGGGGCGACGGTAGAGAATGCGAGGGCATATAATAGGAACTTGTTGTTGAGACAATTACGAGGGCAAGGGACTCCGTTGAGGCCTAAACAAACGTTGGAGGTTTACTTATTTGCTTTGTTTAATGAAGATATGAAGCCCGGGCCGACGTCAGAGAGGAATTATGGGTTGTATCAGCCCGACGGAACGATGGCGTATAATGTTGGGTTGACGACGGTCACGACATCGACCACTTCTGTTTCATCTCTAATTTCCTCTGCATCAAAGGTATCTAATTTGATTTTTGTTAGTTTTTTCTTTATATCTTCTTTTAACAAAGCTTATCGTCATAGAATCTTTACTTGTTTTTTTTTATATTATATACATATTTAGGGTTAATTGTGGATAACCTTTTTTAAATCCGAATTTGAATGTTTTCCCTTTTCACCTTTGGCCGAAACGTCTTGTACGCCCCCGGACAGACCTGTTATTTTATTTAAGTGTTTTATAGTTATTACCCCTTTAACTTTATTTTTTCAGATAGATCTCTGACTAAGTTTTTTTTTTTTACTCTTTTACTGTTAGAATATTTGTCATCATAAAACAATTTTTTTCTTTCTCTAACGGTAAAGAGTCAGAAATTTTTTTACTTGGAGATCTATTTGCAAAAACAAAATTAGAGGGTTAGTAATTTCAACAACGATACTACAGGGGTGTATCTCTTCTTCATTATATTTTCTTTTTATTTTTATTTATTTGTTTTCTGCGTGACTGCGAAGAAAAGAATATATGAAAATTATGTAGAAGTTATTTTCTGACAATTAAGTTTAGCAGTTTGTCAATATTCTCCACTTACAAGAAACTATATATAATACAACCTTACATATAGCTTTGAAAAGTATGAGTATGAACCAATCAATTGAAAAGCATGTTAACTAATATTCGATATTGTGACTTTTCGAATCTTTGTTTACACTACTTTAAGACTAGATTAGATGTTAATAATATTTGATAATCTAATTGTAGAACTTTTCTGTGAATCAGGGATACGAGGAGGAGCTTGGGAGCTTGTGGTATTGGGTTTGCCTAATTTCATTGACTTTCCAAGTATTACTGACAAGGGCAATTCTCTAAGCTAACAAAGGGAATTTGGTTTCGTGTAAAATGCTCTATTTTCGCTGTCATTGTATTTCCTTGGCAAAGAAAATTGGCAAACTATGAACCATTCTTTTTAGGGTCATTTTGGTCTTTGAAAAGTCTTGGGATGTATCTTGGCCCAAAATCATTGGCATCAATTTCAGGTGTGGTATGGGACCTTAATTTTCCTTAAAGAGAAAGGAGTTCTTTGTAAAATATATTTTCTCAACAAGTTGTTTGCTTTTCATTGTTGCAGAAGAAAGTTATCAAGTGTGAGAAGCACTTTGGGACGTGGAGCGCATTAGAGGGGGGCTACATTGCAAATAAAAACTTCCCTTTCTTACTTTTCTTGTTAAAAAAATCATTAATTAAGTTCTTTTATATGTATATGGATTTAATTTAGGGGTGCTAATATTGAGAAAAGCAATGGGGATAATTGAATATTTTAATGTAGAAGGAAGAGAACATGGTTGGATTGGGTGTTGCTTTCTGCGCCAGAGGGAGGATTGGGTCATGACCATGTGAAGTTGACAAATCCCCTAACTTTGTGTATCGATTATGACAATTGACTACCTATTTAAGAAAAAAAAATTCTACATAATACTACTCTTTTCCTGAACTTTGTGCATCGTTTTTTTTTTGGGTGTTCAGCTAAAGTGCAATGGTAAAATTGTTAAGATTGTAATTAACAAAGGTACCTCAACAGTAATGGTATTGTTAATAATGTTGGGGAATTTTAGTCTTGCCGTCTAATATGGTTTGTGCAACTTGGAAGACAACTCACAATCAACAAGATATAAAACAACCATAATCAAGAAAAAAACACTGAGATATATGTGGTTCGGTCGATCAACTTCGACCTACGTCCACGGGGCAATACGAGAAATCCAGTATGTATCAAGGAGAACTACAAGAGGAACCACTCAACTCTTGTCTCTCAATCTCTCAACCTCACATACATAACCAACTCTCATATTATCTCCAAAGCCCTATCCTTTCAATCTTTTGAACGGACAAAGACTGCGAAACCATCTCCCAATGATGTAATCTTTTACACGGACAAAAACTACGAAACACTCGCCTCATGCATATTCTTGAATCAGGCTATGCCCTCTGCTAACCATGAATTACAACAATATTGACTCTCTATCCTCTTCTTGATTTTTCCTCCAACAATAGAAGAATATAGAGAGAGAAACCAAAACTCTATCTCTAGCCTAACTTCCTAATTAGAATAGGATTCAAACTCCTAATCATGATGAGAAACCAAAACTCTATCTCTAGCCTAACTTCCTAATTAGAATAGGATTCAAACTCCTAATCATGATGAGACTCAATCTCCTATAATTAGAATAGGATTCAAACTCCTAATCATGATGAGACTCAATCTCCTAATCATGATAGATCTCTAACATTATGAAATTCTGATAAAGTTATACAAAAAATTAAAAACACAATCACAACAAATAAGAGCGTACATGCTGGCTTTTCGAGGTAGCCGGGTGGTCCGTGGAGAAGTCAAATGGTAACCAACTACTCCGAGAAAAGATAAGAAGATCATCTTATGGGTAAATTTCACAAACTCCTCCGTACCTTAAGGGTTCTGCACTAAAGTACCACCAACTTTGAAAATAACCAAAAACATCCATGTGTTGAGCGCTGCGGAAGCCAAACAATCAAACCAACGTGCTACGAGAAATCAAATCAAACGAACGTCGAGAGAAGGCCAAACAAACCAAATCAATGGCACAAACACAGATAACCAATCTTAACATGGTTCGGCAAGTTGCCTACGTCCACGGGGCAAAAAGGGGATAGGGTTTTTCACTAATAGAGAAGAAGAGTACAAACTGAGATTACAAATCACTCAAACTCACCAATTAATCTTACCAACAAATCTCTAATTCTCTCCAAACAAAATCCTAACCAATAGCTCAGAAAATACCTCTTTTCTGTGCTCCAAATATCCCCAATGTTCTTCTCAATTCTCTCTTCCAAGTATTCCATATATATAGAAATCCTAAAATTAAAAACATACTAGGAATTCTAAAAACAAAAAACAAAACAGATTAGAAATCCTAATAACATGTTACTAAAATAGATTTGGAATCATGTAACCAAAACAAATTAGGAATCTCAATAACTTGTTACCAAAACAAATTAGGAAACATATTATTAACCTGCTATCCAACAATTCTCCACCTCGGCGCAGTTTTTTCAAAACTGAGCCGACACCAATACCAATCAAACGTCTCACTTGTTGCATCCAGTACAAAGTGGAACAAATCCATGACAACGGACTCAATCCACAATAAGTCAAGAACCCAAACGAGAATGCGAACAAACTCCAAATGTCGGTATCAACTCACCAAACCGGCTGCATCATAAATGATTGCCTACGTATCCTCTTACCCAAGGAATCAAGCATTCACGTAGTTCACCCAAACGGCCTCCAAAGGCCCTCAATCAAATAGAAAAGTTTGTAACTCTTCACAAATATCACCAACGGATCTGCAACTGAAACAAATCAAACACCTCAACCTGAGGTGAACCAATGGTCGTATCCAAAACATGTCCACCAGCTACACTCGAATCCAAAACCAACTCATCATCTGCATCTAAATTTAAATGATCTCCAAACTGTGTCACCTCAGCTAGAATCTCAAACAATGCAGTATGATCTGGAGTATGTGGAGTAATCTCCACCTAATATGAAGTAGCATCACCCTCCACCTGCTGTGATATCCTAATGATTTGATCAACACTCTCCACCTACCGAGAGTCAAATGTGACATACCTGCTCAGAACAAAATCAAAAGCTCCTAACTGATAATCAAACGAACATCTGAATCCCAAACGTGCAATCGGATTAAATTTCACATCCTCGATGTGACCAAATACTGGGCAACCAAATATCCGACGTAACCCAAAATCTGAAGCAGCTCCACCAGATCCAAAATCTCCACACGCAGCAGTGGGTAACCTATGACCAAGATGACCCAAATATAGCGAAGCTCCAAAACCAAAACCAATGCTCGATAACCAACGCCGATCCCCCTCTAGTAAGGAACGACCCATCAAAACTGTTATCTCATCTCATCGCCCCAATGTCTTCACATCAATGAAGTGTCTCAAACTATGATGATCTCGGCACAAATGCAAGAAAGAACCCCTACCAAAGCTAGAACGATGGGTTACCTTTCTGCCAATACACTTCTTCTAATTGTTGTTGACTTCTAGGACTTCACACCAACGGGACCTGGTTACAACCCACCAATGCCTAGAACAATCCCCAACTGTGAAAACTAAATACCGATTACCTCCCAATGATGCCTCATTGGAAGGCCCCTAAATGCCTGACTGAACACCACCTAAAATACCCCTCGATCGATGGATAGAAGTACCAAACTCCACATCGGTCTTCTTGCTCATACCAATGTGCTCAAAGGACTTCAATCTGTAAGTCAAAGCACTCCTCAACAAACCATGCACAGCATAACCAATCAAATAATCCAGCCTCAACAAATGCCACAGTCTAGCCAAATCCAAAGAAGTCGTCAACTCTCTATCAAACACTGTGCTCCCAATCAAATAATACAAATTATTCCTCCTGGTGCTCTTCATCACAATCATGGACCCCAATGTAACCTTCAAACATGAATCGACCAAGGTCACCCTATACCCTGTTGCTTCCAAAACTCTAAGTAAAATGATGTTCTTCTTCAACTGATGAACGAACCTCACTCAAACCAACTCCCGAATCATTCTGTCACTCATCCTAATCCAAACGGTATCGATACCATCAATAGGACATTCATGATCATTACCCATGAGCACGACCTCCCCTCTTTCCAACTCCTGAAAGCTGGAGAACCAATCCCTCCTAGGGCAAATATGGTATGAAGCACCCGAATTCAACATCCACTCTGTAGAGTCGACAACACAAACTGATGGTAGTGTAGATAACGAGTAGCCCGAAGAATCTGAATCTAAATTATTGTCACTAGCCTTAACAACATTCACCTCTGAAGCTTGAATAGCTTTTCCCTTATTCTTCCTAGCTCGATCAACCAACTTTGGGTATTCGGCTTTCTAATGTTCATCCTCTTTACAAAAGGCACACTGATTCCTACGAACTCCAAGATGTGCCCCTCTAGACTACGACCTTCTATCACGGTTTGGACTCTTTGCTCTTGCGACCAATTCCCCCGTTACCGGCTCAACTGAAGTCTTCTTATCCTTCTTTCGAATCTGATAATTCACAAGTGCAGCGGTGACCTCACTATAAGAAAGAGATTGTTGGACCCTAGAGGGGGGATGATTAGGGTCTTAAGGCAATAATCGTGCAATAAAAATAAGGCAAGCAATACACCACAATAATGAACAACAAATGTAAAGGAGATAGAGTAAGAAATCGTTATCCAAGTGACGTGCGATGTGTTAACGAGGTTCGACCCGTTGACCTACGCCCCCGCTCCCCACTCTCGAGGATAAATCTACTACACAATCCGGTTTGGAAGTCGGAACTTCTTCTACACAACGATCTTCACAAGATCTCATAACTATATAGTTGATCACCACAAGATCACACTCCCACACAGTTGATCTTCACAAGATCAAGCTCTCAACAATAGTATTGGTGTAAAAAACTCTCACTTTACAATGTCCCTATGGCAAGGAGAAAGATTACACAGAAGCTGGGATGTGAACACAGGAAAATACAGAAAACAGGTTTGAAATTTTTAGCTCTCAGTAAAAGAAAATCTCTGGTTTTTCAATAGCTTGGGACGCTTGAGGAAGAAGGAGTATAGGGTGGTTTAAATAGGAGAAAATACAGTTGTTTAAACCCATACCCTAATCCCCCAAATCCAGGAAAAATTGGCGCTGAAAACTGTACCAAAAAGACCGTTTGAAATAACAGCGGTCGACCGTACAATGTTCACGGTCGGCCACGAGCCAGCTCAGAAACGAAGAAATTTTCCAGAGACTTTTGCGGTTGACCGTGGCGGGCGACCGTGGGAATTCTCGAGCTCACGGTCGACCGTGGCGGTCGACCGTGAAAGTTTCTACTGCCCACTGACGAATGAACTCAGGCGCGGTCGACCGTGGCGGTCGACCGCAAACTGACACATACGAAAAAATTAATTTTGACTCTCTTAAAAATTCTGTAAAATATTTAATTGACTTCCAAAAATTGTGAAACTTTGTAAAATGTTTTTGACACTATAAAACAAATTGTTTGGAAATTTTTTTTTGCAAATAGGTCCTCATACTTGTGAAAAATGATATTTTGTGAAAAGGCTCAAAACTATAAGTATGAAAACGTGTGTGTGATATCCTAATAGCTTCAAATGAAATTAAACTACTTGCCTACATTCTAGCACTAGAGAGAAAATAAAAACTAGCTAATATCCTCACGTAGAATACAATTCTTTGAGTCTTGACATAGCTTGAGTTTGATGAAGCTTCTTATAGCTTTTGGTGTTCTTGAATAAACGTTGCTTCATCACTATGCCTCCTCCTTCCTTGGATATCATCGTTGTAGCTCATATTCCATCCAATCCTTCATATATGGCACTAACATGCTTGATATATATATTAACTACATTGTCACTTAACAAGCAATTAGTACCGATAATGGTGGTTGTAAAACATCATCAAAACATAAGGGCTAACAGAGATGCCTTCCCATTAATAAGAGTAAGAACGAAGGTCTCATATTCCTCGTCAGGTAAGGAAATCAACAACAACGTCTTGTCCTCATCTTTAATCATCACATTTACATTCGTCAAATCCACAAGAAGCTTCGTGTAGTGGTTCATGTGATCACCAATAGAGGTCCCCTTCTTCAATTGGAAGCGATAAAGTCTCCTCTTCAAATGCAAGCGGTTCTCTACACTCTTGGTCAAATACTTACCCTCTAGGATCTCCCAAATCTTCTTAGCCGAAGTCTCATTGATCACATCATATTTTAAATCTTGAGTCAAACAAGATCTAATCACACCACACGCCGTTCTATTCATCTTTCTCCAAACCTTCTCCTCAATGTCATCCGGTTTTCCATCAAACTCCAAAGTATCTTCCAAATTTTGCGTATTGAGCACATCCAAGACTTCACATCTCCGAAGACCAAAATTGTTTGTGCCATTAAACTTTTTCACATCTATCTTCATAGAGTGGATATTCAAACTTTGGACGGTCTTCACGTCGGAAATACCGTCCACAACTCTTTCTTTCCCGACCATCTTTCTCAAAGCACCAAAACAAATGCGGAACAAATGAAGAATAGTTTCAAAACTAAAAAAGATAAAGTCTTTATAAAAAAAGATCTCACCTTTATCACCAAACGGAATCCTAATAACCTGTTACCAAAACAGATTTGGAATCATGTTACCAAAACAAATTAGGAATCCCAATAACCTGTTACCAAAACAAATTAGGAAACATATTAGGAACCTGCTATCCAACACCATGAACTTTTTGAGCTTCACAAACTCTAAACTTCAAATTTTCCCACAGATATATTTCCGAGATCAGGTCAGAAGACCAAAATACTCTTTTTAAAATTTACCCTCATTTAGTTCTCATATATTTTTCTAATGGTATTAAATAATACTCATTTAATTAAATTAGCTTATAAATATGTTTAGAGAGAGGGAAAAACATCTTTAGTGACATGAATCTCCATTCTCCAGTGATAAAAGAGTCTCCCGCAACCTGACGGTTGAGGCCATGATCACTGGGGACGGGATCATCGCAGGGGACGGGATCATCTGCGATGGTATGTGGCGATTGGGGTGTTGGTGTTAGGTTTGATCACCTGTGGTGGGCGTGTTTTGTGACAAGTCCCCATAGCTCAACTTGTAAATGAATAATAAATATTTACAAATTTCAATGCTATATATAGAAACTGGATATATGTAATCACATAAAAATATCACTTTAACTAAATAAAAATACATTGTAGTTATAAGTGATTTCATTTATTCATAAATCATAAACTTTCAAATTGACTAATCATATATTATTTTTTGACTAATATCAGAAGATAGTCAAATTGCTATTTCGATCAAAAAGTTGGAAAAAGGAAATTAAAGTTCAAATTATAAAAAATAAAATTTAAATAAATATATAGAGGTGAACATCTCAATTTTTGATTGGATTTGCTTAATTTTGGTCCGAGTTGTGAATCAACTCGCGATACCGTATCTGCAAAATTGGGCTGCTTATACAACAAAAGTGGCTGAGTCAATTTGTACGGAGATGGGCTGAAACTTAATTGCGTTGATGACATCGAAAGCCCAACATATTTTTATTCTTTTATTGTTCGTTTTCCCCGTTTTTTAATCTATTTTTAGAAGTTTGGCTTTATTAGAGTATACGTAAAGAGCTTGTCATAGATGCATCGTCCTCTGAAATTCTGAATGTCGTGAACTAGATTCGGATTATTTTTCTTCTTTTGAAAGGAATCGGTGGTGAAATGAGTCGTGAAAATTAATTAGACTTTCTTCTTTGAGAATGTCAAGGGTCTCAGCCAATTCTATTTAATGAATAGAATAAAGTAAAGAAACATAGAGTGGATACTCTACCGGTTCCCGGCATGGTATGAGTGCCAAATTTCAGTAAGGGGCTGTTTGGTTCGGCTAAATTTTTGAAAATCATGTAGTTTTTAAACAAAAAGTAGGTTTTTTGACATTTTTGGATTCCAAAACTATCATTTGGTTCAACTTTTTTTTTAAGAATGCATTTCTTAAAAGCTGACATGGCAACACACTTTATGGAAAAACCAAATCCTCTTTTAAAGCTCTGAAATAGGCTGAAAATCTGACAACTCATTGACAACTCATCAATTACTCTCACAACTCCTTAAATTTTTTGGTAATGAAACAAACATGAGTTTTGGAAATGCTTTCCTATTCTTCACTTCATCATTCTATACCAAACACAAGTTATGGATTCCTGAATGATCCAAATTTTTTTTTGGAAATGGTTATTTGTCTTGGATTCCATTTCCATTATTTTATGGAAACGAACCAAACAGCCCCTAAGTAGAACAAGATTATGTACGTTATCTATTGAAATTGAACATTTTCTTGTAAAAACACCGGCACTTACTTAATCATGTCGCGCGCCTATGCGGAAGCGTTGCACGCACACATAACGAACTTGAGATCACGGAAGAAGAAAGCCACACACTTGCACAAACCAAGCCAATTACGACAAATCAAACCAAACACAGAGATATACGTGGTTCGGCAATTGCCTACGTCCACGGGGAGAGGATGGGGAGATTTCACTATATGGAGGAGAAATACAACGGGTTACAACTCACAAAATCACTCAAATATAACCCTAACCAAAGCTCTCAACTCCCTCACAATATCTCCCTCTCAAAGTGCTCAAAACAATGCTAATTCTCTCCTTTTCTCTCCTTTTCTCTCCTTTTGAAACCCTAAAAAACGTGGTCCTATTTATAATAAAACACAATCCCAAACAAAGGAGGATTTCCATACAAAGGAGGATTCTAAAAACGAGTCTGCCACACCCTGCACCATGGGTGTGGCAGAGGGTGTGGTGTAGGACAGATTCTGCCACACCCTGCACAGTGGGTGTGGCGTGTGGCAGAGGGTGTGGTGCAGGACAGATTCTACCACACCCATGGCAGACACCATACCAGGGTGTGGTAGAGTCTGTTTTGGGTTATTCTTCACATTTTTCACAATTCCTTCGTCGTTTTCACAATTCTCCACCTCGGCGAAGTGTTCCCAACACTAAGCCGACACCAACATGAGCATCAATGTGTCGTCTCTCTAAACTCGGCTGCACCAATGGGGTTGCCTACGTACCCTCTCTCCCAACGGATCAAGCCGCCCGTAGTTCATCCAAATGACCGTCAACGGCCGCAACAATCACGAATGTGCAATAAGTTTCGACAATGATCAAACTTGTTGCTCGGAACCACCTTAGTGAGCATATCCGCCGGATTATCCTTTGTGTGAACTTTCACAATCTCCACATCGCCATCTTCAAGAACATCCCGAACGAAGTGATAACGAATGTCAATGTGCTTCGTCCTCGCATGAAAAACCTGATTCTTCGCCAAATAGATAGCACTCATGCTATCACAATGAATAGTGACGGATCGCTGCGATATACCAAGTTCTTCCAAAAGTCCTCGAAGCCAAATAGCCTCCTTCACAGCCTCTGTAACTGCCATATACTCTGCCTCCGTCGTAGACAAAGCCACCGTCGACTGTAAGGTGCTTCTCCAACACACCGGTGTACGGGTCAAAGTAAACACATACCCCGTAGTAGACCGACGCTTATCCAAATCCCCGGCATAATCCGAATCAACATATCCAATGCACAACTGCCCACCTGTAGTGTCCCGCTCATAAACCAAACCAACATTGAGCGTACCTTGAATGTACCTCAAAATCCATCTCACGGCGTCCCAATGACCCACTCCTGGATCGTGCATGTATCTCGACACCATGCTCACCGCCTGTGACAAATCCGGCCTTGTACATACCATCGCGTACATCAAGCTGCCAACTGCGCTCGCATATGGAGTCTTCGATATCAACTCACGGTCTTCAACTGACTTCGGTGAAAGGCCAGCTCTCCATCCCCAAAATGCGCTTCGCCTCGCCCAAGTCCTTCATCTCAAACTCATTTGAAAGCTGAACTTTCAACTCATCTATAGCTGACCTGGAACTAGAGGCAACCAACATGTCATCGATATAAAGCAATAAATAAATGTACGCACCTCCTCTCAACTTGCGAAAATACATGCAAGGATCAAACTGGCTCCGAGTGTACGAATGACCAAGCATAAAACCATCGAATCGCCTATACCACTGTCGAGGAGATTGCTTCAAACCGTATAGCGATTTCTTTAACCTGCAAACCAACTTATCTTTCCCTGCAGCTCAGAATCCCAATGGCTGAGTCATATATATTTCTTCATCAAGATCACCATGAAGAAATGCTGTCTTCACATCCAACTGATCTAACTCCAATCCATACTGTGCCACCAAAGCTAGCAAAATCCGAATCGACGAATGCTTCACCACCGGAGAGAAAACCTCATTGTAATCAATACCTTCCTCCTGTGCATAGCCCTTCGCAACCAACCTAGCCTTGAACCTCACTGGAGTGCCCTCAATGCCCTCCTTCTTCGTGTACACCCACTTGCACCCAATCGCCTTCCGCCCCTTTGGAAGCTCTACAAGCTCCCATGTATCGTTCTTGTGAAGAGACTCCATCTCCTCCTGCATAGCCACCTGCCACGAATCAGCCTCCGAACTCTGCTCGGCCTCTCTGAATGTAGTAGGCACCATCTCATCGGTACTCTCCACCGGAAGTGCATATGCAACTGTGTCGGCATACCGTGCTGGCACCCGTATGTCTCTCCTCTGTCTCTGTGCCGCAATAGAATCCTGAACCTGAGCCGTCGGCCCCTGATCCTGCTCATGAGTACCCGTATCCTCCGCATCACCGTCGTGCTCGGCTGGCGTCACCTCAATCGGCACTCTAATGGATACTGCACTATCTGGACTCTGTGGAACTGCATCAATCTCCACCACCTGCGAAATCTCCTCTGTCGGGTCGCTCTCCACCTGATGAGAGCTGGGAAGCTTCAAGATAGAAGCCTCATCGAATGTGACGTCCCTACTCAGCACAATCTTCTTATCAATTGGATCCCAAAACTTGTATCCCTTGACACCACGCTTGAATCCTACAAATATGACCTTCCTAGCTCGAGGTTCCAACTTATCAGTTCTAACATGATAATATGCAGGATAACCAAATACCTTAAGCTGGTCATAGTCATGTGCTGTCTCTCCCGACCACATCTCCATAGGGGTCTTCCCCTCAATCGCAGATGAAGACAGTCTATTAATGAGGTGGCTCGCATAAGAAAGTACCTTAGCCCAAAAGATCTTCTCCAAACCACTATGCACCAATAAAAATCGAATCTTCTCCAGCAAAGACCGATTTAACCTCTCTGCCACCCCATTCTGCTGCGGTGTATGACTAACTGTGAAGTGCCTCTCTATGCCCTCGTCTCGACATAGCTGCTGAAAGGGATCTGAAGTATACTCGCTGCCGTTGTCGGATCGCAACGTCTTGATCTTTCTCCCAGTCTGCAGTTCCAATCTCTTCTTCCACTCTACAAACAAATCTAAGACTTCACTCTTATGTTTCATGGTGTACACCCAACAACGCCTAGAATAGTCATCAACAAATGTGACGAACCAATGTCGACCACCAAGTGATGCCGTCTTGGTGGGACCCCAAACATCTGTGTGCACGTAGTCCAAGATGCCCTTCGTCCTATGAATGGCCATCCCGAACTTCACATTCGTCTTCTTGCCAAGAACACAGTGCTCACAGAACTCAATCTTTCCACTCTTGGCTTCCTTCAATAGCCCCTGCTTGCACAAAGCCTACAGTGACTTCTCTCCTGTGTGCCCTAACCTGTAATGCCAAAGTATGTTCATGTCCGTCTCTGAAATAGCCGAAGCAACCTGGCCAATCTCGGTGCTCCCCTTCAGATAGTATAAATCATGACCACAACACCCCCATCGAGTCTCTCAAATGATGAGAACCAATCTCGCCTAGGAGTCACATGATAAGTAGCGCCAGAATCAAGCATCCACTCCGATGCATCCAAATGGTTCACCTCCGGAGTAATCAAAAGAGAAAAGCTCGAATCATCGGAATCATCGCCTTTCGTAACATTCACCTCATTGGCCTTCGAGCTCTTATTCTTGCTATTCTCCTTTTCTTTGACTTTCGGGCAGTCTCTCTTCCAATGTCCTTGCTCTTTACAGAATGCACATTGGTTCTTTCCAAGCTGGTGACGACCTCTTGACTTTGACCTCCCTCTATTTCCACCTTTCTGATATGAGCTTCTACCTCTCGTCGACAAGGCCTCTCCTGAAATACTAGCGCGGGAAGTCTCCTTATCCTTCCTCCTCAAATCATAGTTCGTCAATGCGTTAGTCACTTCACTATAAGTGATAGAAGATCTTCCGTTCAGCAACGTAAGCACGAAGGTATCATACTCCTCATCCGGTAAGGAGCCCAAAAGAATAATAGCCTTGTACTCATCTGTGATCTTCTCATCCACGTTCGCCAAGTCCGACAATAACTTAGTGTAGTTGTTCACATGAGCCGCAAGCGAGGTGCCTCTGGACATCTAAAATTTGAATAATCTTCGCAGCAAGTGCAATCTGTTCTCAACACTCTTCGTGAGATACTTTTTGTTGAGAATCTCCCACATCTTCATTACAGACGTCACCCCAATCACATCGTATTTCAGCTCTTGTTCCAAACAGGACCTGATCACCCCGCAAGCATTTCGATTCATCTTTTCCCATATCGCCTCTTCATATTTAGGTGGCCTCACATCAACCATGATGGTCTCCTCTAGATTTTGAGCATTCAGCGCATCCTGTACGTCGCTCATCCATAAAACAAAATTGATCTTGTCGTCATATTTCACTACACTAATCTTAGTGTTCTGAAAACCCACTTGAACTGTGCCTGTCATCTTGCTTCTTTCACCAACTTCTTCACCCATAATCACAAATTCCAAATTATAGAGAAAGATCCAAACTTTGAAAAGAATAAGAAATTACCCAACTGAACCCTAGATTGGATTCCAAATAGAACTCCTAACCACACGAGGAAAGCGAGATCTTCAACGGCAACTTCAAACCCTAACTCCACCAAAGCCTAGAACTCCAAGAACCAAGCTTCCAACTGAATCTTCCTCCACCTAATCCAAAACCCTAGATCTGAATCTGAGCTCTGATACCACTTGTCGCGCGCCTTTGCGGAAGCCTTGCACGAACTCACAACGAACCTGTGATCACAAGTCGAAGAAAGCCAAACTCTTGCACAAATCCAACCAATAACGCCAAGCCAAACACAGAGATATACGTGGTTCGATAATTGTCTACGTCCACGGGGAGAGGATGGGGAGATTTCACTATATGGAGGAGAAATACAACGGGTTACAACTCACAAAATCACTCAAATATAACCCTAACCAAAGCTCTCAACTCCCTCACAATATCTCCCTCTCAAAGTGCTCAAAACAATGCTAATTCTCTCCTTTTCTCTCCTTTTGAAACCCTAAAAAACGTGGTTAATTCTCTCCTTTTCTCTCCTTTTGAAACCCTAAAAAACGTGGTCCTATTTATAATAAAACACAATCCCTAACAAAGGTGGATTCCCATACAAAGGATGATTCTAAAAACGAGTCTGCCATACCCTGCACCATGGGTGTGGCAGAGGGTGTGGTGCAGGACAGATTCTGCCACACCCTACACCGTGGGTGTGGCAGAGGGTGTGGTGCAGGACAGATTCTACCACACCTATGGCAGACACCACACCAGGGTGTGGTGGAGTCTGTATTGGGTTATTCTTCACATTTTTCATAATTCCTTCGCCGTTTTCACAAATCAACCGTAGTATTGCCATAACAACGCGCTCCCGTTCTTTTTCCTCACTGAGTAGGATGTTCAACATTCTCCAAATAATGCCAACAACCTAATATTGGAGCAGGCCATAGAATTGTTTAGAATTTTCTGATGGCCGGTTGCCATATTTCTCTCGTGAAATGACACTATAGGAGAAGATGCTGGGAATAATTGTTGCATTGTTAACGAACAATGTAAGATTGACGTAACCATACACACAACATGATTCACTATCCGCCTCTTTTGTAGGTAGGCATCCAAATAGAGAGCAAAATATGTACTGTATGTATGGGAGGATGCGGAGGGTATCAAAGAGGACCACAAGACTGTCGCGCGCCGTGCGGAAGCGTGCTCGCGAACCAAACGAGTCGGCGAGCGATGGGAGAAGAACTAAACACGAGTGCAATTCACAAAATAATAACCAAAATTACACAAACACAGAGATTTGCGTGGTTCGGCAAATTGCCTACATCCACGGGGAGATGATGGGGAGATTTCACTATATGGAGGAGAAACAATGGGTTACAATCTCTCAAACAACTCTCAAAATAACCCAACCAATGATTTCACACTCCCTCACAATAAGCTCCCTCTCAAAGTGCTCAAAAGAACTAATTTTCTCTGATTATCTTTTCTCCTAAACCCTAGGAAGACATGTTTCTATTTTTAACATAACACAATCCAAAACAGGCTGGGAATCAGAAAACACGTCTACCACACCCAGGTGTGGCACACCCTACACCCCTAACAACGAATTGTAGAAGATGGCTTCTGCCACACCTTGGTGTACTACACCCACTACTAGTATCCAATACATAGCTACCCACTACTAGTATCCTGCTAAAAAACCAAACCAACGTTAAGAGTACCTTGAATATACCTCAAAATCCATCTCACAGCTACCCAATGACCCGGACCCGGGTCGTGCATGTATCTCGAAACCATGCTCACTGCCTGTGACAAATTCGGCCTCGTACAAACCATGACGTATATCAAACTTCCCGCTACGCTCGCATATGAAGTCTTTGACATCAACTCTCTATCTTCAACTACCTTTGGTGAAAGGTTAGCTGAAAGCTTCAAATAGGCTCGCAATGGTACACTAACTGGCTTCGTCTCCATACTCACATTAAACCGTTGTAGCACCTTCTTCAAATAAACCACCCGTGTTAAATAAATTCTACCCATATCTCTGTCTCTACAGATCTTTATCCCTATAATGTGCTTCGCTTTACCCAAATCCTTCATATCGAACTCTTTCGAAAGTTGTACCTTCAACTCATCTATAGTGGATCTGGAAATAGAAGCAACCAACATGTCATCGACATAAAGCAACAAATAAATGTACGCACCTCTCCGAAACTTGTGATAGTATACGCAATGATCAAACTAGCTCCTAATGTACGAATGACCGAGCAAAAACCCATTGGATCGCCTATGCCACTGTCGCAGAGATTGCTTTAAACCGTATAGTGATTTCTTCAATTTGCAAATAAATTTCTCCTTCCTTGCAGCTCGAAACCCCAATGGATGAGTCATATAGATTTCCTCATCAAGATCACTATGAAAAATAACGTTTTCATATCCAATTAATCCAATTCCAAACCATACCGTGCCACCAAAACTAGCAAGATCCGAATCGAAGAGAGCTTCACCACTGGAGAAAAGACCTTATTATAATCAATACATTCTTCCTGTGCATAGCCCTTCATTACCAACATAGCTTTGAACCTCACCAGAGTGCTTTCAATGCCCTCCTTTTTCGTATACACTCATTTGTAACCAATAGCCTTTCGCCCCTTTGGAAGCTTAACAAGCTCCCATGTGCTGCTCTTTTGAAGAGATTCCATCTCCTCCCATATAGCTTCCTACAACAAATCAACCTCTGAACTCTACTCGGACTCTCTATATATAGTAAAAACCATCTCATCGATACTCTCCACTGGAAGTAATTGTATTCGTATACCTAGCTAGCAACCGTATATCTCTCCTGGGTCTCCGAACCATAATCGAATCCTGAACCTGACTCGTCAGTCCCTGATTCTGCTTTACTGAACTTGTATCTGTAGGCGTATAAAATTGCTTATAGATCCCTTAGCACAGCTCAGCACAAACCGACGAACCAACGAGGCGACGAGGTTAACGAATCGCACGCAAACAACGGAATAAATCCACTCGCGTGCGGAATCAAGCCAAGGGTTCAAAGAGTCAACAAGTCATCCAACCAAGGGCAGACTCGGACGAATCACGATCGAATCAAGATCAGTTTCGGACTCGAACTCAGAAGTGGATTTACTGCCAAATCAGGAATCAGATTTACTGCCAAATCAGATCAACAAATCAGAGTCCAAATCAACCACGAGACCGGAAAAAATAGCAAAACCCAAACACCAAAGGGGACTCGACCGAAGCCGAGCCACCCATAGGTGGCTCGGCCAAGAACCGAGCCACCTATAGGTGGCTCGGCCCAGAGCCGACCACCTATAGGTGGCCGGCCCAGTTCTGTGCCCGGG
>NC_033794.1:104181191-104187214 GCF_001876935.1 Asparagus officinalis | reverse complement strand
AAGAAAGAGTGGCCAAAAAGCCATTACCAACCCGCCAAGTATGGAGGCCGAAGCAGCCTCCAACAAAAGTTCAACCACCGGCGAATCAACCCAAGTCGCCGGTAATTCCAATAGCTTCTCCGGGAGATCATGCAGAATCGTCCCAAAGGAAGAAATCAGTTTTGGAGCGCCTTGGTCCAATTCCCGATGAGAGAGGCAAAGCTCCTGTTCAAGATCGTTTGGGCCCGATGAAGAAGCCCCGGATGACGCAACATGCTGGGGGTCGGCAAACAGCCTCAACAACTGAAGAATGGCGGTTCCTCCAAGCCGCCAACGAACGAATGGATCCGGGTCAAACGGAACCGTTCGACACTTGAAGAGCGGATTCACAAACGCCGCGCCTTACTTGCACATGCAAAAATTCTTATGCAGGAGGCCAAGAAATTAGAGAAAGAAAGAGTGGCCAAAAAGCCATTACCAACCCGCCAAGTATGGAAACCCATATCATCGATAATTCCAGCAACTACTCCGGGAGGTCATGCAGAATCATCCCGAAGGAAAAAGTCAGTCTTGGAGCGCCTCGGTCCGATTCCCGACGAGAGAGGCAAAGCTCCTGTTCAAGATCGTTTGGGCCCGATGAAGAAGCCCCGGATGACGCAACATGCTGGGGGTCGCCGTCACCTCCAACATGACAAAGAGACCAGGGCAGTCATGCGCACCAACTTGCGCATTAAAGTCCAGGAGCCCGCCGAGAACTCATGCCCAAAAAGGCATGTTTCGAGGCGCGTGACTCTCGAAAGTCCAAAGAAGGTAATTCACTCTCAGAAGGAAACGTTATCGTCTGATGATGATTGCGTTATACCTGAGAAATCATGCCAACACATGATAGGTGGCTCCGACTTTCAAACAGAAGAGCTATACTATCGTGCTGGGGGTACGAGCAAAGCCAGAAAGAGAAATCCTCGAAGGCTAGAAACTCGGTGCCCTTGTTCAAAGCTCATTCGGGCGGTACTGTCTGAGTGCAACTGCATCAAGGCAGTCCCCGAGAGAATTTTAGTGTTCGAAAGGCTTAGTACCGAAATGCTAAAACCAAGGCATAGGCGTTTCCGGCAAAGAAGAACGGTGGTTGAAGATGGAGAATTTCCGAGAGTCACCACCAACATGACCAGCAGAGGGACATCGGCGCAAGATAATCTTGAGTCAATTCTGAAAGCATCCCGGCCTAGAACCCGTCTGCAGTCCGGAACCATCAAGCGAGCAACCTATGGTAGGGTTCGGACAAGACTCCCTTCAGAAGATGAAGAATCTGATGCCGGCTCCGCGGTTGCATCAGATAATACGGTATCCAGCGAGGGACAACCCCGCGAGGCACTTATGATAAGTACGGAGGAATCGATCCCCTATCCGGCGAAGTTCAGTCTGATTAACTTTACGCCGTTTGATGGGAAGGGTTCCCCCACTCAGCATTTGATTTATTTCAAATCGCACCTGGGTATTATTTCCGGCAATGAGCCTCTGATGGTGCGGTCATTCGTCGGCACTCTTCGCGGAGCCGCCTTCGATTGGTATCGCCGCCTCAAGCCAGGTAGCGTGAACAGCTGGGACGATATGGAGACCATGTTCCTCACTAATTTCTTCGACGACGACACCGAGATATCTATCGGATCATTGCTCGATGAGAAGCAGAAGGACGGGGAGTTAGTCGACACCTTCGTCAAAAGGTTCCGGAACAAGGCGATGAACTGCCGGGACCCGATCACTGAGGAATTCATTCTCCAGACCTGCCATAATAATCTGTCCTTGGACGTGTTGGAAGCAATGGGGACAGCACCGTCCAAAACGTGGAAGGATCTGAAGGTCCGAGGGGAGCAGGCTGAGCGATTCCTTAGGAGAAAGAAGGCGGAGAGAGGCCAACAGGCGACAAATACTCCAGCACAGAATTTTAACCCAAGGGGAAAAGGTAAGGCACATGCTAATGCAGTTGATGCTAATCAAACTTTCTAATTGCAACCTCAGCAACAACAGCAGCAAAGAGCGCCACAACAATCGCAGCCGCAATGGCAACAACGGTCTCAGAAGCAAAGAGCGGAGCCAAGATTTCCTAAGGTGTACTCCTTCAAAGATGACGAGGTGCCCGGCATCTTCAGGTACCTGTTGGAGAACAACAAAATCCAGCTGCCGACGATCGTGGATCAAGAGGGGGCCAGCAAAGTGACGGATCCGAAGTATTGCGCATACCATAGAGCGGTCCATCACCCAACCAAGTCGTGCTACCACCTCAAGGACAAGATCCATGCATTAATTGATGTGGGCATCATAACCGCGAAGCTTGCCAAGAATGTGGGAGCAAATGCAGTGTCAATCAGCTTTGGATCGGTGCCCACAACATGGTTCGAGCCGAAACGCGTCACCAAAGTGGGAATGAAGACGGTGAATGATGACCCACATGGACAGCGCCAAAAGGGACTTGTACCACACACAGCCCCGAACGGCGAAATCCTCTGGGTTCATCCGGATCTCATTAAAGATGAACAGTGGGCGACCTCCTCGAGAAGAAAGGGCAAAGGCAAGTCTTGCAATGCTACATCCGCAATTTTCGAGGAGGATGGCGATGAAGCTCCTACCTTCCCGCTTTCCGAAGAAGAACAAGAAGTTTTTGCCATTAGAAGCAGAAACCAGTACCACTTTAACTATCCGTCACCTAGTGATCAGTTAGCTGAGCAGGGGGTGACTAAACAAGGACCATCCAAAACTCTCACAGAGCTGGGGGTGATTACGGTTCCTAAACCGATTGAAGATGCTCGACGACAGCCGACAGATAAATAAAAACCCCAGGAAACACAGAATCCGAAGCAGTCTTGTTTCAGTCGTCTGATTGGAAGGGATAAACCGGAGAGTTCGAAAACTCCGCGCGTCTTCGATATCATGACTCAATTAGCCAATATTCCAGCGCGGATAATGTTGTATGAGTTGTTGCGGTTGTCTAAGGAGACTAGGGAAGCCTTACAAGAAGCCTTGGCTGATTCTGAAGCATTCCTCACTCGGGTCAAACCGGCATCTGAAGAGCTAGAACTGTCAATGCAACATTGCAACATAGCGGCTAAGAACCTTCCCTGGATCACCTTCACCAAAGAGGATATGCAGACGAAGAATTCAAACCATGATCGGCCCCTATATTTCATCGGATACATTGGCTCCAGCGAAGTCAACCGGATCCAAGTGGATCCGGGTTCCGCTGTGAGCATTATGCCGCTTCGCCTTATGCATAGCCTTGGTATTCCAGTCAGCAAATTGGCGTCTACAGGCACGGTCATTTACGGATTCAACACTAGCGGGTCAAGGCCTTTGGGAAAGATCCGGATAAAGTGCCAAATGGGTGATCTGAAGACGGAGGTCACGTGTTACGTGATTGATGCTGAGACATCATATAACTTACTACTGGGTCGGCCTTGGATCCATAGTAATGTTATAGTTCCCTCCACCCTACATCAGTGTCTGAAATATGTCGACACTGGTGGAAGGGTCAGGACGGTGGTCGCGGATAAACAACCATTTAAAGGGTTTGAGAATTATTTCACTGATTCTCTCCTCTATGGTAACGAATCCGACACGGAACCATCGGTCCAGGGCACGGACAGCGGAGAAGAAGCTGATTCCGAAGCCGGATTCGATTACAATGGTGGTTTTGTTTTAAATGACATTGTACCCTTTGTAATCAATCTTGACGATGAACAATCGTCAGATGGAAGTTGTAACTGGCAACTTGCCGGTATTGAAATAAAAGATGATTTAGAGTACTCGTTGTCTCTTGATGATGCGACAAAAGGACTACACGATAATCCTGACTTACATATACCGCTCCGATCATCTTATGTAACAAAGAAACGCCTCCAGCATTCCTTTGGAACAACCCTGGTCGTGCCTGCCAAAACAGGAGTCGAAAAAGAGGTGATTTATGGTAAAGGAGAGAATTCTCCATTACTAGATCATTTCCTAAGAGAAGAAGAAGAGGAAGATAGACCTGGTCAATATTTATCTAAGTATAGTCCTGAAGCGCGCAAGCTCATGGAAAAACAGGGATATGATTTCACGCTCGGAGAAGGCTTGTACTTTGATCGAGGTTCCCGTATCCCAGCTAAAGCAGCATATGTGCCAAAAGGGAAACCGGATGATTATTACCGTCACAAAAGAGGCTTAGGCTATGTTTCCTCGTCTGATGATGAATGTGGTTGGCAAATTATCGATCAAATTGCTAACAAAACTAAGAACGGATACTCTTCTGATTCTTCAGCTGGGGATTCCGAGCAAGTTTGGGGGAAATGTTCAAGAAACTGATGTCGCATATGACTACGGTCGATCCTGTGACTATAAAAGACGATGATCAGATGCCAACGTGGGAAGATCCATGGGTTCATCACCTAAGCATGCAGTATGGCGATAGGTTCGAACAAAGAGAACCGCCCACTGAAGATAAAATAGTACAAGTTAACATGGGTGACGAGGCCAACCCGAAGCCCATATTCATCAGTGACAGCCTTCCCCCAAATGAGAAGGAGGAGTTAATTGCTCTCATCAGGGAGTATATTGACGTATTTGCTTGGAACTATAAAGATATGCCAGGGCTCGACCCCAATGTGGCAATGCACCGCCTCGATATCAAGCCGGATGCCAAACCTGTCAAACAACAGCAAAGACGGTTTCGTCCGCAGATTATGGAAGCCATTGAGGCAGAGGTTAAGAAATTGATCGAATCAGGATTTATCCGAGAGGAGCAACATCCAGACTGGTTAACCAATATTGTTCCAGTCATGAAGAAGAACGATAAAATCAGGATTTGCATCGACTTCAGGGACCTGAATACGGCATGTCCAAAAGACGACTTTCCTCTCCCAATCACAGATGTCATTATCGACAATACATGCGGATTTGAGAGAATGTCTTTTATGGATGGCTTTTCAGGATATAACCAAATCAAGATGCACACAGACGATGAGAAGCATACAGCGTTCAGAACGCCCCTCGGTGTCTTTTGCTACACCGTGATGCCTTTCGGTCTAAAGAATGCAGGCGCCACGTACCAGCGAGCAATGACTAAGATTTTCCAAGAACATCTCAGGAAAACAGTCGAATGCTACGTTGATGATTTGGTTGTAAAAAGCCGCAATAAAGAAGATCACATCAAGGACTTGAAAACGATGTTCGATCTCATGAGGAGTCATCAATTGAAGATGAACCCCACTAAATCCTTCCTTGGAATGTCCAGCGGAAAATTCCTTGGATTCGTCGTCACCACTAAAGGTATACATATCGATCCTGACAAAGTGAAGGCGATACACGAACTGCAACCTCCTAGAAATCTGAGAGAACTTAGAGGACTGCAAGGGCGACTAGCTTACATCTGGCGGTTCATCTCAAACCTTTCTGGGAAGTGCCAACCATTCTCTAAGCTAAACAAGAAAGGGGTGTCATTCATCTGGGACGATGCCTGCCAAAAAGCATTCGAAGATATCAAAACATATCTGACGAATCCTCCTGTTCTCGTTGCACCGAAATCGGGTAAACCGTTCTTGATTTACATCAAGGCGATGAACCACTCGATAAGTGCTTTACTAGCACAAGACGACAATAACGGTCACGAACAGGCAGTTTATTACCTAAGTCGGACCTTGGTAGGCGCAGAGTCTCGATATCCGATGATAGAGAAAGAATGCCTCGCATTGGTGTTCGCAATGCAAAAGATGCGGCATTACTTAGTTGGACAGACGATCTATGTTATTTCTAACGTTAATCCAGTACGGGTATTTATGACACAACCGGCCTCTATGAATTGGCGGCTAGCGAAGTGGGCCCTTCTCTTGTCCCAATACGATTTGCACTTCAAGCAGCAGAAGTCGATAAAAGGACAGGCGATTTGTGACCTTTTGGCGGCAAACCCGACCACAGATACGGCAGAAGTATATGATGACTTGCCGGATGAAACCCACGAGGTTAACACTACATCGCACCAACAAGTATGGCAATTATATTTCGATGGTGCCTCAAGG
>NC_033794.1:104176094-104180932 GCF_001876935.1 Asparagus officinalis | reverse complement strand
TGATCTCGTACCACCAGGAGGCCATCAAAATGGCAGAATCTTTTGAAGAATTCTTCATTGAATACATCCCTCGTCTCCAGAACGCTTATGCAGACGCACTGGCGGCACTAGCAGTATCACTGGCACAGCCTCCCGAAACTGAGCTGTTAGTCACAGTACGGACGCATCAACTCTGCGTACCCATATACAGTAGGGACATTGAAGAGGAAGATGACGGAAACATAAGCGCCAAAGAGGTGAATTCAACTCAAATTGGGTCTGAGTCCCGAGATTGGCGTTTTCCCATCATTGACTACGTCCAGTATGGTATTCTGCCAGAGGATGTAAAAGAAAGGGAATCAATCCGCCGAAGAGCACCGAGATTCTTCTATAATACCGAGACCCATACGTTATACCGTAGAGGGTACGATGGTTTATTACTCCGATGCCTTTCAAACAGAGAAGCAGAAGAAGTTCTTAAGGAAGCAGGAGAATGTGGTGCGCATCAACCTGGTCCCAAGCTGTATGATCGCATCAGGAGAATGGGATATTTTTGGCCAACAATGGTTCGTGACGCAATCGAATACGCCCGAGAGTGTCATGCTTGTCAAATACATGCAAATTATATGCATCAACCGCCAGAGCAGTTGCACACGTCAACCACATCTTGGCCGTTCGAGACATGGGGTATGGACATTGTCGGTCCTATTTTTCCCCCTTCAGTCAAAGGCGATCGATTCATCCTCGCAATCACAGATTACTTCTCAAAGTGGGCTGAAGCGATTCCGCTTAAAGAAGTGAAGACGAACAACGTCATCAATTTTATCAAGCATCATGTCATATACAGACACGGCGTGCCAAGACGGATCATTCATGATAACGGTCCACAGTTCATAAGCAACGCCTTTGTCAGGTTTTGTGACAAGTTCAAAATTGAAGATGTTTCGTCAACAGCTTATTATCCCGCTGCGAATGGGTTAGCTGAGGCGTTCAACAAGACGATCATTAAAATCCTGTCAAAGCTCGTAAAGACCAATAAACGAGACTGGGATGATAAACTCGGTGAAGTACTCTGGGCTTATTGCACCACCATACGCACACCTACAGGGGCCACCCCGTATTCGTTGGTATACGGATGTGAAGCTGTGCTACCATTGGAGATTCAAATCCCATCCCTTCGGATCGCTCTCGCAACCGAGATGACGACAGAGGAACAGCATCAAAAACGTCTCGAAGAACTCGTAAGGTTGGATGAAAAGCGTTTGGAAGCTCAACAACACATTGAGTTTTATCAAGCCAGAATATCTAGGGCTTTTAACAAAAGAGTCCGACAGAGAAGCTTCAAGGAGGGAGATCTGGTCCTCGCTGCTCGCCGACCGATAATCCTCAACTCCAAGAAGAAAGGTAAATTCGAACCCAAGTGGGAAGGACCGTTTGTGATAGACACGGTCTACTCAAACGGCGCATATCGCCTGATTACTCAAGAAGACACCAAGCAATTAATGCCAATAAACGGGAAGTTCCTAAAAAAGTACTATCCCTAGTACATTCAGGATAACCCATTTATCGGGAAGTTCCTTGAAGAATATTGCACTTAATATTCTAGAGGATAACCCAAAATCATTTTTCATCACCAAAATCCCTCACTGATCAATTTCAATTAATAGTGGGTCCACAAAAAATGTCTTTCTGGCCCTCTTGACTCTTTCCATGAACAAGAGGTCTACTTTCAGTTCGGAGCCCCCTTTCGATAAACGAAAGAACTCCATTCTTTTCTCTTTGGTTAAGTCCTCTCATGGCTATAACCGAAGTTGAAGTTTCACTTCGATAAACGAAGAACTCATTTTTCAGTTTAGATAACCAATCCTATAAAAGGTAGGTTTATCTAGATTTTCCAGATTCTCGGAGTGGAGATCCCACTTCTAGTTTCTTTTGCACTGGAAATAGAATATAAAATTCTTCCTTTCCAGAATCAAGGAATAGAATATAAAATTCTTCCTTCCTTGTTCTCGGGTTCGCCTTCACCCTAAAAGAAGACCGGGAAATAGAATATAAAATTCTTCCTTTCCCGCACCGATCTTTTCCAAAATTTGTCAATTTAGGATTCATCCTAGGAAGTTTATCCCGAATTCTAAGCAGGGATAAGTCTGCGCCTAACACGCGCTGCCGGTTTAGTCTTTCTCCGTAGAAAAAGACACCAGAGTTCGATTCTGGGGTATTCTATCCTGAAACCTAAGCAGGGATAAGTCTGCGCCTAACCCGCGCTGCCGATTAGTTCTTAATCATTAAAAAGAACACCCGTCCGCATATTCAACATTATGGCAGGTCGTTATTAATAACACCAAAATCGATGCCTCACACGCATGGGGAATTTCATCCCGAATCCTAAGAAAGGATATGCCGACGCCTAACACGCGTCGCCGGTTTAGTCTTTTACCGATTGAAAAAGACACCAGAATACCAGTCTGGGGTATTTTATCCCGAAGCCTAAGTAGGGATAAGTCAGCGTCTAATACACGTTGCTGGGTAGCCTATTCCCATAACAATGACGAAGTCTACGTATTCGAAGTCGTAGCATCAAGTCTAAGGGAGTTCATTCCTTTAGCACAACGTCACATGCGGAACGGGTTTAGACAATCCGTATGTAAGCCCGATTCAAACGGTAATCGGTAAGAGCATGTCAAATCCATTGAAGGCTGGGGGTTAGCCAAAAACCCTAAAGTCAACACCTAACACGCGTCGCCGGGTAGTCTATTCCCGTGAGAAAGACGAAGTCTACGTGTTCAATATCGTAGCACTAAAAAGGGTTAACTCTCTTAGCACAACGTTACATGCGGAACGGATTTGTACAATTCGCATGCTAGCCCGACTCAAACGGTAGTCGGTAAAGGCTTATCAAATCCGTTTAAGGGCTGGGGGTTAGCCAAAAATCCTAAAGACAACACCTAACACGTGTCTCCGGGTAGCCTATTCCCGTAACAATGGAGAAGTCTATGTATTCGACATCATAGCACAAAGTCTCAGAGAATTCACTCTCTTAGCACAACGTTACATGCGGAACGGATTTAGACAATTCGTATGCTAGCCCGACTCAAACGGTAGTCGGTAAAGGCTTATCAAACTCGTTGAGGGCTGAGGGTTTGCCAAAAATCCTGTAAGTATTACGACCGTTGGGATCACAATCAACAGAGAAACATAACGATAAAAAGGGGAGTGCGCTAAAGAAAAGACTTTGTTTTATTAATAAAGTCAGACCAAGTTGAGATACAAGAAGACGTCTCAAATCATATCTAACAAACTGAATGAAGCAATTTTAGCCTTAACAGTGGCAAGTTCCTCTGCGTGTTCCGCTCGAACCTTCTCCTCTTCTTCCTTCTGAAGCTTGGCATAAGCAAGAACGGCGGCAGCGTCGGCAGTTACGTCTTCTCGGCGCAACGCGTGAAGAACCTCCAGCTCTCCTCTATAAACATTTTGAACTCTGGTGCTCTCGAGCTCAAAATCTTTTAGAGTCCTCTCCCCTTGGACGGTCCTAATCCCCGTCCTATCAGCAATGTTGTTATAAGCATCTATCTTAGTCCGCAGACGACGTTGCCGTTCGTACAAGTTCGCAACGATGATTTCTTGATCTGATATGCGTCTCGCTCGGGCCTTACGCTCGTGCATCCTCTGAATCTGAGCATCGATCATGAGCGGTGTGACCTCATCATGTGAGTCGAAGTGTACTAGCTCTTCCAAACGATACATGAGTTCCTCTAAGCAAGTCAACATTAACTCACATCGTCCAGCTACCCGGAGGCCACCTACACACTGAATGTCTTTAAGACTATCTGTTATGAAAGGGAGCAAATCATAAAATCTTTCCCGTCCAGAAATAATGACGGTGGCCGTTTGTTGCATAACCTTCTCTACTTTTTGGAGGATGCCCTGCACGGATTCGGAGACCGGGAGGACAGATTCTTGGTCAGACATAATGGCAGCAATGGGATCCTCTTCCCCTTCATCGTCGGATATTAGGATGATTTCGGGTCTCACCATCCTCCTATCATCCCCACGACGTCCGTTCACCGCATGAGATGAAAATGCTCCGGAAGGATACTCAGCTGAAAACAAGCAATTAAACGTTTGTTAATTCCAGTTATAAAAGGAAATTGAACTCATCTTACAAATGGGTAAGATAGAGTCGTTGCCTTATAAAGGGTGAGACGGTTTGGCCACGTTGTGCATTCATAAGATAGGGTATATCGACAATATGTCCCTGCCTTATAAGGCACAATGCAGCTTCAAAACGCCCCCTTTATTTTGAGATATGGTTTTGACCAAGCAAAATATATCTTTAAAGCGTCGATCCTCACCAAGGAGAATCAAGGCTCTTCCCGATTGCCTCACCAAGAAGAACAACGTGGGGTAAAAAGGACTAATTTGCTAATTTCCGAGAAAAAATGGACTAATTTATAAATTTTCAAAAAATAGCTCACCAGCATATGAGGGAGGCACGTCATCAGTCGACGCAACAGGGGAGCGACCTCTCGGGACACGCGACATGATGATCTGCGAAATAAATTAGGGATCAGATCCAGAAAAGAAGTTTCTTTTTTATTGCAATTAAATCCCTCAGAGCTCCAAATTTTACCCCCTGAAAGAGGAGCTCGAGGCACCAAATCATAAACCCTAATCCTCACATGCGACCCCACAAATTCATAAATTGAATTAAGCATGAAATATGCTAAAATTGTGGAGGATTTACTTGAGGGAAAGCTCGAAGACCTGACAAAAATCAAATCTTGAAAGAGGCTCAATCCACGTGCTCGAGGGGCCTGAGAGGAATTTTTATATGAAGATTTTTGAGGGATTTTTCAGCC
>NC_033794.1:104144011-104175094 GCF_001876935.1 Asparagus officinalis | reverse complement strand
TTGACAGGTTTGGCATCCGGCTTGATATCGAGGCGGTGCATTGCCACATTGGGGTCGAGCCATGGCATATCTTCATAGTTCCAAGTAAAGACGTCAATATACTCTCTGATGAGAGCAATTAACTCCTCCTTCTCATTTGGGGGAAGGCTGTCACTGATGAATATGGGCTTCGGGTTGGCCTCGTCACCCATGTTAACTTGGACTATTTTATCTTCAGTGGGGGGTTCCCTCTGTTCGAACCTATCACCATACTGCATGTTCAGGTGATGAACCCACGGGTCTTCCCACGTTGGCATTTGATCGTCGTCTTCTATCGTCACAGGATCGTTGTATCGGAGTCCCATTCCGAGGAATCTAGCGAATTTCTATTTTTGTATTGCTTAGATGATTGGTCATTAATTAACCAGCAGCATTCATCTTCTGAAGAAGATTCATACCCTAACCCTCGTCCGTATTTATAATAATCATCGGGTCTCCCTTTTGGTACATATGCCGCTTTGGCTGGAGTACGAGGACCTCGATCGAAGTATAGACCTTCTCCGAGTGTGAAATCATATCCCTGCTTTTCCATGAGCTTGCGCGCTTCTGGACTATACTTAGATAAATGCCGACCAGGTTTGTCATCATCTTCATCTTCCCTTAAGAAATGATCTGGTAATGGAGAGATTTTTCCTTTGCCATAAATCACTTCTTTTGCGCCTCCTATTTTGGTCGGGATGACCAGGGTTGTTCCGAAAGAATGCTGGAGGCGTTCCTTCGTTACATAGGACGATCGAAGCGGCATATACAAATCAGGATTATCGTACAATTCTTTTATCACATCATCAAGAGACAGGGAGTACTCTAAATCGTCATTTATTTCATTATTGGCAAGTTGCCAGTTACAACTGCCCTCTGACGTTTGTTCATCGTCAAGGTTGATTACAAAGGGTACAATGTCGTTTAAAACATAACCTCCATTGTAATCAAATCCGGCTTCGGTATCAGCTTCTTCTCCGCTGTCCGTGCCATGGGCCGATGATTCAGTATCGGATTCGTTACCATAAAGGAGAGAATCAGTGAAATAATTCTCATACCCTTTGAATGGTTGCTTATCCGCGACCACCGTCCTAACCTTATTATCAGTGTCGACATACTTTAAACACTGATGGAGTGTGGAGGGAATTATAACATTACTATGGATCCAAGGCCGACCCAATAGTAAGTTATATGAAGTTTCAGCATCGATCACATAACATGTGACTTCTGTCTTCAAATCTCCCATTTGACACTTTACCCGGATCTTACCCAAGGGTCTTGACCCGCTAGTATTGAACCCATAGATAACAGTGCCTGTGGCCGCCAACTTACTAACTGGAATGCCTAGGTTATGCATCAAGCGAAGTGGCATAATACTCACAGCAGAACCCGGATCCACTTGGATTCGGTTGACTTTGCTGGAGCCGATGTACCCGATGAAGTATAGCGGTCGATCGTGGTTCGAATTCTTCGTCTGCATATCCTCTTTGGTGAAAGTAATGCAAGGAAGATTCTTAGTCGCTATATTGCAGTGTTGAATCAACTGTCCTGGCTCTTCAGATACCGGCTTGATCTGAGTAAGGAACGCTTCTGAATTGGCCAAGGCTTCTTGCAAGCTTCCCTGGTTTCTTTGGATAACCGCAGCAACTCATATAATGTTATCCGCGCTGGAATATTAGCAAGTTGAGCCATAATATCGAAGCTGTGCGGAGTGTTCGAGCTTTCTGGTTTATCGAAACACCTCTGAATTGGCCAAAGCTTCTTGCAAAGCCTCCCTGGTTTCCTTGGACAACCGCAGCAACTCATACAGCATTATCCGTGCTGGAATATTGGCTAGGTTAGCCATTATATCGAAGACTTGTGGAGTCTTCGAGCTTTCCGGTTTGTCTTTTCCAATCGGGCGACTGAAACGAGACTGCTTCGGATTCTGAACCTCCTGGGGATTCTTCTCTTTCGGTTTATTCACCGGCTGTCGTCGAGCCTCTTCGTCCGGTGTAGGACTTGTAATCACCCCCATCTCCGTGAGAGTTTTGGCTGGTCCCCGTTTATTCACCCCCTGCTCACTAGGTGGGGGATAGTTGTAGTGATACTCATTTCCGCTTCGGGTCGCAAAAACTTCTTGTTCTTCTTCAAAGAGCGGGAAAGCTAGGATTCTTTCGTCATCTTCTCCTGGGATAGCAGAAACTCCGCAGTAAGACTTTCCTTTCTCTTTAGACTTCTTCCTGGATGACGATCCAGCCCATTGTTAGGATTTCGCCGTTTGGGGCTGTGTGTGGCACAAGTCCTTTTTGGCGCTGTCCATGTGGGTCATCGTTCACTGTCTTCATCCCTACTTTGGTGATGCGCTCCGGTTTGAACCATGTTGTGGGCACCGATCCAAAGCTGATTGAAACTGCGTTTGCTCCAACATTCTTTGACGGCTTCGGGGTTATGACGCCTACATCAATTAGTGCCTGGATCTTGTCTTTGAGATGGTAGCACGACTTGGTAGGGTGATGGACCGCTCTGTGGTATGCGCAATACTTCGGATCCGTCACTTTGCACGACTTGGTAGGGTGATGGACCGCTCTGTGGTATGCGCAATACTTCGGATCCGTCACTTTGCTAGCCGCTTCTTGATCTACAATTGCCGGCAGCTGGATTTTGTTGTTCTCCAACAGGTACTTAAAGATGCCAGGAACTTCGTCATCCTTGAAGGAGTACACTTTAGGAAACCTCGGCTCCGAAGATTTCTGCTTCTGAGGCCGTTGTTGCCATTGCCCCCGAGGCTCTTGTGGTGCTTGTTGCTACTGCTGTTGCTGAGGTTGCAATTGAAAGGTTTGATTAGCATCAACTGCATTAGCTTGTGCCTTACCTTTCCCCCGTGGGACGAAGTTTTGCTTTGGAACACTCGTCGCCGGTTGGCCTCTTTCCGCCTTCTTCCTCTTGAGGAATCGCTCAGCTTGCTCTCCCCGGACTTTCAAGTCCTTCCACGTCTTGGATGGTGCTGTCCCCATTGCTTCCAGCACGTCCAACGCGAGGTTGTTGTGGCAGGTCTGGAGGATGAATTCCTCGGTGATCGGGTCCCGGCAATTCATCGCCTTGTTCCGGAACCTTTTGACGAAGGTGTCGACTAACTCCCCGTCTTTTTGCTTCTCATCGAGCAGCGATCCGATAGAGATCTCGGTGTCGTCGTCGAAGAAATTTGCAAGGAACTTCGTCTCCATGTCATCCCAGCTGTTCACGCTTCCTGGCTTGAGGCGGCGGTACCAATCGAAGGCGGCTCCGCGAAGAGTGCCGACGAATGACCGCACCATCAGAGGCTCATTACCAGAGATCACCCCCAAATGCGATTTGAAGTAAATCAAATGCTGGGTAGGTGAACCCATCCCATTAAACGGCGTGAAGTTAATTAGATTAAACTTCGCCGGATATGGGATCGATTCCCATTCTCTTGGGTATGGGCAAGGAATGCCTGTTTTCTTCGTCTCTTGAGCGGAAATTAGTGTGTTGATTTTGCTCTCGAGGTTCTTGATCTTCAGGCGCCAATGCTTGGATTTGTTGGTCAGGCATTTCTCTCATGTTTTGCATGGTCATCTGCATTTCGAACCTGAAGGTTTCCTGCTGCTTAGCTAAGGCGTCTTCAATCATCTTGGCAATTTGCTCCGCACTTATCATAAGTGCCTCGCGGGGTTGTCCCTCGCTGGATACCGTATTATCTGATGCAACTACGGAGCCAGCATCAGATGCTTCATCTTCTGAAGGGAGTCTTGTCCGAACCCTACCATAGGTTGCTCGCTTGATGGTTCATGCTTCATCTTCTGAAGGGAGTCTTGTCCGAACCCTACCATAGGTTGCTCGCTTGATGGTTCTGGACTACAGACGGGTTCTAGGCCGGGATGCTTTCAGAATTGATTCGAGATTGTCCCGCGCCGCTGTCCCTCTGCTGGACATGTTGGTGGTGACCTTCGAAAATTCCCCCTCTTCAACCACCATTCTTCTTCGTCAGAAACGCCTAGGCCTTGGTTTTGGCGTTTCGGTACTAAGTCTTTCGAAAACCAAAACTCTTTCGGGGACCGCCTTGATGCAGTTGCACTCAGATAATACTGCCCGAATGAGTTTGGAACAAGGACATTGAGTTTCCTATTCTCGGGGACTCCTCTTCTTGGTTTTACTCGTACTCCCAACACGATAGTACAATTCATCTGCTTGACCTATCGTGTGTTGGCACGACTTCTCAGGTATAACATTATCGTCATCAGACGGTAATGTTTCCTTCTGAGGGTGAACTGCCTTCTTTGGGCTTTCGAAAGTCACGCGCCTCGAAACATGCCTTTTTAGGCGTGATGGTGCGCATGACTGCCCTGGTCTCTTTGTCATGTTGGAGGTGACGGCGACCCCCAGCATGTTGCGTCGTCCGGGGCTTCTTCATCGGGCCCAAACGATCTTGAACAGGAGCCTTGCCTCTCTCGTCGGGAATCGGACCGAGGCGCTCCAAGACTGACTTTTTCCTTCGGGATGATTCTGCATGATCTCACGGAGAAGCTATTAGGATTACCGGCGACTTTGATTGATTCACCGGAGGTTGAACTTTGGTTGGAGGCTGTTTCGGCCTCCACACTTGGCGGGTTGATGGCGGCTTCTTGGCCACTCTTTCTTTCTTCAACTCCTCGGCCTTCTGCACAAGGATTTTTGCTTGTGCAAGTAGTGCGCGGCGTTTGTGAATCCGCTCTTCGAGTGTCGAACGGTTCCGTTTGACCCGGATCATTTCGTTGCGTGGGCTTGGAGGAACCGCCTATTCTTCAGTGTTGAGGCTGTTTGCTCTCCTATTCTTCAGATCCGTGTCGTAGCGGACTCCGTCTGTGGACTCCATCGCCTTAGCGAACCACCGCGCAAGCGTTGACGTCGCCTCTGGCGGCTCTCTTTGAGAGAGTCACAAGCCCTCAATAGTAGAGGCGTCAGCAAGAAAGGTTTGACCTCGTTGGAGGTCGGTGGAACTTCACGCGACGCAACTTTGGCGTCAGCTGGGGTGAGGCGTCGTTGGTATTCTGACTTCTTCAAAACAACGAGCTTTTCTCCTGGAGGAGAACTTTTTGGACTTTGCGAGGGAGGTAGATCCGGACGCAGGATGAAAGGTACTCCTCGAATTTGGCCTGGTCGAATTCATACTCGACCTCTCCTCGACCGGGATTGAGATCCGCGGCTGCGACGTGACGATCTCGGCAGCGATGATCGGTGGCCCCACTGTGGTCGTCAGATTGTTCGCGGGGAAAATCGTTTTCTTCATTGATGTCATTGTGATCTCAAAATAACAACTTTTTGTGGTTACAAAAGATCCGGTCTTTTTTTAGATCCGGTTACAACGAAATCAAAGAAAAAGAAAAAGATTACAACTTTCCTTTCGAACAAATCGCGAGCTCCTGTTTTGCGGTCGCTCGCTTGTGTGGGTTCTTTGCCGACGCCGGGGTTAATCCGTGGACCACCGCGCGATCTAGATCCGGTCGGATCTACATGATTTGACGGGTATTATTCCGCGAAGAAAATAATAGCTGGGGGGGATTAATTCACCAAGGAAATAATCGCCCTTAGTTCTCGGGATCAAATGCCAAGCTTTGATCCGGAGTATGATCTCGTGTAGATCTCAGATCTGATCTCTCTCTCGAACTCCTACCTTTTGTGACGTGGATGCTCACCGGGAACCAAGTCTGAATATTCAAGTCCTCAAGTCTTCAAAACTCCAAGCTCGATTTTTAATTCGGCAGAGTTTCGGCTCTCAAAGTTCCAACCCTTGAAAAATGAACCAGCTTTGGCCGAGCCACCCATGGGTGGCTCGGCCTTGGCCGAGCCCCCCTTAGGCGTTGGGTTTCATCGTTTTGTGTTTTCGGTTGAGTCCGTGATTCGGTTGACTTAAACTCTGATTTATTGATCTGATTTGGCAGTAAATCCGATTCTTGATTTGGCAGTAAATCCACTTCTGAGTTCGAGTCCGAAACTGATCTTGATTCGATCGTGATTCGTCCGAGTCTGCCCTTGGATGACTCGTTGACTCTTCGAACCCTTGGCTTGACTCCACACGCGAATGGATGTATTCCGTTGCTTGCGTGCGATTCGTTAACCTCGTCGCCTCGTTGGTTCGTCGGTTTGTGCCGAGCTGTGCTAAGGGACCTATAAGCAATTTTATACGCCTACAATGGTTCCATCTGATCTTCATCTACTAACTTATTGTTTTTGTGTAGTTACTTACTTGAAGACTCTTGTAAACCATCGCAACCATTACGATCATGATGTAGCTCATGACCCTGAGGTGGCATACACTTTCGATGGAAACGCCTCTATGTTCTTCAAAAGCAGTAGTCAAGAGAGGATCGAGACTATCTATTTAGGTGACTATAAGACTTTTTAGGAAATAATCACCAACGCGAAGTTCTCAGTTCCTCATGAAGATGTCTCTCTGAAGCTATATTTTCTCTTCAGAGACAGTACTCCTGGTGGCAACTCTCTTTTCCATTAGGGAGAGGAGTATTAGTACTACACCGAGGGAGATTGTCATTTTTCTTTATCAGCAATAGAATGTCAATTCTCCTTTCTATTCTAACAGCGCATCGATGTACCCCGGTTCATCTGTTATAATCTTATTAATAGGGAAGATAGCGTTAAATTGGGCTCCTTGAAGCATGGAGATAGTTTTCATCAAGAGAGACTCTATGGGGTCAACAATATAGGCTTGCATCCAGGCTTTGTAAATGAGGATGCTCATGTTAAGCAAGTTGATGTTGTCCTCAATACCTTTGGGAATGAGCTTGCCAAGACTAAAGCTCAATATCCCGACGGGGATACCATATTCCCTGGCTGGATTAGAAGTACAAATACATGGTAGTGGACCCATTTGGTGGACTTCACTCTCGTCGTCTTTAAGGAGAGATTATGATCGATGGGGCTCTATGATACAGTGATAACTTTAAAAGTACAATGTTGAGATTTGTGCATCCATACTATATGGTATCCTGGATCTATACAATACTAACAATAATATCTTCTTCACTCCGGCGGGAGAGATCAGGATTGCTTTGCACTAGATGTTTAAAGTATCTCGTTTGCCCATGGGGGATCGTCCGTATGAGGAGTGTTTTTCTACTAACGAGGAGTTGAACACTATCTTGCATGTTGCCCACATTGTGGATGTATTTTGGGAACTGGTCTGCCATTTCCTCATTTATCAAAGGACTACCACAAATGCAGGGCATAATTTTACCATTCCTCATGTTCCTTGGCCTAAATACATATTTCCCAACGTTAGCAAGAAAGGAAGTGTAAGTTTAGTCCCTCCAGACATGGACGCTAAGGTTAGGACTTGCATCCTCAACAATGGCTTCATATTACATACTGTTGAATTAGACATGTGTGGATTCCATGCAGGTGAGTAGTTCAAAAGCTTTCATCACCACGTGAAAGAACCAATATCTGACTTGGCATTGCTCGCAGCGCTTTTCTCAATATGGCTAATGGTTTGCGTTGTGTCTTCCTGACCAAAGGATCGTATCTCCATCAAAGTGTTATACCCTACTGCGCTTCTTGCCTCTAGGTATAATTTAGCTCTCCACCGACAATGATTAGCTGCATCCGTCCTAAGGGAGCTAGCCACCGAATGCCTGAATTAAAAAGCCTGTTGCCTAAGGAATAAAGTTCCTAATCCTATAGTGGATCTACCAAACATGTATCTAGTGATATGGCTTACTTTAACACTACTCTCCATTGATGTCGGCTGCTGCACCCGGTGGAGTGAACGTTGCCTTGCTTCATAGGTATGAACGTTTGAAGTGGATAGTCAAACACCTTCCCGGGGTCTAAAGACTTCTTCGGAATAAGGATCATTATCTTCTTACTAATGTTTCCCCTCGATTGATAGTGTAAACCCTAGGAAATAGTCTGAAGATGGCATAGGTAGTGATCGGTTCAACTGATTATCTAGTGGGTGTTTCAACTAGTTGGTGAATATTCAACCAGGTCACCTCGTCGCTAGGTTGAATTGAATAGAGTGTTACATTTAACCTAACTTGCCCTACCAATTTGCTCACCAATTTAGTTATGATCAACTGTATGTTGGGAATCCAAATCTAGGACTGTTACATACTGGAAGCTTGATAAATAGGGCTCATGCTTGGTACCATTTTGTTTCTGGTGTTGCAGGAGCTAGATTCTTGTTTCCCCATCACATACACAATTGTTACATAACATTGAGGTTCTGTAAATGGTACAACAAAGTAAGTGCTTCTCATCTCGATTTTTAGGTGAATAAGACTAGCTTGTTTTGGATCAGTTGGAGGTACAAGAAGCTCTCCAAGAAGGGTTCAAAGAGTAGAGCTCCTGGGCTCTAGAATTTCAAGTAGAAGTTGTGCCATATGAGGATTGGGAGGTGCCAAGTGAATAGCTTACACCTCAAAGTCAGGTTGGTATCAACATACAGGAATCGACTGAATATGCGCTTCGCCAAGGAGCACCTGATATAGGTCGGGGCAAAAAAGGAAAGAGCCTATTACATGTTCCTCCTCCTATGCCGCCTTCGAAGAAGCAACATTTGGCATCTCCCGGGCCTGAATCTATGCCTAGAGACTCTTTGAGGATCAGAGAGGAGTCTATTGTGGTCCCAATGCAAGAGCCTAGGGTTATCCCTTCAGGTGATTTGTATTTATATATTTGCACTACTCATCTTGAAGTGCCTTTAGCTGATATACACTTCTTGTATGCATGTAAAGAGCCCATTCCTCTAGACAATGACGAGAAGGAAGTGGATTATGAGTACGACGACACTAACGCCTATTTAACTAAGCCTGATGATGTAGGTATTGATGGCGACATTGGCAGCTCTTCATGTATGCCAGATACTTTTATTCAATCATGTGTGGTTATTTTATTTTGCTAATTGACGTTTCGTCTATTTAACAGATGATGAACCTGACTTTGAGGCCATAGGTGAAGCAGTCCCTCTGTCATTTCCTACTAGCAGCCATTTGGAGCTCATAGTCAACTTTGAGGGAGATTTCGGTGCTTTGGAGCCTGTGCCTACCATGGATATGACTGCACCTCCTGCGCCAGCACAAATTTTCTTAGTGCGATGGAAACTGATCGTTAATGGCTTTTTCGATAATGATGATGATGCTTTGGTGTCTACTATACCGATAGGGGCTAGAAGGGTAGCGCCACCAAGCCCTAATCCTTGTTCTGATGAGGATCTTAACATGTCTATGGCTACTTTTGATGAGCCAGAGATTTCGTCCGTGGGCATTGAAGTTGTGTCTATGGATGTGCTAATGACCACGATAAAAATTGTGAGGACTACTGCCTCGTCTATCGTGGTGACGTCTACAACACCTTCCACTATAGATGTTTCAAACATCTTGGTCACGCTTGCACCATACCTCATGTCGGGTAATGAATGGATACAAGTCTTGCCGACTATCCTTTTGACTACCACAGATGCAATGGTGGTAACCACAGGAGTAGACCCTTCCTATCACGTTGAGGTTCCCCAATCTCCTGATCCTGAAGATTTAATCGAGGTGAAGATAAAGATCTTGATGAAGAGTCTGGTGAGACTGTTCAACTAAAGTATTGCGACTGCCTTCCATTTGTTGAGAGGCTTGTCTGTTCAAACTCTTAAATTGTTGAGAAATCGACTTAGTCTTTTATCATCAGTCGCCGGTTCTACTCGTATCAAACCCTTCAAGAGGGAGATTGACAAAGATGAGTTCTACTTTTGAGAGCTATAAGAGCTTCGAACAGTTGATCTTGATGGTATTGTTGAGATTAAATTTTATCGTTTCTTGGCAACTCACCGTAAGGCTAGAAAATCTTCTCATGCAAAAATGGAACGAATCAATGTAAATGTTTAGGGTTGAACGATAGCATTGTATCAGCTGATGACCACCAAGCAGAGCTTCAAGGTGCTATCTAGGAGAAAGATGCAACAATCAACGAGGCGAAGGTAACCATTGTTGTAGCTCAGATTCGTCTCGAAGTATTTCAATGTCAAAAGGAGGAGCTCGAACTTAACCTGACCGAGTTACTAAGAAGTGGGATTCTCAGGTCGCGGAGCTTCAGGCTGAAATGAAGAAACTCTTGGTCATTAGGTCTCAGGCCGCTCCCATCAATCCTAGAATCTTGAGAGAACAAACCCAGAAAGGTGAATGTAATAGCATAGATACACACTTTTTATCCATTTTCCCTATAAGAACCTTTTGTAACCATTTAGCTCTTTTAATAATAAAAGAACTTTTGTCTCCTTCAATGTGTGTATGGTGGAGGTGTAATGTTGACGTATCATAATAACATCTTTGCTAGAGAGAATGATGATGAGATTAAATTGTTAGAGGTGCAGTGTTAACATAATGGTTTGATCAAGCGGACACTGTTCGAAGGTGTAATGTTAACATGTTAGTATAAGAATATTTAACAGAGGTGTAGTGTTAACCAATCAAGTAGAATGACCGACGGAGGTATAATGTTAACCGGTCGGTTTGAAAGAGTTCAAAGGACGACTACTATTTGGAAGTGTAATGTTAACTTAACGGTAGGAAATTGATATAAGTGTAATGTTAACTGATTGATTTTTGATAAGATTGAATTGATTGAAGTATAGTGTTAACCAATCAAATTTGCCATGATAGGTTAACAAAGATGTAATGTTAATAAGTCGATGAGATGGTCTGACAGATGTGTAATATTAACCAGTTAAATCGTGAGAAACAGTTCAGATGTATAATGTTAATATGACGGTTTGATCGAATTAACACTGTTCAAGAGTGTAATGTTAATATGACAGTGATGATGTATTTGGAGTCAATCAAATGTGTGATATTAACTTGATGACTCATTGGAAATTTTGATCAGACTTTGGATCAAGAAGATCAACATCTCTAGTCAAAGGTGGAAACTTAAATATGAGCAGGACAGATGATATTGACAAGAATTACGAGTAGTATTTCTTGAGAAACATTCTATGATTGGCACCACAAGCCTATTGCTATTTTGGTCAATTAGGCGATATGCTCCACTTGAGAAGACTGTCTCTACTACAAACAGACCTTCCCATTTGATTAGAATTTTTTTTAGTCTTATGTGTCATGATCATAGCTTGATGAATGTCTAAGACCAAATCGCCTTCTTTGAAGGATTGTTCTCTAACTCTCCTGTTGAAGAATCTCAAAATCCATAACTAGTAGATCTCAATTCCTTGCTGAGCTAAAAGTCTCAGCTCATTTAATGCTTCTATTTCTTGAAGGTGCTTTTGATGATGTTCTTCAGTTGTCATCTTCTCAGTGATGGTGATTATGAGTAATGGTACCTGAATTTCTAGTGGTATCATGGCTTCATATCCATAAACTAAGGAAAATAGCATCGAACTAGTAGTGTTAAGTCTCATATTTATTAGCCTATTATCAGATCTAGTTTTGATGATTAACAAACAATTCCTAACATCGTTTCTCGAGTGTTTTTATTTGCTTGTTAGGAATTCTACATAAATATCATTTGTTGGAGATTAGTTGGACTTGCGTCTACACGATAATATCCATTAGAAGATGGAAGAAAATTAGAATGAACACGATGCAATTCAAGTTCCAGACACATTATTGCTTCATATATTCTCTGGGAGGAGGATCGCCCAAGATCAAGCGTCACAAGATCATTTAGCTTGGGTATATTAGTTTAGGTGTTTATACTTAAAAGCTCAATTATTACACACATACATGTTTTTAATTTTTAGCTTTCAAATTCAATCATATAAAAAAGAAACAAATAGTTATATTTATAGACATACATACTTGTTTCATATTTATCATCTTTATTTAGGAAAATAATGGGTTTATGGATTAAAGACATGATTATACTATTTTATATCTTTTATCAAGTCTTTTAATCTACTAGAAAGTATTTCAAAACTTATTCGAAAAGATTTTATCAAAATAAAGTTATAGGCTGTCCAAAAATTATTGCAAATAGTTGATCTCTATCAAACACCGATGATGGAAGTTACAACCTGACGGTTTTCAGAAGATCATAATTTAAAATTTTTTACGTAGATCGATAAAAGCTCCAATTCAACAGCTTTTACAATCAACATCGAGAGTTACAATCTGATGACTTTCTTATTTTTAAGGAGCCAAGACGAAGGTTACAAGATGACGATCCTTACAACGCTCTAATAAAAGAGACTACAAATTAATAGTTTCTTCAAATCAAAATGTGGATATCTCTCAAACCATAAGGAATTTGGCGAAACAGATGGGAGAAAACTGAACCCTTTGGGTTGGTTTGGTTAGCTCTATCTCGTCGAGATAGTCGATTTTCATATATAATTCGTCCAATTCTGACTTTACGGTTTGAAAGTTATGACATATTCTTCGTAGCAAGTTATGTTCTGAAGTCCGTTTGTAAGACTAGACTTCTCCTGAACATTGGACTTCGCCTGAAGCTTGCCAAGCTCACCTGAGGCTCGCCTCTGCATTCCATAGTCAAAACGATGCAACCACTGCATAATCTAGCAACGCAGCCTCCAAACGCTGCAAACGCAGCCTCCAAATGTTGCAAACAGAGCCTTCAAACGCTACAAACGCAGCCTCAGCCTCCAAATGCTGCAAACACAGCTTCAAAAATGCTGCAAACGCAGCTTCTAAATGCTACAAACGTAGCCTCCACAAGCTAGAAACACAGTTTACAAGAGCCGCAATTGTAGCTTCCAAACGTCGCAAACGCAGCTCAGATCCAACTGCTGACGCAGTTTCCAAACGCTGCATTTGAATGCAAAATTCATGTCCAGAATGCAATTGTAGAATTTGACTCGTTCAAACACGAGCTAAACGGTTTTAAAATCATTTTCCACGATTTGAGAGGAACCCTCCCCTACTTAGGAGCGATTTTAGGGGTCGGTTAGGGGTCGGTTACACCCCTTAATCCCCTATAAATAGCTGAAAATCAGTTTAAGTCGGATCTTGGGGGGTAAATCATCAAAGGGCTGTCTTTTTGATCTTGGAACATCTTTTGGCAGATCATAAAAAATAGTGGAAATTCTAGAGGGGAGAGATCTTAGAGGATCTTTCAGCAACCAAAATTTTGAAGGTTTAGTACTTAGCTTGTTAACCGAATTTCGTCTTAAATTAACTCTTTTAGAGAGTTTCAAACTTGCTCTAAGTTGTTAAACTCGTTAAGAATTCTGTTTAAACTTATCATGCAAGTTCTCCACGACATCAGATCCAAAAGGATTCAACCGTGTTCCACGAGGTGAAACGTCAGATCGTCAACGAGAAGCAAACTCGACATGAATTTTGAGGGAAGCATCTCATCGACACCAAGAAGAATCTAGATTAAACAAAGGAAAGGGTTTCAGTCAACCCTTCTCTCTTTTGTAAATCGGGAATCTAATATAAGAAGTGTAATTTTTTTTCTAAGTTTGTTAGAGAGAAATTGTATCGAGAGAATTATAATTAATTCTTTTTCTGAGCCTGTCAGCGAGAATAATACAAATTTAATTATCAATTATCTTCTTTTAATTTTCCAAACAAACACAAGTATTTGACGATTTTGTATTTTTGAACAGTTTACAAAATACTTGAATTTTCACAAATGGGAAATGATATTTGAAAATTTTCTTTTCTAACATGTTTGATTTCATGACAAATGATATTAGGAATTATTTATTAATCATCAAAACTAGATTATAAAATAGGCTCAAAAACATGAGATCTAACAATCTCCCTCTTTTTAATGATGGCAAATAATGTACACAAAGAGTATAGAAAATATGCATGATACTAAATGAATATACAAAATATAATTCTCATGCATATTTACCAATAAGAAGTAATAAATAAAATAGTCACAATAGACTTGTTTCTCCCTCTTTGTCAACATCAAAATGGAAAAAAAAACAATAAGAATAAAGAGAGTGAAAGCTCCCCCAATCAATAAGCATATGTGAGTATAAAACAAATATAGGAAAAAAACTCCCCCTATCAAAATGCCTTAATGAATATATATAAGAAAATCATAAGGAATCAATATGTGAGTATAGATGAAAAAAATATCATGACAACTCACATTCAAAAAGAGAACACATATAAATATATCATTATGAAAATAGTGTCTCAATACACTGTTGAAAGACTATCGGTATAAAGTTTGTGTAGTAGAATCATGGAAGAAGGCGAAGCTCTTCTTTGAATAGAGACCGATTGCTTCAGACTATCAGGTAGTATTCCATACAAGACATAGTTAATGATCAGGAACTAACAATCATTGTCTTCAAAATGAGTCGGCATGACATGTACTTCGTTAGCTTCCAGAATTTTCTCTGGCGAGCTTAGTTGATGGCTAGCCACTGTGACGCACCTAGTAGATTTGGGAGCCAAGGCAAGTGTGGCTATAAGGGATGCCAAAGCATCCGCATGGGTGTTCTCAAAACGGGCTACATAGTTGATGTAAAAACCTTTGAATTACTGAGTAAGCTTAATCACGACTTTGTGGTAGGGTATGAGGTCGTTGTGGCAGACCACATATTCTTCTTTGATCTAATTCACGATCAGCTTGGAATTACTGTAGGCCTCAATGTATTTGACACTATATCTTGAGCAAGTTGTAGGCCGATTACAAGGGCATTATATTCAGCTATGTTGTTGGAACATGGCTCGGTTAATGAATAGGTCCGAGGAAGGACATTCCATGGTGATCGATCAGTACTACTCCCGCTCCTGAGACAATTGCTCCCTTATGGTTGCGTCTTAACACACCATTGAAGTACAATTGCAATATCTGATAGTCTGAAGTAGTATTAGACTCAAAGACTTCATCCAGAATGTCTTCGTAGAGTTTGGAAGACTTGGGGATGGGATGTTCTGCTAACAAGTTAGTTATCACTTGACCTTTGACTGCTTTCTAGGGTACGAATATCTTGTCGTACTGTAAGAGCGGTATCCCCCATTTTGCTAACCTAGAAGTAACCCGGGTTTTGTTATGAGTATTCATAGAGGATTAACTCTTGAAATGGTATGGATGGATTGACCAGTGAGGTAGTGTCACGTCTTCTAAATCATGAAAACTAATGCTAAATATTCCTTTTCGACTGGATTGTAGTGATACTCAGTACTAATCATAGTCCGGTTGAGGTAATAAATGGCTTGCTCATGGCTATTACCATTCTTCTATGTAAGGAGTACTCTAAGAGAATGGTCCATTGCCCTAACATATTTTGTACTTTATGACAAACATGTTGTCTTAGCCTTACTCTTCATTTAATCTTGGCCGGAATTCCTTGACTGCCATAGCGCTCATACGGCGATGGTAGGTTCTTATTCCAAGGCTCAGACACAAGGGATCGCCCACTTCTTCAAGAAAAGATGAAGGGGCCCTAGGATGGGTGCCATTGTTGATGTCTTAGGACTCAATAGTAGGATTAGAGGGTAATCCCAAACAACAGTGGGGTTTAGGGTTGATATTAAGATGTCGGGGGTCCCTTCGTCCCCTCTGGTGGCTGATTCCCTGATAAGATACGAGTTCTGCAAAGGCGTAATACGTTAGAGGACTATTGTTGGATTCTACGGTGATTCCTCTGATGATCAAGTCAATAATAAGCTTGAGTGGAGAAGAAGAAGATTAATGAACTAAATAAGTTCTAAGTCTAAGTCTACAATAATTGCCTTCTTTTGCCAAAGATTTCTTACCTTAGTTAGTAGGCAATGAGCCTATATATACCCGGCTGAGGAGGGCATAAATGTAACTTTGGCTAAGTCTAGGCAGGTAGTTGAATCGACAGATAGCCTACCAATGTCGACTGCATATGAGATGAGTCATCTATGAGCTCGATGTGATGGTGACTAAGGAGGCATAGTGCTAACTGTTTGCGCCAAAAGTTGATATTTTCATTGCTATCGAATCTATTACAACTTTAGTCGTTACAATAAACTCAGATAAAATAAAAAGTTAATCTTTTTATAAGATCTCCTTACACAATGAAAAAAAAATAAAAAAAAATTTATAACTTTATCAAACAAACGCAGAGATCGTTTATCGGTCTTCTGCTTGCGTGGGTGTCTTTGCCTGTGCCGGGGTTTATCCGTGGACCACCGTCGATCAGATCTGATTACTAAAAAATTGGACAGAGTTTCGTCTATCCGCGAAGGGATCGAGAAAACTGAAGCGCCTATCTCGGATAAAGCGAGATATTTGCTCTTCTTAGTATTATCGCAACGGGATAATACTAAGGATCAGGTACGGGTGATGTAGGATCTGACAAAAAACTCTCTTGCGTTGAAGAACTAGATCCGATCTCTCCTCCTCCTCTCTTGAAATCTGTGCACTTTAAGTCTTCAATCCGATAGGGCTTCGCCGAGGCACGAGAATTCCAGATCTGAAAAAAATGAGGCCTAAGGCTTGTATTTATAGGCATGAGGGATAACGGAGCGGTTAAAATGGACTACAGGGCCCAAATCCGCGTTGGGACACCCCTGGGGTGTCTCGGAAATTCCGAGACACCCCTGGGGTGTCTCGGAAAATCCGAGACACCCCTGGGGTGTCTCGGAATTTCCGAGACACCCCTGGGGGTGTCTCGGAATTTCCGAGACATTCCGTTGAGGTGCATTCGTCCGCTTCCGCTGTAAATTCTTCGTCCGAATTCGGATTTTAGTAATTCGAAGTGCGTTGGAAGTCTGACGAAGAGTTCTATCAGCTCCAATGGTTGGATTATCTGTAGAATGAACGAGACACGAAGGGCGTTGTTCTTTTTGTAACATTGCGGGGCTCTCGATTAGCCCGTGCCTTTTTTATCCCGAAATTCTGTCAGCTCACGTAGTTCGTCGGTTTACTTCAATCGTTCACCGACATCAGTCGAACTCCTGTGAACCAGATAGTGAAGTTCATTGTCGTTCCTTAACACTGAGCTGTTCGTGGAGACCTACAGGCAATTTTCGATGCCTACACTAACGAAGGGTGATGAGTCATGAATACTATCATGGCAGGAGAAATGATGATGCTGACCAAGCCTATAATGGAATGGTGGTTAGCTGTTGGTATGGAGCTTGAGGATAAACCGCCTCTTGACTTGTCTATGCGAGTGGGCTGACAAAGAACGAGTTTCTAGTCGGCTATGAGAGTTGTTGACCCAACCTTGTAGAATGATAGGATGTGAAATCGACTCCAATAATAAAGTTTGAAATGCTCTCTGACTTGGCTCTTACTATTAAGGATCGAGAGATGACTCAACGAACTTGTCCTGCCTAGGGTTGAGTTGAGATAAGGCCCCCATAAGTGGGACATCTGTCGACTCCATGGGGAGGATTAATACTTAGGTTATTTGATGACATAACAAATAAAACAAAGATGTTATGGATTAGCCAAACAATTCTGCGATCAAGCATAGTGACAGATTTAGGATTTTTGGAAAGTGGTGTCACTATATAATTAATAATTGGCTCCAACGAATTTTCATATTTTGAAAAAATTTGCATAATCACATCATTAGTGATACTATCAGATGCATCTTTTTTTTTAATACTACGAATTCTCGGGTTATGAATTTGAATTGAAAGGTGAATTGGTTTAGTGGATAAATTTTAGAAAAATTGCCCTTGAGTTTGGAAGTTTCTCAGATAGGCCCCCCTAACTTTCAAACTAGACAAAATCATTCTTAAGTTTTGGAGTTCTCAGAAAGCCCCCTTCTAATTTCAACATCTTTCACAAAAACCTTCAACGATGTTAACAACAATTGTCATATGGGGTGGATAAAATTATGCATCGAGATATTTTTATCACTGAAATTGTGGTTCATATTTTTAGGGGGTTTTCATAAAATATCAAAAGTTGAAGACGTTTTCTGAGAATCTCAAAATGTGAAGAGGGATCTTGTGACATTTTAAAAGTTAACAGGAGTTATCTGAGAAACTCCCAATTTTAAAAGGGGTTCTTGATCCTTTTTTACCAAAGCAGGGTCATATGGCCCCACTTTGATTAAGATGGATCCTCCTTTGATTAAGCGTGCTTGCATGTAGTACTAGGATGAACGACATCCTAGAAAGTTATAGTGATGCGCTCGATGGGTCTAATATGGTACATCTCTTGACTAACTCATGGGCTTGGGAATTGTGACAGAAAACTAGCATAACCTGTAAAATTCATGGGGGTTTTGTGAAATTAAAATAGTTAAGAGAGGTTATCCATAAAACCCCAAAAGTTAATGTGTAAAAAAAATTAGGGGGCTTTGTGAAATTACATTAGTTAAGAAAGGCTATCCTGAAAACCTCCCAAGTTGAGGCGTACAAAATAAAATAAATTCAAGATAAACAAATATGCACACCAAGACTGCCCCCCGAAATTTCAATCATCTCCTCTGGTTCTAAGAATTGTTAAATTGTGATTAAACCCGTTAGCTTTCATTACCATCAAAACACTTGAATTATGTTAAAGTTTCACATCACATATATCGTATGCAGGAAACATTTATTGCATTTCTTTTGCAGCAAAACAATCACATCTTAAATTTCAATTTTTCTCTTTATTTAAAACATTTCTCTTCATCAGCATATATAGACAATCTTTTCAAATGTGCTAAAAGCTAGCAATCAAGCAAAAGAAAAAAAATAAAAAGAAACCCAAATTAAGAGGAAAGGACCAACAACAAACTAACTATCCCTTCACCATAATTGATCAAATTTGAGGTTATTTGTTTTCAGGAAACAAATTGTATTGTTTTTCTGATAGTGTTCTTAAAAGTTTAGGGGGTAATATGTTTGATTGGGCTTTTGTGCCTGCTGAGGGAGCTTCACGTGGAATTTTAATTGGATGGAATACTTTTAAATGGAGGAGTTTGCAGGAAAAATCTGGCAAATATGTGTTATCAGTGGTTTTACAAAATAAGAAAAATAAGTTTATCTGGACTGTTTCTTCAGTCTATGGACCACATTGTAATAATGAGAGACAATTTTTCTGGCAGGAGCTTAAAACTGTTAAAGACACTTTCCTAGGTCCTTGGGTTGTGGTGAGGGATTTTAATGTTACTTCAAATCCTAATGATAGAAAAGGTAAATACATTTATAGAAAGGAAATGGAAGATTTTAATGATACTATTAATGATTTAGAATTGATTAATAGTCCTTTACATGGCAGAAAATTTACTTGGTCAAATAAATAAAGATATCCCTCTATGGCTAGACTTGACAGAGTTTTTTTCAACTCTGAATGGGAGGATGTTTTCCCCTTTTTAAAACAGCAAGGTTTATGCAGTCAATTATCTGATCATGCTCCTATTAGTTTTGACTGTGGAGATAATAAATATTTTACATATAGATTCAGATTTGAGAAGATTTGGTTACAATCTGAAGATTTTATTAAGAGTATTCCTATATGGTGGAGATATGCTCCTTCAAGTACTTCTGCGGCTAAAAATATGGTTGGCAAATTAAGATTCTTGAAGAAATGCATTAAGCAGTGGGTTCATTCAAATTTTTATAGTGTTAGACAAAAAAAAAGATTTGTTAGAAGATCTTTTGAAATGGGAGGTGCTAGAGGAAGATAGAGATCTTACAGATGATGAGTTGTTAAAAAAGAATGATGTTTCTATTCAGTTGAATGAAATTTTATTTCAAGAAGAACAAATGTGGAAACAAAGGGCTAAGGCTCATTGGCTCAAGGAAGGTGATCAGAACACTGCATACTTTCATAAAATTGATAATGGAAGAAAAAGAAGTAATCTGATTTCATCTATTACTTTTAATGATGTTGAAGTACGTTCGGAAGATGGTATTGCTCAGGTTTTCTTTAACCACTATAGTCAGATTTATGATCAAAATGTCCCTAATAGATGTCAGCTTGATTGGAATAAATTGTTCCCTACATCAGATTGGGGTTTCAATGATATTGAACTTCCTTTTTCGGTGGAAGAAGTCTATAAAGCTATTTTTGACATGAATGGGGATAAATCTCCTGGTCCTGATGGCTTCCCTGCTTTATTTTTTCAAGTGTTTTGGGACACTGTGAAAAATGATATTATGATGCTGTTTGAGGAGTTTTATGAAGGCAAACTAGAAATCAACAGATTTAACTATGCTCATATTGTTCTCATCCCTAAAAAAAGTGAGACTTGTACAGTCAATGATTACAGGCTCATTAGTTTGCTTAATGTGATTTACAAAGTGGTTACTAAAGTCCTCACTAACAGATTGAATTCAAAGCTTGAACTGATTATTGACCCTATGCAATCTGGTTTTATTAAAAACAGATTTCTTCTTGATGGAGTGGTTGCAGCCCAGGAGATCATTAATGGTTGTTTTCATAATAAAAGAAAGGGAGGGATTTTATTAAAACTAGATTTTGTGAAAGCATATGATATGGTTGACTGGAATTTTATTCTGGAAGTTCTGAAAGCCAAAGGTTTTGGTATTAGATGGATTAATTGGATAAAATTATGTTTGAATAATAGTATGTCTACCATTAACATAAATGGTAAAACATGGAGTTGGATTATGTCTAAACGAGTTCGTCAAGGAGATACTTTGTCACCCCTTCTTTTTGTTTTAGCAGCAGATTTTTTTACAAAAATGTTAAATCTTGATGTAGATTCCCACCATATAGAAGGGTTAGGCCCTCCTAATATGGCTCATAAAGTTCATTGTTTACAATATGCAGATGATACTTTGATTTTTTGTAAAAATGATAGATTGCAAATGATAGTTTTGAAACTGATCTTATATAGTTTTGAACTTGCTTTTGGTTTACAGATAAGTTTTAATAAGAGTATTTTAATTGCTCTGGAAAATAATGAATCCTTATAACAAAACTTAGCTACTATGATGAATTGTAAAAGTGGTAATTTTCCTATTACTTATCTTGGGATTCCATTAAGACCTGGAAGGTTAAAAAGAGAGGATTGGTTTCCTTTGACCAACAAAATAGAGAAAATATTATCTTTATGGAAAGGTAAATCTTTATCAAGAGGAGGCAGATTAGTGTTGGTTAATTCTGTTTTCTCATCTATGCCAGTTTTTTGGCTATCTTTTTTTTTATTTTCATCATGGGTGATTGATAAAATTAATAAAATGAGAAGGAGATTTTTGTGGACTAGATCTTCTGATCATAAGAATTGTTCAAATTTGGTTAAATGGGAAGAAATTTGTAAACCTAAATTCTGTGGAGGTTTGGGAATTAAGAATTTGAAAATTATGAATAAAGCCCTTTTGGGAAAATGGTTTTGGAAATGGTTGGATGGGAAATCAAGCTTTGTTCTGGCTAGATAAATGGGTAGGATCATTTACCCTTGCTTCTAAGTTTCCATCATTATTTTCCCTCTCCTCATCACCATATGCATTCATTTGTAGTATGAGAATTAATGATAACAACATTTAGAGATGGGAGATCCAATTTAAAAAACAGTTAACTGGGGATTTAGTGGTTTAGTATTTTAATATGTTGAATCTTATCAATTCCATTACTTTTGGTTATCATGAAGACAAAAGGGAATGGTTATGGGAGGCTAAAAAAGTATTTTCAGTGAAATCTTTTTATCATTTCCTTATTTATGGTGGTCTAAGATTTGATTGTATAAACTTATGGGATCTTCCTATTCCTTTAAAAGTTAAGTTTGTTGTTGTGAACACGTGAACTGTTTGTATTTGTAGGGGCCACACTTGGCCCTTGCTTTCTTTCACATGACCACGTGAATGAGTTCGCGTGAGATTTGAGAACCGGGGGCCACACTTGGCCCTTGCTTTCTTTCACATGACCACGTGAATGAGTTCGCGTGAGATTTGAGAACCCATGTGTTGCGTCCAAAATCCAGCGGACAAATCCGCGTCCAGTGAAGAGCCAAGTCCAAGTCCAGCGGACAAATCAAAGCCCACCCGAATCCGTGCGCTATATATATCTCTTCAAGTTTTGACCTAGGGTTGTGTGTGTAGGAGGGTTTTGTTTTTGCGGCTTTGGTGTTTACGGCTGCAGAGGTGAACAGGGAACGCAAAGGAGATTTGTTTGTGCGGCTACAGAGTTCGTGCGGCTGCAGAGAAAAAACAAAAGAAAAAGTGCAGGTCTTTTGTGTTCTTTTGTAGAGAGATATTGTGAGGGATCTGAGAGTTTGTGTAAGGGTTTAGATTGAGTGATTATAAACCCTAATTGTATTCTCTCCCTCTAGTAGTAGATCTCCCCCTCCTTGCCCCGTGGACGTAGGCTATTTGCCGAACCACGTAAAACTTGTGTTTTTGTCGTAATTTGTAATAGCTTGTAGGTTCCCTCAACGCGCAGTCCTAGACCTGACGAGAGAAAGAGCTGATATCTCACTTTGATGCGATATCTAGCTTTTCTTGTTTCCTTTAAGAAACGAGAATTTTGTTGTGATCTAATCTATTGTTGTGCACCTAGCACACCGGAGGTGCTGCCGAAATTTTTGCTGCGCACAACAAGTAGTATCAGAGCACCGGGTTGGACTTGGGAGCTTGTTTGAAGGATTCGCTGAAGGATTCATATTTGAAGGGTTAGATCGACAACATGGGTGAAACAAGCACATCGGGATCGTCTCTTACGAAGACGATACATAATTTGAGCATCAATAACATAAAGATTGATGTTCCCAAGTTCGACGGCAAGATTAATTTCGGATTGTGGAGGTGTCAGGTGATGGACGCCTTGGACGCTCAGAATTTGGAGGAGACTCTTGAGTTACAAGAGAAACCTGTCGATATGGAAACTAAGGTTTGGAAGAAGATGAATAGTAGGGCGTGTGGAGTTATTCGGTCATGCTTGACGACGGATCTTATTTATGACGTGATGAACGAGACGTCGGTGAAGAAGATGTGAGAAACACTCAAATGAAAAGTATCTTACTAAGAGCATTGAGAATCGGCTTCACTTGAGAAGAGGTTTTACCAGTTCAAGATGAAGAGGGGAGTTTCCATTAGGGAGCATGTTAATAACTTCACAAAGCTACTTTCAGACATGGCTAATGTGGATATCATGGTTGAGGATGAAGACAAGGCGGTGCTACTTTTTTGTTCGTTGCCCGATGATGATTATGGTACTTTTGTCCTAACTATGATTAATGGAAGAACTACTGTTAGTAACAAGGAGGTGACCTCAGCGTTGGTGAATTATCAGTTGAGGAAGAGTGTTAATGAGTCCTCCGAGAAGGCATCGGGAGATGCATTAGTAGTTCAAGGCTGTGGTTAAAACCAAAGCAGAAGGTCGCGGTCTAGAGGTGCACATCGTGGGATTCATAGGAATCAGTGTGCCTTTTGTAAAGAGGATGGACATTGGAAAGCTGAATGCCCAAAGTTAGATCGAGCCGAGAAGAATAAAGGGAAAGCTGTACAAGCTTCAGAGGTGAATGTTGTCAAGACTAGTGGCAACAATTCAGATTCGGATTCTTCAGGCTATTCATTGTCTGCACTACTATCAGTTTCTGTTGCCAACTCTACAGAGTGGATATTGGATTCGGGTGCTTCATACCACATTTGCCCTAGGAGGGATTGGTTCTCCAGCTTTCAGAAGTTGGAAAGAGAGGATGTTGTGCTCATGGGTAATGGACATACATGCTCAATTGATGGTATTGATATCGTTCGTATATGAATGTATGACAGAGTGATTCAGGAGTTGGATGAAGTGAGGTTCGTTCCGCAGATGTCGAAGAACATCATTTCACTAGGAGCTTTGGTGGCATCTGGCTATAAAGTGACCTTGGTGGATGCATGTTTGAAGGTCACATTGGGATCCATGATTGTGATGAAGGGCGTCAGAAGGAGCAATTTGTATTATTTGCTCGGAAGCACGGAGATTGATAGAGAGATGACGACTTCATCAGATTCAGCTAGACTGTGACGTTGTTTGATGCTGGGTTATATGATTAGTAATGCCGTGCATAGGTTGTTGAGGAGTGCTATGACCTGCAGTTTAAAGTCCTGTGAACCGATTAGTATGAGCAAGAAGACTAGGGTGGAGTTAGGCACTTCTATCCATCATTCGAGGGGTCTTCTGAGGGGTGTTCATTCAGGCATTCGGGGGCCTTCCAAGAGAGCATCATTGGGAGGTAATAGGTATGTGGTTTTCGCAATTGGGGATTGCTCTAGACATTGGTGGGTTGCAACCAAGTCCCGTTGGTGTGAAGTCCTAAAAACCCACAACAGATGGAGGAAGTGTGTTGGTAGAAAGGTAACCCGACATTCTGATTATGGTAGGGGTTCTCTCTTACATTTTTACTGAGCTCACGACAATAGGAGACACTTCATTGGTGTGGAAACTTTGAGGCGACGAGGCGAGATGGCAGATTTGGGGAGTTGTTCCTTTCTGGAGGAGGATCAGTATTTGATGTCGAGCATTGGTATTGGTGTGCAGGCTACGACATATTTGGGCCGTCTTATGTATAGGTTGCCGACTGCTGCATGTAGAGATATGAGATCTGATGGAGCTGCTTCAGATTTTGGGTTGCGTCGGATGTTTGGCTACCCAGCACTTGGTCACATCGTGGATGTGAGATTTGATCCGATAGCACATTTAGGATTCAGAGGCGTGTTTGATTATCAGGTATTGGCTTCTGACTTTGTTCTGAGCAGGTATGTCATGTTTGACTCTCGGCAGGTGGAGAGTGGTGATCAGATATTAGGGACATCGTAGCAGGTGGAGAGTGATGCTACTCCACGTTGGGTGGAGACTCCGGATCATACTACATCATTTGGGATTCCAGCTGATGTGACACAGATTGGGAATCGTGTTGATTTGGATACAGATGATAGGTTGATTGATTTGAGTATAGCTGATAGATATAGCCTGAATATGGTCATTGGTTCATCTCAAGTGGAGATGATTGGATTATTTTAGTTTGGGGCCATTGGAGGTGCTATCAGCCATAGACTTGATCGTGATGTTGGAGAAGGGTTGCGAACTCTTCTAGTGGATTTAGGTCTTTGGAGGCCATTTGGGTGAACTACGTTCGACTTGATTCCTTGGACAAGAGGATACGTAGACAGTCTTTTGATGCAGCCAATTTGGTGAGCGACATCGACATTTGGGGTGAGTGTTTGCACTCCTATTTGGGTCTCAACAAGTGAGGCATTTGGTGTAGTCGGTGTAGGCTCAGTTTGATTTGGTGAGTAGACACTATTTGGTTTGGGTTGAGTGTTCGCACTCCCGTTTGGTTCTCGACTTGTTGTGGATTGCATTCATACCACAACAAGTGGGACATTTGATTGCTTTTGTGTCGACTCAGTGTTGAGAAAACTTCACCGAGGTGGAGAATTGTGAACATGTGAACTGTTTATGTTTGTGGGGGGCCACACTTGGCCCTTGCTTTCTTTCACATGACCACGTGAATGAGTTCGCGTGAGATTTGAGAACCCATGTGTTGCGTCCAAAATCCAGCGGACAAATCCGCGTCCAGTGAAGAGCCAAGTCCAAGTCCAGTGGACAAATCAAAGCCCACCCGAATCCGTGTGCTATATATATCTCTTCAAGTTTTGACCTAGGGTTGTGTGCGTAGGAGGGTTTTGTTTTTGCGGCTTTGGTGTTTGCGGCTGCAGAGGTGAACATGGAACGCAAAGGAGATTTGTTTGTGCGGCTGCAGAGTTCGTGCGGCTGCAGAGAAAAAACAAAAGAAAAAGTGCAGGTCTTTTGTGTTCTTTTGTAGAGAGATATTGTGAGGGATCTGAGAGTTTGTGTGAGGGTTTAGATTGAGTGATTGTAAACCCTAGTTGTATTCTCTCCCTCTAGTAGTAGATCTCCCCCTCCTTGCCCCGTGGACGTAGGCTATTTACCGAACCACGTAAAACTTGTGTTCTTGTCGTGATTTGTAATAGCTTGTAGGTTCCCTCGACGCGCAGTCCTAGAGCTGACGAGAGGAAGAGCTGATATCTCACTTTGATAAGATATCTGGATTTTGGTTCTTGTTTCCTTTAAGAAACGATAATTTTGTTGTGATCTAATCTCTTGTTGTGCACCTAGCGCACCGGAGGTGCTGCCGAAATTTTCGCTGCGCACAACAGTTGTTTGGCTGGCTTTAAGGAATGCTCTGAATACGACAGATATTCTAGCCAAAAAAGGAGTTTCTTTACAGAAGAGTTGTTGCTTGTGTGATAAAACAGATGAAGATCATTCACACTTGTTTCTCAACTGTGAGTTTGTGTACTCCATTTGGAGATCAATCCAATTCAAGTTGAGCACTGACAAAAAATTTAGATTGAATTCTATAAAAGAAGTTTGGCTTCAGTGGTCCAGTGGATTCAATGGAAATTCTAATATGAAGAGACGTGTTTGCATCTGCTCTCTTAGTTGGTGTGTCTGACAGGAGCGCAATGATAGATTGTTTTCTGATAAGAAGTAGACTTCTCTTGTTCTCCCTTGCTCTCCTGAACAAAATTGTGATTTTCTCAACATTTTGGCTAGGGGTTGAGGAGATTTCTGCTCGAGCTGCCAGATTAAGAGAAAGAAGAAGAAAAAGAGCTGCTGGTTTCACTACTGCTGTTGGGAACAAAGATGGAGCGGCCACAGTGATTCAATTGGGATGAATTCCTATGGGTTTTATAGTTGCTGGATATGCTCTTTACTTTGTTTGAATGAAAACTTCGTAATCTCCTTCTGTTTTGTTTTTGGTTACTTTTGACAAACTTGCTATATCAGTTTGTTTGGGGGAGGTTCTGTCCAGTTGTATGTAGGGGATGGAGTACTACTAATTGTAGTATTTTCTGTTGAACTTTAGTACATACTCTTGGTTGGGAGTATGAACTTTATTTTTTGTAACAACCACTTTGTTTTCTAATTTAGTTAGCTGGAATATCTTTGGGGTATTCCATCCTTTTTCTAAAAAAAATAATAATAATAATAAAACCTATCCCTTCACCATGAAAACCCCTCATTGAAGGACTACACTATGCCGGATTCCAAAAGCAAGACGGTTACCCCAACACACCTAACATGTCTCACACATTTGGCCTTGCACTACGCTCTTACCTTATAAATACCCATTTTACTACACTTTACTCCTCAAAAACTAACACAATCATCAACCATCCAAAATCCTCAACCCAGCCAAACTCTGGACGATGGCTGAAAAGGAGGGCGGAATCGTGAGAAAAGGCCACGACGAGGGCCTAAAGCTCGCGGTCTCCCTCCTCGATGAGTTCAACCTTCCCCTCGGTCTCCTCCCCCTTGAAAATGTAGTCGAGGTTGGCTCTGTTAGGGCCACCGGCTATTTTTGGATCGTGCAGAAGAAGAAGGTGGAGCATAACTTCAAGATCGCGGGAAAGCTAGTCAGTTATGATACAGATATTAACGGGTATGTCGAAAAAGGGAGGATTAAGAAGCTCAAGGGAGTGAAGGCTAAGGAGCTTATCATGTGGCCTCCCGTGAATGAAATCAATGTTGACGATCCCCCAACGCGGAAAATTCATTTTAAGAGCTTGGCTGGGATCACTAAGACTTTCCCGGTTGAGGCATTTGCTGCTGGTCAGTAGGCTACTTGGTTATTATCGTATAATGAGCGTGCTAGTGGTGTCTGGGTCGGTTTGTTTATGTTGCTTTCGGAGTTGAGTTGTTATTGGGTCAGGCTTTAGGCCCATTATAATATGTATTTTGGAGTTATTTAAGCACTCTTTTTATATGTTCTAAGTTGAAATACATTAACAAATGTGTTTCTACGGTCAGCGCAGGCTTCTTGGAGTTATTTAAGCACTATATTTATATGACTTCTGAAGGATTCTTCTCATAAACGTCCCAAACATCATAGTATTTTTTTTAATATAACCCTCAAATCATTGCAATTGCTATTTGACCCTCAATATGTAGTTGATGCTTAACTAGTGTAATTCGAAGGACACATATAAACCAAAAAATATGCGACATGGAGGAAGCAATTTTCTCTCAATATTTATGAGGTAGGAAGGTATATTGGGGGCAAAAGATTGTGTTATGACATGCCTTTCCGGAATTTCAAACTCTTTGACTCTCCAACTTTACCCGTAACTGATTAAGGCCCATTGGCGGTTGGGCAGTAACTGGATATGTTTACCGTTGGAGACCTGGGCCTAAGCCCGTCTCAGATTCACCAGAGTCCAAGTGAATTAAACATTTACTTTAGGGAAAATTACTTCTAGGCCCCAATTTCATAAAATAGGTGACTAAGCCCCAAGACTAAACCAACTTGTGAAAAAACCAAAACCCTTAAAGTATATTTGAAATGCAAAACATCCCCAATATACCTTTCCAACAGCTCATCATTGGTTTCAAAGAAAAAACTGAAAGAAAACAGTGAAGAGGAAAGAACGAATTTTGAGGGGGGTTCCGCTAATGGGTAAGAGGTTTTTCACTTTCTTTTGTTGTGTTTTCTCAAGGAGATTTCTCCTCAATTTATAGGGGCTGAACCCACTAACTCCACCCCCCCAGATCCGCCCTAATGAGAGATTTTCTCTCAACAACCCTTCCACGTTTTCACGTTCCACAATTCTCTCTACTGAGAATTGTTGATTTGGTCATCTTAGACCAGGTCAAGCTAACATCTCCCACTTGACCAAATCAACCAAGTGATATGCCTCCCACTATCTGTGAGATCAGATGTTTCTGAGAGTAACTTTTATTTCATTATTCATGAAATTTTACTTGGACTTATTTATTCCTAAGTCCCATCAAACTTACATGTTTGATAAAAGATTCCGCTGGTATTCCTTTTGTCAAAGGATCAGCAATCATATCTGTAGTAGGGATATAAGTCACTTTGACTTCTCCCTTTTCTACAATATCTCGAATATAGTGATACTGGATCTCAATATGTTTTCCTTTGGAGCTATTCGCGCCACTATTGATTAAGCTAATTGCTGCTTGATTATCACAATAAATATCAATAGGTCCTTCTAACAAATTGAGATCAAGATCAATCAAAAACCGTCTTATCCAGACAGCATGTGTAGTTGCCATACTGCAAGCTATATATTCAGCTTCTTGCGTATATCTAGCAACACACCCTTGTTTCTTGCTACTCCAAGAAACAGCTCCTCCTCCAAAGATAAATAAGTGTCCCGAAGTGGACTTTCCATCATCTTTATCACCTCCGAAATCAGCATCGGAATAACCGAGGAGTTCAAGCGAATCAGCTTGATAAACTAATCTATGAGTCAATGTACCTCTGATATACTTCATAATCCTTTTAACAGCTTCCCAATGTGCTGGTCCTGGATTACTTTGATATCTACTGACTAGACTCACAGCATAAGCTATATCAGGTCTGGTGCACAACATTGTATATATCAAGCTTCCAATTGCTTGAGCATAAGGAACATCTAATGGCTTTTGCCCCTCTCCAGGGCTTTGCTCTTTACATAATCTCTTTTCCATAACTAACGGAGTTGGTACCGGATTGGAATTCTCCAATCCAAATCTTTTAAGAACTGATCTTAAATATTTTTCTTGGTTTAAACTTAGCATTCTAGACTTTCTATCTCGAATTATTTGAATTCCAAGAATATATGATGCATCTCCCATGTCTTTCATCTCAAACTTTTCGCTGAGATCTGCCTTGGTTTTATTCAACATTTCTATGTCATTTCCAGCGAGCAATATATCATCCACATATAAGGATAATATAGTAAACTTGCTCCCACTTTTCAAGACATATACACAATTATCTAATTTATTTTGAATAAAACCAAGTTTAGTAACTGCATCATGAAATTTGAGATACCATTGTCTAGAAGACTGTTTTAAACCATATAGAGATTTCATTAATTTGTAAACTTTATGTTCCTGTTCTTTTATCTGAAAACCTTCAGGTTGTTGCATATATATTGCTTCCTTCAACTCTCCGTTAAGGAATGCAGTTTTAACATCCATTTGAAATAACTCCAAATCAAGATATGCAACAATAGCCAAAATAATTCTAATGGATGCAAATTTAGCTACAGGAGAATACGTCTCCTGAAAATCTATTCCTGCCTTCTGGTTATAACCTTTGGCAACTAACCGTGCTTTGAATTTGTCAATAGATCCATCAACACGATATTTCTTTTTGAGTACCCATTTGCATCCTATGGCTTTTCTATTTTCTGGTAGATCACATAACTCCCATACCTTATTCTTTTCTATGGAATCAAGTTCTTCTCTCATAGATTCTAGCCATAAAGCTGATTCATGCGATTTCGTCGCATCAGAAAAAGTTAAGGGATCTTGTTCTTCTATATTTGTATCTACCGAAAAACAGGATGACTCACATGAATACAAATAGTAATCATCCATCCATGAAGGTTGTGTTCTTTGCCTTTTGTTGCCTACAACCGGTTGATTAGGTACATTATTTTCCATAGGTATTTCATCATTTTCAAGGTTAGGTTCATTCACAATATCAGGATCATTAGTGGGAACAACACTGTAATAATCATCATCTATTACAGTTAGAGGTTCTGTTTCCTCTTGAACTTGTTCCTCTTCCTCTAGATTCTCTAGAAATGTAGCACCTCTGCTTTCAATGACTCCTTTTTATTTATTGTAGAACTTATAACCTTTTGACTTCTCTGATACCAGTGAAAGAAAACAATGAAGAGGAAAGAACGAATTTTGAGGGGGGTTCCGCTAATGGGTAAGAGGTTTTTTACTTTCTTTTGTTGTGTTTTCTCAAGGAGATTTCTCCTCAATTTATAGGGGCTGAACCCACTAACTCCACCCCCCAGATCCGCCCCAATGAGAGATTTTCTCTCAACAACTCTTCCACGTTTTCACGTTCCACAATTCTCTCTACTGAGAATTGTTGATTTGGTCATCTTAGACCAGGTCAAGCTAACAAAAACTTCTTCATTTTACCCCTGGCTACCAAAATTTCCCTATTCTTCCTTTTCTTAGGGGATTATATAAAATTATGAAACTTTCTAAAGGGAATTTTGTAAACTTTTAGGGTGCTATTTGTAATTTTTAAAACTTTTTAGGTGGATTTTTAACTTTTTAGAGGGTTATTTATAGTTTCTAAAACTTTTTGAGGGGTTTTTTGCAATTTTAGGGGGATTCTTCAATTTTTGAATGATATTGGGGGGTTTTCTACAATTGTTTGGCAAGGTTATATTTGCTATTTCTAATTATTATTATTATTATTGGTGG
>NC_033794.1:104137064-104144001 GCF_001876935.1 Asparagus officinalis | reverse complement strand
AAAGGTGTTTACAATTTTTGTAACATTTTAGGGGGTCTTCTCGTAAATTTTTGGGGGTTATTTACAATTTCTATTATTTTGATTATATTAAAGTTAATAGTTAGTTGTTAAACTTATGAGTTGGGTGTAAACTTATTAATTAATTGTTAAACTTATCAGTTAGTTGTTAAGCTTATTAATTAGTTGTTAAACTTTTTGGTTTTATGGTAAACTTTTGAACTATATGTTAAACTTATGAGTTAGTTGCTAAACTTATTAGCTACTTGTTAAACTTATGAATTAGTTATGAAACTTCTAGTTATAGATAATAAATTTCTGAGTTAAATGTCAAAAAAGTTAACATCTAACTTAGAAAATTAACAACTAATTCATAAGTTTAACAACTAAGTCATAAGTTTGATAAACTTATAAGTTTAACAACTAATAAATAAATTTATCAACTCATATGTTTAAAAACTAACTAATAATTTTAACTTCTTAAAAATTAAAAATTGTAAATAATCCTCTAAAAATTATAAAAAAACCTAAAAAGTTATAAAAACGTAAATAACCACTTGCAAATTTCATAAAATCTCCTGAAAAGTTTCACAAATTGCAGATAATCTCAAAAACTTGTAGAAAATCACCCCCAATAAGTATTAGAAATTGTAGAAACTCCCTAAAAATTATAAAAAATACTCTAAAAAGTTTTAAAGATTGCAAATAACCTCCCTAAAAAATTTGTAGAAATTTCAAAAAGTGCAAATAATCCCCTAAAAATTGCAGAATCCCCAGAAAAGTTCCAAAAACTACAATTGAACCCCCAAAAAATTGCGAAAAAAATCACCCTGAATAGTGTCAAAATTTTCATGCACGTAACCCCTAAGAGTTTTAGAGAAAACCCTTAAAATAAGAAAGAAGAGGGATGTGGTTGTAGTCAGGAGTACAATGGATTATTTGCATTGGGCGTTTTTTGCATTTCAAACTCACTTAAGGGTTTTTTCATATGTTGACTAAGTCTTGGAGCTTAACCACCTTTGCATTATGAAACTGGGGCTTGAAGCAATTTTCCCTTTTCTTTATTAAAACTACTTAAACTTCCATATGCACGAGAGATGTAGGTGTAGTTTGGTTGACATGAAATAGGCTATAACAACAAATATTGGCGTCATATTTATTCAGTGTCTGGTTCGTGACAAATTAGCTATATATGTTGTATTTCCATGAAAAACCCACAACATTAATCGATAGCAGCCAATCTGACCATGTTATATGCATCATGTATGGTCCAAAAATCCCCATATATATTATTTCTGCAAATAATTTCAAAGAATTCATGGAGCGTGCAGACGGCCGTTCTACCTCTCCAAATCACCTCCTATTTAGAAATTAACCAAACAATCTCCAGCAAGGAGAGAAGAACTCACAGTTACAATTTTATTCTTTAACAGCACAGATCATAGTATACAGGGACTTAATTCGGGGACTCATGGACTGAATATATACGTCCTCATCTTGTACATCCATTGAGGCAACCGGTAGCTCATCCAAATCATCAAACCTTCGATATTCAAATCGACAACTAATTTCTCTTAAAATCTCTAGGCACACCAACAAATGTAGAGTTCCACCCAGTCTCTGGTTTCTCTCTATTTGTTGAACTTTTATTGTCAATCGTTGCTATAACTTTGGAATTGTGGTGGAATATTGGAGCACAAGTTTATAATGGATTTTCTAAAAATTAGTATCACTCCATGAGTCAGTTTTTAACCCAAAAAAAAGACGCTCAATCTCTAATGACATATCAGAATATAAAAATATAATTTTTAATCCTTACTCAACTTCAGAATTATGGTCTAATAATTAGAGGGCCCTAAAGAAATAGATATTTTGTTTTATTTTGTTGTTATTTTTTATGTTTATATGCTTTCGTTCAGGGCCGTACCTAGGAATTTTGGGGCCCAAGGCGAAATATTGGATGAGGTCTAAGTGATACAACTCATAATACATTTTATCTCATTCTTCTTACCTTTTGAGCGGCAAAATTACATATTATTTTTTAATATCTTGTAACATGGTCGATCTTAAATAAGATTTTAGTAATTTTAATTTTGAAAAACTTCTTTCAGCGGAAGCAACTGTTACGAGTATAGTCAATACTACACGATAAGCAATACAAGTATTTAGAAAAGAATCTAACCACTTTATATAGTTCAACACTTCAATTGGACTATTAATCTCTATTTTAAAATTTCCCTAAGCACTCTCAATTCTGAAAACAAATCAAGTCCATTAATATCTAAATGTTCATCATGTTTTAGTGCATTTTCGAGATTAAGATAATATGCTTTCAATTCAATATAATCTAAAGCTTTTAATTTTTTCAAATCAAACAAAAAACCAAATTTTTTTTCATACGTTTTAAATTGTTCAAACCTACTTTCAATTGAGCCAAGCGATTTATCAACTATCTATAAGAAATATTCAATACGAAAAGATTCTTCAACGTTAAATGTTGTTTCATTACTAATATTTTCATCAAATTGTTTTTTTCTATGAATTTTACGTTTTTCACAAAATATAGGTTGTACGTCATTTCATTAGCAAGTTCTTTAGATGAATTCAAAGCAGATATAAAAGAATTTTGTCTATAATTTTCTAAATATATAATAAGACCCTTTAATTGATCTATGACAATATCAATATGCATATCTTTAGATTGTAAGATTTTACTAACTGAATTAACAGCAAACAATATGTCATACCAAATATTCATAGCTATTAAGAATTCAAAATTTTCAATCTCATAAGTTGCTAAGCTATTAACTTCATTTTTTATCTTTGGATCTTCACTTTTTAAATAGGGTTAGCTTTATGCTTAAGTAACTAAGTTACATATATTATATATATGGGTGGGTGGGCCTTATCCAACTTGGGGCCCAAGGCAAAGGCCTTAGTTGCCTTATGCTAGGGTTGGCCCTGCTTTCGTTCCAACGGAGAGGGGGACAAAAAAAACTTTCTTGACGTTTGCCTTGTTAAATTACATGGCCGGATACATATATAACAAATAAATCTACACGATTGTCTATCAAAGAAGTAAAAGGTGGATCATAAACGATGTGTTCGTCATGTAGGTTATGATTTTTGTACTAATGCGGCCGAATCATGTCAAATCACCATGGTGTCGTTTTGCTAAGGGGCTGTTTGGTTGGTTTCCTAAAAACCAAGAATAGGAAATGAGAGCATGGAAATCTCCCATTTCCTATTCTCAACCATTTCCATTCCTAAAACTTACCACAACATTCAATAAAATATTATTTTATCATCCAACTCATCTAATAAAATATTATTTTATCATCCAACTCATCCAATAAAATATTACTTTTATCATTCATCCAACTCATCCAATAAAATATTACTTTTATCATCCAACATCTAATAAAATATTATTTTTATCATCATATCATCCAACTCATCTCATCTCATCACATCTCATATTTAAAAATCAATCACATCATCCAATAATATGATGACAACTCACTCATCTCCTTAAACTTTCATCTCCACCCATTTCCTCCAAAAAAAAACTAGGAAATGGGTTTCCTTAAGTGTGGGTCACATCATCCAATAATATAATGACAACTCATCTCATCTCATTTCTTTTCTTAGTTTTAAGAATGAACCAATCACAATAAAGGAATCTAAACAAGGAAAGTCTTTTCCTTTTAAGTCTTTTCCTTATTTTTTTAGCCAACCAAACACAAGAAAAGAACCTCCAATAAGTTTAGGAGAGAATTGGAATCGACCACAGTATAAGGAGATAGGAAGAGGACTCTGTCGTCATCTACCTCTACTACAGAACACTTCCAAGTCTCCTAGAGAAACTATGAAACAGATGTATCTTAGCTGAACTTTCAGCTCTAAAGTACTAACAAGCTCAACAAAAACTCAAAATAAACCACAGTGTAAATGACTGTTTACTGGAACACAAAAGAGCTGGAGGCACTCAAAAGAACACATTGCCTAAATTTAAAGTAGTCTGGTTCAGTTATCCGCTGAGAAGTTATCTCCCATTGCATCATCCGCACCAACTTTGGCCAATTCCTTCAAACCAAAATTGATAGATGCCTTGTCTAACCTGCTTGATTTTCTGTTGGCCGATGCTTCTGTCCAGAATAAGATAAATCTAGCAACATTAGATGCTATTTGTTGGGGAGTAACTGGAACATCATTGAAAATGAGATTGTTGCGACGATTCCATATCCACCAACAGAAACATGGAAGGACCCTCCAAAAGGCTTTGAGATCGTTGCTGACCAAAAAGTTACCCTTGACTGAAATCAGGAAGTCCAATTCCTGAGGCCAGTTCCTTAAGGTGGCTTGGGGGAGAAGGGAGGACCATGCAGTTGAAGTGAATGGGCAGTTGATGAAAAGATGGTCATGAGACTCTATGCCCAGGTTGCATAAAGGACAACTAGTATCGCCAGTTCGCCCTTTTTAGACAATATATCTCTGGTTTGCAGTTTATGTTTGCTAAGGATCCAGAAAAAGACCTTTACCTTCAACGGGATAAGGGATTTCCAGATAAAGTTATGGAGATCGGAGAGGGTACCTCCGTGGTTGGTGATAGAGTAAAAGGACTTGACTGTATAAATGCCCGAGGGATGATGAGGCCACGCCACCTTACATTGCATGATTAGAGAATATTAACAATCAACTTTCTAGATTTATTGCATGATTAGAGAATATTAGACATCAACTAATCAACACACGGAATGATGAGCACTGTTGTGATTCTTGGGCTACTTTTCAAAACTAAACCCAAAAGATTTAAAGTATGTCCAAGCAAAAAAAAAGGAAGACAGTACAAGAGATTAATTAAGAAGATGATTATTGAAATTAAGAATGGCCACAAAGGACTCTCTATAGGACACAAAAAAACAAGAGTTAAGTATAACATTACTAGGAACCCTAACCCAGAGAGAGAGAGAGAGAGAGAGAGAGAGAGAGAGAGAGAGAAGAAGAAGAAGAAGAAGAAGAAGAAGTCAAATATGGAGGAGTGAAGTGAAGTTCCCCTCCACGATACTATGATGCTCCTCTCCTCACTCATCAATGTAGAAAAAGAATCAAAATCACTCTTTTAAGACAAAGTGCGAAAGAACTAGTATGAATGGTCCTGTGCAGTTATTTCTTTATCTGTAAAATGTGCAGTTATTTCTTTATCTGTAAAACGGGCAGAGGTGCTTATGTTATTATTACTGTTATTGGAATTTGTTAAACTAATTAGTAATTATTTCTGGTCAAACTCATAGTGTGCTTGCTACATGAAATCTGAGTTGGCCAAATTTTATAAGCACTTTGCCTAATTCTTGCTATTCACTTTTAGATGTCACTTTCCATGAGAATGAGAGAGGCGATGGAATAAAGGTAAGCTGTATACAGAGAAGCTGATGATGATTTGATGAGGATAATGTACAAACGCCAAGTTGTTTACAGCCTTTTCTTTATTGACAACAGCCTCACTTTTGTCTTCAACATGCAGAAATAGGTCTAAGAAGAAGTCAGGAATGATTGGTCCCTATCACCATCTTCTCTGAATTTTATTTACATAGTATCAAGAGCACTAGATTTTGGAATATTTGTGCTAAAATTAATTAACCATGTATTCCGTTTTTATATATATATCTCTAGTCCTATTCTATCTGATAAAAAGATGTTGTTTGGCAGGAAAAATGACTTATAACTCCTCATATTTGTGTTTATTTATGAAATAGTTAATTAGACCACTAACTATATCTGAATGATAGGAATTATTAACATTCTTTTCCTCTCCTTTATCCGTATAAATCATGGTTTTTTATTCAACATAATATTGTAGGGTTAATTGCCAATAGTAGAATAGATCAATCCTACGATCGCCCGTAAATCTCACAGTTTGATTGTTGCAAATAGACCCTCTGAATAATTCTTTTTTACTCTTTTATAGCCTTAGAGAAACAGAAAATTATTTTTTGCCAAATAGCTTCATGAGGGTAAAAAAGTCAAGAAAAATTCATTTTTTCCCCCTTGATGGTACACCTTGAACTCGTGATCTCTTTGTAATTAATCCAATATTTATCTCTCACAATCTTGACGGTACACCTTGAACTCATGATCTCTTTGTACTAAATCATATATATGTTTCATAAATATTTATTCTCAATTTTTTCCCGTGTTCACCTTTTGCTACAAATAACGGATAGAAGAGAGCGAATATGAAGAACTTTTAGCTTTTCTCATTCATTTTCCTTCCTGCTTATAATGTAATTAATATTTGTTTGTAGGGTTGAGCTGAAATGTAATTTAGACAAAACAAATGGGTTACAACACATACGATATCTAACAAGTCCTTATAATAAGATGGTTTCAAAAATGACAAGAGAAGACGTTATGAGAGTCAAGTAGACCTATTCTAGCTGTAGGATTTATGTTTGGCAAGGTAATTAAACATCTAATATCTTGTGCTTATTCTATGCCCCACCATAACTATATGTGATCTATGGCAAATAAGAGACACGCTTTTTCTTCTTGATCTTCAAAACCCCATATATAGAAGCTATGATTTGTACACGGGAGAATTAGATTAAAAAAAAAGAGCACAATTTCCAAAAGGGCATGGCTCTCTTTGTCAACAAGGCACGAAAAAAGGGAGGCAAAAAAAAAAGGGTAAGAAGAGGTTGTGTCTTGATTCCTAGTGCTTGGCAAAGAGTTGTGGACTAATAACTCACACGACAAAAGAAATGGTCCCCCCAACTCGCATTTGTCCCGCATATTAATGTGGAGGCTATGTTGAGCCATAACTTCTAACCATCCATGGAAAGGTTCAAGTTTGTAGTAGTGGTACAGTGCTCATGGGGGACCTACATCAGCTTAATCATCTTGTGTGTGCTTTCTTAATTTTCATGACTTTAATTTGTTT
>NC_033794.1:104080190-104137054 GCF_001876935.1 Asparagus officinalis | reverse complement strand
GAGGCAAGCAACAATAAATCAGACACCTTTGAGAAAGATGACTACTCAAGACTTTGAAATTTGGGACTCCATTATTTGGAATCGGATGAATATGATCAGCCTAAGTTACCAAATTGAATCATCTGAATTTGCAAAACAGGCCAAACAGACCAGTTGCACAACCTAGTTTGCGTACTATGACGACCCTTCACATGAGGATAACAACATACGATAGAGAGAGGGGGGAATCCAAATTCTTATGACGTCTTAATTAGCTCGGACGGTATTTTAAGTGCAAATGTTATGTGGCTAAATATCAATTAAATATATTATAGTTTACATGACTTTGCACTTATATGCTCTCTCTTTTTAACACCTAATCGTCCTATTGTTTTTTTTTTACTCTTATTCTTTTTAACACTTAATCGTCCTATTTTTTTAAGTCGAAGGTTGAAAATTGATCAATTAATTAACAAACAGCTACCCCCCCCCCCCCCCCGCCCCCCCCCCCCCCACCCCCCCCCCCCCCCCCCCCCCCAAAAAAAAAAAAAAAAACAAAAAACAAAAAAAGGGTTTTTTAAATGAAAGAAAAGATTGAATGTGTGGTATATATATGGAAAAGTGTTCATAAGGTGGCACTTTAGATTCAATCTAAGATAGCGCCTTCAAAAGTATATTATATGTTATCAAATTATTTGATCTACTCCGTTCATTTTGATTTATATGTTTTAGATTGTATACAAACAAAAAAAATCATATTGGGTTGTAGTTACTCATGCATCAAATGATTGTAAAATTAACGGGTTTACTAGAATATAACTAAAGAGATAATAAAAAATATGTGTTAGAAATATTTAATAATTATGATTTTTGTTTTATAGATATTTTGAGGCATTTAGATCACAATGAATGGAGCAGATCATCAGTTAAAATAGTTTAATTCATGAATCAACACAGATGCTAAAAGATTTTCTGTAAATATTTAACATGTTATCAAAATAAAGTATTTTGCTTTAGATATGAAGTATAGTGGTGGAAGTGAACCGATTAATTAATAAACAGTTTGGTTATTATTCGTCTAGATATTCGAGCAAGTTCAATTCGATAACTAGTACTTCATTGACCAATTTTTTTAAAGATCAAATAACTGCTCAAAACTAAAATCAAAATAGCACAATAAAGGCCAATTTTTTAGCGCATAAATGTGTGAAAATATATATATCTAAAATTTAAATATAAAAAGTGAAATAAAGTTACTGTTTCATAAATGTGATGAACCGAGTTGACACTCCAATTCTGTTTGGGTTTCTGCATCCTAACAATCTGCAGCATAATGAGCCATCTCATGAGGCAAATGCTGTCGGAAACGAAATTTCTCTTTGTCAATTCCAAGGTGAGTGAGGAAGAGGTACACTTTGCCAATGAAGTAGCCAATAGTCTCATTTTTGACAGTTCCCTATTAATGTTAACAAAATGAAATAAAAACTGAAGTTAAATGATGATACTAAAATAATATAGATGAGCCTAATACTAAAGTAAGCAGCAAGCGATGTTCAAGCAACCTTTGATACTGCTTCACCCAGGACAATTTTCTTGGCTGATTTTCCCAGATAGTTGCTCTTCTCTCGGAAACATCAAGAACTCCAATTCAGCAACATCAGCAAATTTTGGATGAGATTTGTCCCCTAGATCCACAAAGTATTCAATCACCGCAAGTGTAAATTCACAGACTCTCAGAAGGCCTTGGCGAGGTGATATCTGATATCATAGAAACTCCAGTAAAGCATGTCAATTAAGAAAATTGAACAAAGACAAACATAAAGTATCATACAAATACAAACAAACATGTAAGTGCACGGATAAATCAATTTAATAAGAACAGCTTGCTCTGATTCTATATTATTCTTACGTTCGCTAGGCACTTGATGAAGACAGATTAAAATTAGCTTTAAGATCATTCAATAATTTAATAACATATCATTGTAGACTCCAACCTTTACATATCCATCACCATAATCCTAGACTCATCATTGTTTAATCATTAATAGTTACAAAATATAATTCACGTTACAGTCTTCACAATTATACAATTATACTAATATTATTACAAATTTAAAAGAAGACATAAATACAATTCCAACAATTATATCTCTATCATTAACTCACATAGCTACTTAGTAACTGAATATACAAACTGTAACAACCAATTAGTTTGGAGAAGAAAAAGAGATGTCAAGATTACAGAGGAGGACTTAAGGTCATCAATAGAGAGAAGGTTGTTGAGAGCGAATTCCTTCAGATAAACCAAAGATTTAATTTTTCTGGCTTTTGTTAGTGCTTTTGTCTCTTACAACATGATAATTACTTTGAAATGAACATAATAAATCAGTCAAAAATCTTAAATGGAAGAGCAAGTAAATATTAGATGGTAAGAGAGAGATACCTGATAAAATAGCAGTTTTCTAAAAAAGAAAACGTAAACATGGAAAAATCAAATATGCAAGATTACGAATGAAAAGAAGGGAAGAATCTCACATTTAAGTTGTGCTCTGTGATTTTGCGCCTGTTGCCGAAGTTTGTCATTTTGATTCTTCCATGGTAATCAGATTCCACCAATGGCGCCTCCAAATATGCATCAAAGAACACCCCAAATATGCATCAAAGTTTTTCATTGAAAGGCCAACTCCCGGTGCATTTTGATGGAACTAAAATTTGACAGAAATAATAAGATTGACAATTATCATTTGCATCTAAGGAAAAGATTACCCATGGATAATTAGTTGCATTGATGAACAATGTAAATCATGCAATCAATGGCAATTTTTTCAAATTTTATAATGTCTCATGACACAAGCCTTCAGGCATATATTAAGATATATTTACTTAAAGCAAATGTTTAAATATACATAGCATATTAAGATATATTTAAATATTAAGAATTTTTATATTTAAGGAAAAATCTAAATATTTAAATGCAAACCCCGTTGTCGACATGCATAATAATTGACAGCTTGATCTTTTGGTCTTACTAAAATTATCAAACATAATTACCTGAAGCAGGAGGAACTAAGCAAGGTCACTCATATCAGCCGAAGTTGAGGCATTTTTTTCGTAGCCTCAGCATTCTATTTGCGCCTTCTGAATCCCTGAAATGACATGAACATTATTTGGGACTTCTAAATACGAACTTCTAAATTTGCAATCCTTTTTGTTTGCATAATCAAATATTACCTAGATTCTCATTAACCAGTAGATAAATAAAATTAGTCTAAGATTAGTTGGTTATGATAATAGATTGCAAAGTCTCAAATAATAAACCTGGTAAAACATTGAAATTCATCAAATAACATTTTCTTCAACTGTTCAATGATTCTTTAATATATTTAGACCATAGATATAACAAAATCCTTTTAGGCTTTCTAAAAAAATCTGAGCATGTCTTGAAGCTCAAAACTTTAAGCAGAAATCATAAGAAGGAAGCTAAACTCCCCTAAAGAATCAAGACTCTTGCTACTCTCATAATTAACACAAAAAAGGGGCAAAATTAACCTTATAGTTCCAGAATTTATTTAAGTGAGAATACTTGTAGGTTGTAGGATTAGGAGAAAGAGTGCACTCGACCGACAGGAGGCAAAGTGGGAGCCGGCGCCGCGGTGCACGTGGACGTCGCCGCAGGCAGAAGAGGTAGAGGGTGAGGATGAGGGCTCGTCGACTGCGGAGGCGGATGTTGGACCCTAGAGGGGGTGATTAGGGTCACAAGGCTATAATTGTGCAATAAAATTAAGACAAGCAAAACACAATATCCAAAGGCAATCAAAATAGAGGGGCAATCAAAATAGAAAAGATAGAGTTAGGAATCGCTATCCTGTGACGCGCGATGTGTTAACGAGGTTCGGGCCGCTGACCTACGTCCCCGCTCCCCACTCTCGAGGAGAAATCCACTACACAACCTGGTTTGGAAGCCGGGACTTCTTCTACACAGCGATCCCCTCACGATCTCACACTACACAGTTGATCTTACTAGATCACACTCCCACACAATTGATCTCTACAAGATCAAGCTCTCAAAATAGTAGAAATAGTGTAAAAACCCTCTCTTTACAATGTCCATATGGCAAAGAGAAGATCACACTGAAGCTGGGATGTAAAACACAAAAACTCAGAAAGAAACATGTTTGAAAGTTGAGCTCTGTAAAAACGTTCTCAGAAATATTTTGAAAGAGCTTGGACAATGAGGAAGAAGAAGAGAATAGGTTTAAATAGAAAATCAAAGCTGTTTGAAACCCATACCCAATCCCCCAAAACCTGGAAACAGAATAGCGCAGAGATCGTGTGAAATCGGCGCTGAAAGGCTGTACAAAAAGACCGTTAACTTAAGTGGCAGTCGACCGTACCTATTTCGCGGTCGACCGCGAGACAGCCCAAAAACGCAGTAAACTTCAAGAGAGTTCTGCGGTCGACCATGGCGGTCGACCGTGGGAATTCTCGAGCTCACGGTCGACTGCGACGGTCGATCGTGAAAGTTTCTGCTGCCCACTGACGAATGAACTCAGGCGCGGTCGACCGTGGCGGTCGACCGCGGACTGATACATTCAAAAAACTGATTTGTGACTCATTTAAAATATTTGTAAGATATTCATTTAACTTCTGAAAAATGTGAACCTTTGTAAAATGTTTTTAATACTAAAAACAAATTGTTTGGAAAAGAAATTTTGCAAATAGGTCCTCATAATTGTGAAAAAATAGTATTTTGTGAAATACGCTCAAAAGTATAAATATGAAAACGTGTGTGTGATATCCCAATAGCTTCAAGTAAAATCGATAACTCTTTGCCTACATTCTAGCACTAGAGAGAAAATAAAGACTAGCTAATATCCTCACGGGAATACAATTCTTGAGTCTTGATATAGCTTGAGTTGGATGAAGCTTCTAATTGAATTTGGTGTTCTTGAAAATTCTTGAGTCTTGATATAGCTTGAGTTGGATGAAGCTTCTAATTGAATTTGGTGTTCTTGATTAAACTTTGCTTCATCACTATGCCTCCTCCTCCTTTGGATATCATCGTTATAGCGCATATTTCATCCAATCCTCCATTTGTGGTACTAACATGCTTGATATATATATTAACTATATTATCATTCAATAAGCAATTAGTACTGATAATGGTGGTTGTAAAATATCATCAAAACATAAGGGCTAACAATCTCTCCTTTTTGATGATGACAACCAACCATTATATAAGAGCAAAAATAAATATAGCTTATAGATAGATGCTCCCCCTATCTATGAGCTCCCCCTAAATATATGCAACAATTGAGGAGATTTCTCTCCCCCTTTGTCACCATCAAAAATGGGGGAAAGAGAAATGTATGCAAAATGCAACTAAACAAGCAAGCAAAATAAAACTTTCACATATTGCATAAGCCCAAGCCATTTCTTATGCGACAAAAATCATCTTCACCAAGAGGCTTAGTAAATATATCCGCTAATTGAGATTTTGTGTCAACAAACACTAGGGATACATCTTGTCTCTCTACATGATCGCGTAAAAAATGATGGCGTACATCAATATGCTTAGTTCTAGAATGCAAAACCGAATTTTTGGAAATATTAATAGCACTAGTGTTATCAAAAAAGATTTTTATATTTTAAAAAATCAAATCATAGTCAACTAAGCTTTGTTTCATCCACAAAACTTAGGCACAACATAAGCCGGCGGCAATGTATTCCGCTTCCGTAGTGGACAATGCAACGTAATTTTGTTTCTTGGAAGCCCAAGAAATAAGAGAATTTGAAAACGTGCACATGCACACACACTAAACATGATATCGGGTCTACTAGCGGTGAGATAAAGAAGACTACCTATCATACCTCGGTATAGTTTTTGGTCCACATCTTCACCACTCTCATCCGCATCAAGCTTGACACTTGTACTCATGGGAGTAGGCGCATGCTTAGAATTCTCCAAATTTTCTTCACCAATTCCTTAGCATACTTGCTTTGAGAAGTGAATATCTCATCCTTAGTTTGCTTGACTTGGAGCCCGAGAAAGAATGCAAGCTCTCCCATCATACTCATCTCAAAATGATCTTGCATAATCTTAGAAAATTCCTTGCACAAAGATTCATTAAAATAAAATTATTTTTCCTTTTTCTCACAAAAATAGTGTTATCAATTGTTCCTTTTGAAAAACCATTTTCAATAAGAAAACTAGAGAGGCGAGCATACCAAGCTCTAGGAGCTTGTTTCAACCCATATAAAGCTTTTTGAACCCAGTAAACATGATTAGGAAAAGAATGATCTATGAAACCGGGGGGTTGCTCAACATACACTTCCTCTTCTATAAAACCATTTAAAAAGGCACTTTTAACATCCATTTGAAATAATTTGAAATTTTTAAAGCTAGCAAATGCCAAAAACATCCTAATAGATTCCAACCTTGCAACCGGTGCAAAGGTTTCGTCATAGTCTATGCCCTCCTCTTGATTGTATCCTTGGGCAACCAAACGAGCTTTATTTCTAGTTACAAAACCATGTTCATCAAGTTTGTTTCTAAAAACTCATTTAGTACCAATAACACTAGCATTGTTAGGTCTAGAAACTAGTTTCCAAACATTATTTCTTTGAAAATTATTTAGTTCCTCATGCATAGCTAAAACCCAAAATTCATCATTTAAAGCATCATTAACCTTTTTAGGCTCTAGATGAGATAAGAAAGCAACATTACCACACTCACTCAAAGCTTTTGAGCGAGTAACAACTTCTTGTGAAGGGCTGTCAATTATTTGTTCCTTTGGATGGTTTGATACGAATTTCCAAGCTTTAGGAAGTTCAACTTGTTCATGAGCATTGGAGCTATCCACATCCTTTTGTGCTTCTATAGAGGGTGTATCATTGATTTGTAAAAAGTTCAATCCTCCCTCAACATCATCATCATCATCTTTCCTAGGTAAAACAACTTGAGAACCAACATTAGTCTCATCAAAAGTAACGTTTATAGATTCTTCAACAACGAGGCTTCGTTTATTGAAGACCCTATAAGCCTTACTTCGAGGTGCATAACCTAAGAAAATACCAACATCAATTTTGGAATCAAATTTGTCATGATGATCTTTTGTATTTAAAATAAAATATTTGCAACCAAAGATACGAAAATAACCAATAAAATGAGTTTTTCTATAAAATAGTTCATAAGGAGTTTTCTTAAGCTTTGGTCTAATTAAAACACGATTTAAAACATGGCAAGCCGTATTGACGGCTTCCGCCTAAAAATATTTTGGCAAAGTAAAGGAATTTAGCATAGTGTGTGCTATCTCTTGTATGGTGCGATTTTTCCGTTCAACAACACCATTTTGTTGTGGTGTTCTAGGAGCGAAAAACATGTGAGTTATACCATGATGAGCACAAAAATCATAGAAAAATTCATTTTGAAATTCACCACCATGATCACTTCTTATTTTAACAACTTTCAAATCTTTTTCATTTTCAATTCTTTTAACATGATTAGCGGTATCTTTGATGAAGTGCAAGTTAGGTAACCCTTTTATAAGATTTCTCTTAGACAATTTTGATATCAACTCCATGTTTGCATGTCCAAGCCTCTTATGCCATATCCAAGGGTTTTCATCAATTGCCGTAAGGCACTTCACATCTTGATTCACTAATTCATTCATCTAAAAAATGTACACATTAGATTTGCGATTAGCAACAAAGACAATTTTTCCATTCATACTAATAATGCATTTGTCCGGTTTAAAGAAAATATCAAAACCTTTATCACTCAATTGGCTAATGCTAAGAAGATTATAATTCAAACCATTTACCAAATAAACATCTTCTATAACAGGTGAAGGTTTCTTACCAATAGAACCTATACCAATGATTTTACCTTTCTTACCACCACCGAAGGAGACGCTACCTCCTTCAATCCTTGATAGGGTTGCAAATAGCTCTTTATTGCCCGTCATATGATGTGAGCAACCACTATCAAGGTACCACATCTCTCTACGTCGTGGCCGTGATGTTCCCTACAAAAGATGAAGATGTAGTAACTTTAGGTACCCAAATCTTGGGTCCTTGGTGGTTAGTAAACTTGGTACCATAAAATTCATGATTATCCTTGATCCTACAATGAGTAGAAATGTGTCCATGTTTCATACAATATGTGCACACAAAATTTCTCTTGTGTGTTTGAGCATGATATCTATGAAATATATTTCTACCATGGTGATGATGATTAGCATAAGCATGAGTGGGTCTAATCCTACCACTCTCAATTTCTAGTATTTCAATTTTGGATCTTAATTGCTTATTCTCAAAATCGAGATCTCCTAGCAAATCATCTTTTAGTGCAAGAGAGGTTTGTAGTTGTTCTAGTTTGATATCACAAGAAACATGCAACTTTTTAAAAGCGGAAAATTCCTTTGACATTCTTTTAAATTCAATGTTCAATTCTTCTAAAGTCGTAGCTAGATCACATTGCATGTAAAAGGATTCACTTTCGGTGTCGGATATTACCTCTTGTTCAAGGGCCATGAAACAAATGTTGGGATCATGAAGAGCAAGTTTAGCTCCTTCTTCATTACTATCCGAATCACTTGGTTCGGATTCCTCTCATCCGGCATACATAGCCTTCTTCTTTTTGTACTTCATGTACTTCTCCTTAAGCCTTGGGCAATCTTTAGCGATATGGCCCGGTTCATTGCATTCAAAACATTTTCCTACACGTGAAGGAAATTTGTTGTTACAACAGGGATTAAACTTCTTATTCATTTTTATGAGTCTAGAAATTCTTCTAGAGAGATGAGCCACTTCTCTAGAAAAATCAACTTCACTATCCGATGACGAAGAGTAGTTATCACTAGCTCCTTTGAGAGCTATGGTCTTCGATTTTGGTGATGACTCCTCAACTTCTCGTGAGGGCACTTCCTCCTTCTCCTTTCCCTTGAGCTTCTTCTCATGAACCTTGAGCTTGCCAATGAGGCCATCGAGAGGTAGAGTGGTAAGGTCATGAGCTTCTTCTATCGCCGTCGCCTTGGGTTCCCACATCGGAGTCAATGAACGGAGAATCTTGTAGTTCGTCTCTTGAATAGTCAATTTCTTGTCAAGACCATGTAATTCATTGATAATGTTAGTGAAGCGAGAAAACATAGCATCAATTGATTCATTTGGAAGCATTTGAAATAACTCATATTCATGCATAAGCCCACTAATTTTGGATTCCTTAACTTGGGGGGTTCCTTCATGTGTAATACATAATTTCACCCATATTTCGTATGCGGTTGCACACGTGGAAACCCTATTATATTCATTTGGGGAAAGACCACAAATTAAAGCATTCATAGCCTTAGCATTGAGATTGGCTTGGTGACTTTCTCCGTCGGTCATGTTCCCGACTTTGGACTTCTCTACATACTTCTTCTCTATGAGTTCTAAGATGCCAAGATCAATGCAACGAAGATAAATTCTCATTCTTGCCTTCCAATAGGCAAAATTACTACCGGTAAACAAGGGTGGTCTAGTGGTCGATTGTCCTTCCAACATATGCACATTCATTGAAGCCTCCATAAGATATTTTCTCTAAGGTGATTAAACCAAAAACTAATATAGAGACTAAGCTCTGATACCAATTGTTGGACCCTAGAGGGGGGGTGATTAGGGTCACAAGGTTATAATTGTGCAATAAAATTAAGACAAGCAAAACACAATATCCAAAGGCATTCAAAATAGAGGAGATAGAGTTAGGAATCGTTATCCTGTGACGTGCGATGTGTTAACGAGGTTCGATCCGCTGACCTACGTCCTCGCTCCCCACTCTCGAGGAGAAATCTACTACACAACCCGGTTTGGAAGCCGAAACTTCTTCTACACAGCGATCTCCTCACGATCTCACACTACACAGTTGATCTCACTAGATCACACTCCCACACAATTGATCTCTACAAGATCAAGCTCTCAAAATAGTAGAAATGGTGTAAAAACCCTCTCTTTACAATGTCCCTATGGCAAAGAGAAGATCACACTGAAGCTGGGATGTGAAACACAAAAACTCAGAAAGAAACATGTTTGAAAGTTGAGCTCTGTAAAAACGTTCTCAGAAATATTTTGAAAGAGCTGGGACAACGAGGAAGAAGAAGAGAATAGGTTTAAATAGAAAATCAAAGCTGTTTGAAACCCATACCCAATCCCCCAAAACCTAGAAACAGAACAGCGCTGAGATCGTGTGAAATCAGCGCTAAAAGGCTGTACAAAAAGACCGTTAACTTAAGCGGCGGTCGACCGTACCTATTTCGCGGTCGACCGCGAGACAGCCCAAAAACGCAGTAAACTTCAAGAGAGTTCTGCGGTCGACCGTGGCGGTCGACCGTGGGAATTCTCCAGCTCACGGTCGACCGTGGCGGTCGACCGTGAAAGTTTCTGCTGCCCACTGACGAATGAACTCAGGCGCGGTCGACCGTGGCGGTCGACCGCGGACTGATACATTCAAAAAACTGATTTGTGACTCATTTAAAATATTTATAAGATATTCATTTGACTTCTGAAAAATGTGAACCTTTGTAAAATGTTTTTAATACTGAAAACAAATTGATTGAAAAAGAAATTTTGCAAATAGGTCCTCATACTTGTGAAAAATAGTATTTTGTGAAATACGCTCAAAAGTATAAATATGAAAACGTGTGTGTTATATCCCAATAGCTTCAAGTGAAATCGATAACTCTTTGCCTACATTCTAGCACTAGAGAGAAAATAAAAACTAGCTAATATCCTCACGAGAATACAATTCTTGAGTCTTGATATAGCTTGAGTTGGATGAAGCTTCTAATTGAATTTGGTGTTCTTGATTAAACTTTGCTTCATCACTATGCCTCCTCCTCCTTTGGATATCATCGTTGTAGCGCATATTCCATCCAATCCTCCATTTGTGGTACTAACATGCTTGATATATATATATTAACTGCATTATCACGTAATAAGCAATTAGTACCGATAATGGTGATTGTAAAATATCATCAAAACATAAGGGCTAACAGCGGAGGCTCCAGAGGGAGGGCCCGAGGGGGGAAGTTGCTAGAGATTTGAGATGAGGGAATTGAGGGGATGGAGACGATGATGATTATGAAGAGGAGCCTGATTCTTGGGAGTTTGAGATGAGAGATTTGAGAGATTACGGTTAGGGATTTGCGAGGGCGTGGTTTTTGAGTTTGGGAAAACTTTTGAGGGGAAGCGGGTTTAGTTAGAACAGAGAAAGAGAGATGTTTTAAAATCATGTAGAGGGGAAGTTTGGAGAACGTGGGTTGTAAAAGGAAAGAAGGCGGAGATTTTGAAGGAGAACGTGGCTTTATTTTATTTTTTCATTGTTCAAAACCTTAGGTTAATGTTTATTTTATCTTTTTTGTTGTTCTCCTTTAGTAATAAAGAAGTATATATATATATATATATTATATACTATATATATATAATTATTTATCATATATATATATAATATATATATATACTATATATATATGAGGAGAAATGGGTATGCTTGGTACCAAGCAAAAAAAGTTGGTAGTGCGATGTCACATTCCTCCTCTACTCATTGAAATCAGATCAACACTCACATAGGTTGGGGAGTGATTGTAATGACAATGAGTGGATGAGAATGAGACACTCACTACCAACACCAATTTGTGCTTAGTACCAAACATTACTCATTTCTTCTCTCTCTCATCTCTCTTCTCTGCTCCTCTCTCTCTCTCTCTCTCTCCTCTCTATATATATATATATTATATATATATATATATAATATATATATATATATTAGAGAGAGAGAGAGAGAGAGAGTAAGACTGCCTATCAACTTAAGTTGATGTCTACCAAACTTCCTAGCCACTCATTTATTAATATAAAAAACGCTTTTCATATCATGGCAAGGATCCCTAGACAATATGAGTGGCTAAAAAGTTTGGTGGATACTTTTTTGCTATCCACTTAAGTTGACACAAGTTTTGCTATATTATATATTATATATATATATTTATATATATATATATATATATATATATATAGTAAGACTCCTATCAACTTAAGTTGGATGTCCCCGAACTTCATAGCCACTCTTTATTAATATAAAAAATATTTTCATATCATGCAAGATCCATAGGCAATATGAGTAGCTAAAGTTTTGATGGATAACTTTTTGCTATCCATTAAGTTGACACAAGTTTGCTCTATATATTATATATATAATATATATTATATATATATATATTATATATATATATAATATATATATATATTAACATATAGAGAGAGCGAGAGAGGATTAATGGATATCCTTGTCAGGGGGGATTTCCCTCCTTGACGGCATATGTGGCACAATCTCACCGTCCTTTTAAAGTTAGGAGAAAGAGTGTGAGTTGTGGGATTGTGTCACATAGGTGTCCAAGTGAGGAATAATCACCTCCTTGGACATAGGCACCCATTATCATATATTATATGTATATAATATATATATATAGTATTATATATATTTTGATGTGTGTGTGTGTGTGTGTAGCATTATGTTATATATGAGATATATAACATATTATATATATATATATATATATTATATATATATATATATATATATATATATATATATATATAATTATATATATTATATATATATATATATATTTGTAGAATATATATATATATATATGTATATAATATATTATGATATCTATAGTATTGTTATATACTAGTATACATATATTATATAGCATTATATATACATATATATACATATATTATACATATATATTATATATAATATTAATATTATATATTTTATATATATTATAGTATATATATATAATATATTATATATATATATATATATTATATGTACATATATATATACATATATTATCATATATATATCATATATTATACATATAATATTATATATGAGAAATGGAGAAACTTGGTACCAAGTTTCCTTAAAGCAACTTGATAGTGGATGTGGATTCATCTTGCCGCCTACATCACACGCTTGAAGTTAGAGCCTCAACCACCCTTCCAACTCGCAATATAGATGCTAGGGAAAGAATGATGCCACATCACTACCAAGTTGCTTGGAGGCAACTTGGTACCAAGTTTCTCCATTTTTTCTCATATATATATTATATATATAATATATATATATATATATATATATATATATTATATTATATATATTATATATTGGGAAAGTGAAATCAAGGTGACACCCTGAGGCTCCTATAAGAACGCGGCCTAAAATCACATGCATTCCCTCACCATATTTTTTACGAATCGCGTCGTTGAAGCTTGATGCTACGACTAACACGTTTAAATTTAAAACCCAGCCAATTTGTGGGGTGAACCCGTCATGTTTTGACCCTTCATCCACTCGCCGTAATTTTAACGGTTTCGAATGAATAGAACTTTTTGGACGACTCAACGAATGGTCAAAACACGATGGGTTCATCCCAAAATTAGTGTGTTTGAGTTTAAGAACGTGTAGATCAAGTTCAACGGAGCGGATCGTAAAAAAATATTAGGGAATGATGTGATTTTAGGCCGCGTCCTTAGGTGGGAGCCTAGGGTGTCACCTTAGATTCACTTTCAGCGAGTGGATAAAGGGTCAAAACATGACGGGTTCACCCTAAAATTGGTGTGTTTGGGTTTAAGAACGTGTAGATCAAGTTCAACGGAGCGGATCGTAAAAAAATATTAGGGAATGATGTGATTTTAGGCCGCGTCCTTAGGTGGGAGCCTAGGGTGTCACCTTAGATTCACTTTTCCCTATATATATATAAATATATATATATAAATTAATGGGTATCCTTGTCATAGGAGGGGATTTCCTCCTTGACGCCTATGTGGCACAATCCCCACCTCCTTGGTACCCATTAGGGCTATTTGGTTATATGTTTTTACTATATAAAAGGATGAAAAGTTTTTGCTATGTAAAAGGATGGAAAGTGTAAAAATGTGGGTCCCAATGTCAGCTTTCATCACTTCACATTGTTTGTTTAAATTCTCTTTTACATGAAAAGCTTACACCTTTTGATGAGGTGTCACCGAAAGCAAAATCACCAAAATTAGGAGTGATTTTGTTGGAAAGCTGACACAATGTCATAAATGTGTCCAAAAAAATAATAAAAAAAGTCAAAACCTTGTAGAAAGTGGTGAGGTGGATAATCAATTTCCATTTTGTGTCATAAATACTCTAGTTTACATTATACTATCCAAACAATGTAATACTATTATTTTAGGATTCACAAAGATTCCTAACTAAACAATGTAAACACTCAAATAGAAAGTTGTGAGGTGGATAACCGCTTTCTATTTTGTATCATAAATACTCTAGTATCCTAAAGGCATCCAAACAGCCTCATTATGTCATAGGAGGGGATTTCCTCCTTTACGCCTATGTGGCACAATCCCCACCTCCTTGGTACCCATTAGGGCTATTTGGTTATATGTTTTTACTATAAAAAAGTGGGTCCCAATGTCAGCTTTCATCACTTTACATTGTTTGTTTAAATTCTCTTTTACATGAAAAGCTTACACCTTTTGATGAGGTGTCACCGAAAGCAAAATCACCAAAATTAGGAGTGATTTTGTTGGAAAGCTGACACAATGTCATAAATGTGTCCAAAAAAATAATAAAAAAATCAAAACCTTGTAGAAAGTGGTGAGGTGGATAACCAATTTCCATTTTGTGTCATAAATACTCTAGTTTACATTATACTATCCAAACAATGTAATACTATTATTTTAGGATTCACAAAGATTCCTAACTAAACAATGTAAACACTCAAATGGAAAGTGGTGAGGTGGATAACCGCTTTCTATTTTGTGTCATAAATACTCTAGTATCCTAAAGGCATCCAAACAGCCTCATTATGTCATAGGAGTCATTATGTCATAGGAGGGGATTTCCTCCTTTACGCCTATGTGGCACAATCCCCACCTCCTTGTTGATACACATTAATCTCTCATATATATATATATATTAAGTGCAAATTCTATAAACTATAAGTTGGATTGATATAGCCAAATTCAAATATAAATTAAAAATTTTCTTCAAAAGAAATAAGAACAAAATTGATCCTCCATTCATTTTGTTCCCCTCATTTTCACATGAAAATCATGGAGCATGTACCTCACATAAAGTGAGATGACAAGAAACGAGAAGCCAAACCGGCTTACGAGTTCGCACCAACCAATCAATAATCTTTGCGGGCATGTTTTTAATGTGGGTTTTACAAGAGAAATGAGGGTAATTAGTACTTGTACGAACAAAATAGAATATACATCCTCTTCTGAGTACTCATACATATTCAAAAGTTTTACTCCCCTCTCTCTCTCTCTCTCTCTGTCTCTCTCTCTCTCCCCCCATATGGCATGATTACCGCAAAGGGAAAGCTCAACTGGTAGATTTATGTAGGCATCATCAGTCGCGGGAGACATATATAGGGATTGTTAAATTAATTGCAACCAAAGACCCACACGCATGATCATGACGTATTTTACAAAAGAGAAAAAAGCTGTACCAAAAGGCAAACCAAATGATTCATGATAAAAGAACTCAGAAATATTTTTATTCATAAAATGGCAGAGCATATACCAGTAGCACTAGCACCGACAAGATCCCCTCTCTCTCTCTCTCTCTCTCTCTCTCTCTCTCTCTCTCATCATTACTAGGAAAATCCAATCTCCCAATGGCTTTCCCACTTTCTAGTAAATGGTATATGTACATGGTAAAAATCAGCCATTTTCCCTCCTCAGTGAATCGAACAGGGAAACGTCTGAGAGAGTCAGGACTGTTTGTTGGTGTGTCCAAGGGTCCGAACAAGACCAAGGGAAAGAATAAGCGAGCAAAGGGTAAGGTACTAGTCAAGGAAACGTGTAAGAAATGAAAAGATACTTAAAAAGGGCATAACCCTTGAAATACCCCTCCCCCAATGCTTGTGCCAAATTGGGGTACTTTTTGTCATTTTGTATGCACTCGCAATAACAAGGATAGGGCTTTTTTTTTCTTCTTTCAATATTATCTACCCTTCAAGAATATATCAAAAGAACCCTACTCGCTTGACATTTTATATAATCACATTCCATAATGCCTCACTGAGAACTCTAACATTTGATGTGTAGGGCAGATCATCTCCTTCATCTTTATCCCATTCTTGTAGATCATAAACGTCGGCACTGCCTTCACATTCTCCATCTTCGAAACAACCGGGCTCTCATTGACATCCACCTTCGCTTTCAAAATACAAGAAGAATCAGCACAAGTAAATTTGGCTTATAATCAAGGGTTAATTGCACATAGACCCCCTTGTAGAATCGCTAATTGTTTTGACATTGCTATCCTTGTAGTTTCATTGTCGCAGATACACCCCTGAGGTAATTTTTTTTTTTTTTTGGCTCTTTCACCATGGGGCAATATATCCAAAAAGAATCATCTGGGTAAAAGAGTCAAAAAAAATTAACACAGGTGGTCTATTTGCTATAATGAAACTAGAGGGGCAATAAGTTCAAAACGAAGATACTGCAGGGCGTCTATTTGCAATTAGCCCTATATCAGTTGAAAGGTATTGTGAATATTAGTAAACCTTGAGAAAATTTACAGACGGGTATCGGTTACATAGAACATTGACAAATGGGCTTATCTCGGTGCAATGCTGGTTCGATGCCACCATGAAATGAACCACTGATACTCCTGAAAACATGCAAGTTTTACTTATATCGCAATATTGTAGGAGTAATTAATAGTTTCAAGCAAAGAGAACATGAGGAGAGATTTCTGGCTTCCGACATGGGGGGGTTCCATCTAATTGGATTGGCATAAGGTAGGGTCATTGTGAGCATATATTAATGAAAAGGGTTGATATGGTTAAAGGAGGGGCTTAGCCAGAATGGCAAGTCATTAAAAGAGCATAGCTAGGTAGTCGGCAGCCCATTAAATCTCCCAGAATGAAACATGATGCTTGGTTAAATGAACAGTGTAGCCCATTAAATCTTCCTGAATGAAACATGCATGATGCATGTTTGAATGAACAGTGTAGCTATCTGGGGGATCTGACGTGATTCCTAAAAGCAAATGAGCAATGTAGCTGATGCGGGGAATGTGGAGCGATTCCTAAATGAACTAGAATTAGCATAAAAATTACTGCATGAATAAAAATGGTCCACATATGGTACCAGGAAAAGTTTGAGACTTCATGAATAAGCTCTGGAATAAGATTAGTACATCTGGCTCATAAGTCAAGGGAAATTTTTGAAAGTTAAAGAGTAATTAATCACCGTCCATTATCACAACTATGGCTAGTCCATAAAATTACTGCACAAATAATCCCCAAATTTCAAAGAACAAAAATCATTGAGGAAAAGCTCAATATTAACAGTTCACTGCTAGTAGCTAACCAAATTGACAAAATTGTAGCAATTTCAAACAACTTTCTATCAACGAAGGAAATGTTCAACCTAATGCACAAGAATAGTAATAGTAAACATTGGGAGAAATAGGAAATATTACCTGGTAAAGTAATTGCAGCATGGAACTGATCCATCCCTGTAATCACCTTAATCTGCTCTCCTGACTTCACATTCCACGTATCAAAACCTCGCGATTTCTTCAATGCCAATTGAGCTTGAAGAAGCGCTTCAGCCACCTTAGCATCACCCGGTAGCTCATTCTTTAGGACCTCGTAATCCCTCACTGATTCAGCCCATCTCTCGAGCTAATCACCCAAGAAAACGTCACATTAAGCATACCATCCAACATAACTATGAGATCTACAACAAAATATTCACCTTTTCATATGACTCTGCTCGTCTCAAAAGAGCTTTAGTGTAGTTTGGTTTAATCTTGAGCGCTTCATTACAGTCATCGATCGACCTCTCCCACTGTCCAAGCTTCGATCTACAAGCCGCTCTATTACAATAGAGAACAGAGTTCGAGGGATCATACATAAGCCCTTCTCCATATGCAATACAAGCCTCGGCAAACTTCCCCTGATTGAAAAGCTCGTTCCCCTGTGCTCGAGCTCTCGCTACGAGTCTCACGTTGTTCAGTATCTTCGAAATATCAATGTTGACATGATCGCTCTGCTTGGCTTTCTCCGCAGAAGCAACTGCACTGTCAAATCTGCGAAAGATTTCCAATCATCGAATCTCAGATATCTGGGATTGAGAAAGATACAGTTTATAGTATCAGCATCAAAGCATAAAACTCACCTGCCCAACGCTACATCAATCTGAGCACGAACAATGTGCAGATAAGAACTTGATAGCATACCAAAAAACTTGGTCAATGAGCAAGAAGGGGACGAGCTCTCGAGCTTGACAGCACTCGAGATAGCGGAATCGGCCTCGTCAAGATGATGGAGGCGGAGAAAGGCTTCTGCCCGCGATGCAATAAGCAACGGAGATGAATCGGGCCTCTCGATACAATAGCAGCCATTGGATCCTCGTCTCAGCGCCGCTCGTTCCACGTCTCCATCCGCCGTTGCATCGCACAGGCCTCGCAGATGCTTTTTCTACTTCTTTGTATCTTCTGCAGCTCCGGGCCGCGTCATGGCTGCGGTCCAGCCTAGAAAACGTGTTCACGCATTCTCTCACCTGTCCTAGCCTGCAGCAAAGCATAGAGGACTTGAATGCAACACAAATTCAATCCAAAATTAATCATCACGGTAGGCGGTCTTGCTTTCATAGGACCCGGATACAGCAGGAGGGCCAATCTCTGGTCGAGCTCGCTCGAACCAAGGATCGATCTTCAACGCTTCTAGACGCCATTCACAGCGCTCACAAGCTTTCCTTGAGCCCGACAAACGCGCGGCGGCGCGATTAGTCCTGTACGCCTGCATTCTTGGGGCACATTAATATCGCCCTGTCGTAGATTCCTGAGGCGCTCACCGAACTGCCCCTCCTATACTGCTCGTTCCCATCCTCTTTATTTCCTCCGGATCAGAAGCTCCGCCGTTCCTGGTCAGCGTGTGGGCCCCAGGCCGCCGCCGCCGCTACCGCCTCTGACAACGCTCCCGTGCCGTAGTTCCCGAGCCGGAGCGAGCACGTCGCTCCGAGACGTGGACGAGCTCCGGCTCGCGCCCGACCTTTCGCGACGGGAGATGTTGCGCGCGGGGGGATGCCGCCAGCGGAGCTGTGGTGCGAGCTTGTGGCGCAGAGCGTTCTTGTTATAAGAGGCGCGCCGGAGCGGAGCCGCGCGTCGGGCCGGGCTTGGTAGGGTTCTGAGTCGGAGGGGCCAGCGGGAGCTCCCCGGCAGTGGTCCGCGCGTCGGCTAGGCCGGCGTCGCGACTGCGGCGCGCGATGGTGTGAGCCGGGAGCTAGGGACTTCCAAGTTTTCTAGCTTCATCCGCAAGTTTAGTTCTTTACCCTGAATGATGTAGGGTCGTGCCTGGCTCCGGCCAAGTTCCACGGAAGCTTGCCCGCGGCGTTCCCGTGCGCTCTGAGCGGCATTGGTAATCGCTGTGCTGATATGTGCACAGTTGTTTACCTAATTTGGTCCGATGTAATATGTTTGTTTGAAGTTCTTGAAATACTCTAAAGAATTAGTAGCTCAGCATTATCATTTCTATGAACCGAAAACCACCATTTGTTTTTACTTTTCGGTTTTCTGATTGTGGGGATGGAGATGATATATTAAGAAATATCATCTATTTTGAGGAGATACTGAGCTAGGAATATGCAATCTCAATTCGAAAGTTTTTCTAGAATATTATAGCTGCTCTCTTTAATTTGAAAAATTACTTTTTAGAAGAAGCTTCTCATTCGAATTAGACTATGTTGATATGATGATTAAACATGCTTTTTTATAATAACTTGAGTTCCAAAGGACTTCTGCCTAAAGATTTTAAAATCAAAAATATCATCATTTTTACAAAATTGTCCAAAACACGAAATGTAAACATAGATGAGTGAATTTTGTGAATCATCTTCTAGTGTCTTTTCTCGTTAACCTATAGTGGTCTTGAAAACTTGTTGCACCAATAATTATAATGTAACCTTAATAAGTGTCTGATACGATTATTGTAGTCCAAACATAAGGAATACAAGAATATCTTTGTTGACAAGTGCGAATACATAAACATTAAGCCATATGAGTATTTATATTATAAATTATAGTGTGTGTTTCATATCTAAGTACGTTTAAAACCTACAATGCCAAGTAATATCATATGAAACAATATCAAGTTTCTACTATTTCTATATCATGAAAACAAAATTGTGTTTAATTGATATATATATGATACAGTAAGTAATCTATTATCTAAGCTTAAAATTCATAAATTGTTTGTTGTGTATTATGAATATTTTGAGTTCTTTGTTAGTAAACGTAAACACATAATATAAAATACATAAACTAATCTCCCAGCTGTATAGTGTCACGAAGCTCTATCTGGCGTACGGAGCTGCGGATAGAAGTGCTCGACACTTGTGGATCTTTCTAATGTTGAATTGCCATAGGTTCAACTCCGACATTCTGCAACCTCCTTGATATTGATTCGTTGAAGGCCTATTTCCATCCATCCTCACAACTTCGTTGTTTGCCTACGTTACTAATATAAGAAACAAACACTAGGACAAATACCATGTTTAGAAGTAAAATTGTTTGTTAAACATCAATCAAAACAAGAGAAAGGCCAACAGCCTAGCATTTTTATTATCCCAAAATTTAACCTTAAATTCTTAGTTGTGATGAATGCTTGCTTTATAATGTGAATGGTTTTGGGAGATTAGACTGGTTTTAGAAGTATGCATTAAGAAAATTGAATAATTTCGAGAACAATGTTAAAAAATTAGTTCCTAACCAGTTATATCTCTATTATTGGCAACTAAATGCGGTTTTAAATTAAGCTTGATGATTTGCCATAGTAACGCAAGAAATAACAGCTCGTGTTTGTATTGCCAAGGATACAATCGAAGAGGGAGTGATAGACTATATCATGAACTTTGTACCGGTTGCAAGTGTAGGTAACTCATATGTAAAAGTTGTTTTTGACCTTTGCCAGTCTCTTATAATTTTTAATGTTATGTATTCAAATGATGTCAAAAGTGCGCTTCCTAAATGTTTTATAAAGAAAAGTTTTATGTCGAGCTAAATCCCCCCCGGTTTTGTTGATTCATCTTTTCAAATCATTGAATATCCGGGTTCAAAAGCTTATATGGAGTGTAAATACAAGCTCCTAGAGTGGTATGCTCACCGCTCTCAGTTTTTCTCATTAAAAATTTTCAAAGTGAACATAATTGAAATTTGAGGAGATGGGGGATCTCGAGTTTTTATTTTGCTCTCTCTATGAAATTGAGAGCTTCTCTCAAGTTGTAGGTGTATTTAAATCCAGTGACTGTTCCTCTCTTTGTTTATGTCTTTGATGGGGGAGGAAGAACGTGGACACGCTAGCGTCGCGTTCACACGTCTCTTGGTAAAGTAATTTTCTTTTATTTTTATTTTTTTAATAATAAAACTTTTAGGAGGGATTGCCCTTTTGGAGGGTTAATTTTAGTTTAATGCTCTGCTGGAGATTAATGAAGAAGGTGATGTCAGTAAAGCTTGGTGGTTTTGGTAAGTATATAACGGTCACATGGTATCCGAGGGGACTGTATTTTCCTGCCGGAAATGGAAATGGGTTTTTATTTTATTTTTATTTTATTTTCTTATTCGCTTTTTTTTTCTTTTTTTAAGAAAGTAAAAGAGAGTGCATCTTGCCCACAAAAAGCATAAATAAAACAAATTTGGAACCCTAAGAAACTTAGGGAAACTTTGTCATCGAGTATCCATAAACAACCCTACTTAACAAGAGAGAAAAAAAGGTGTATGATAGTCTTGAGGTGTTGTGATGACAATCTACTCGTAATTTATATATAAACACACACAAAATGTTGACCCTATAGTTTTGATGATGATTTGTCAAACAATTTATCGCTAATATATTCTCTAGTTTTGTTTTTATGTTTCTCTTTACAGGTATTTCAACACACGACAATCAAGCGTTAAATATTCAAGTTCATATGTGTGGAGGTATAAGAGTAGTTTACTTATATATATTGTATGTTTATATTTAAGCTCAATATATGTACACTTAACACGATTTTTGACGTTTTCTATCATATAAATGATTTTTCATCAAACGTTGTTACAATATCTTTTATTTCATATTTACAGCTCATTCATACTTTATTATATATACATATAATATATGCATGATATATATATATACATGTTTATAAGTCATATCAAAATTTTCATATTCGTAAAATACAGGTTTTACGAACACTTTTCAAAAACAGTGTGTTTTTGTAAACGGAAATTATTTTTCCAAAAATTCCATTTCTATCATGTTCATTTTATCATTTAGAAACTTTTCCCTAAGTTTTATTATTTTTGGAATTGATTTGCTATTTTTAAAGTATTTCCAAAAACGGCCCAAATACAGGTTTCAGACTGTGTCGGTTTCAGACTGTGTCTGTTTGCGGTCGACCGCCATGGTCGACCGTCATGAACAAATTTTTAGTATATAGTTTTTATGTGCTCGCGGTCGACCGTGACGGTCGACCGTGAAACCATCCAAAGATTTTCGCAGTCGACCGCCGCGATCGACCTCCAGCTTTTATTTTCTAATCTCAGACTTTTTGTGCTTCGCGGTCGACCGTCACGTGATTGTATTCCAACGGCTAGTTTCTGATTTGATTCTCTGGGGTTTTTTTGGTCTTTTCAAGTTGGTTTTTGCTGAGTTCTTGAGTGGGTATAAATACCCCATTGCTCTTCTATTTCAGTAACTAAGAAAACCAATAGTTTTGTTTTTACAAAAAGTTTTAACAAAGGTTTAAGAGGCGTTTAAAGAGCTGTTAAGCTAATTTTCGTTAATCTACTTCAAGAGAAGTTTTCTACAACAAGAAGTGACTTTCAATTCCTATTGGAATCATCATCTACTACTCTTCTTGTTTACTGAGAAGTTTTCTAAACTCTTCCTTATATAGCTTACTATTTCATTTTCATTTATTTAGCTATATTTATTGAGTTGTATTATTTTCATTCACTATTATCACACACACATATTGAGCTTAATATCTTCATACTATATAGTGTGGGTTGTGGGGTGTGATTTAGTGAGTGTGAGCTTCATTTGCATTCTCATTTGTTGTTGAGAACAAACCATTGTATTTAATCTTTATTTGTGAGTATCACTTGTAATACACTTGTACACCGAGAGAAGTGTGAGACGAGAGACGAGGTCGAATCCAATAGGAGTGATGTCGGTTGAAGAACCTAGGGAGAGGTTGCATCCGAGCACTTGAGGAGGAGGACACGGGCTAGGTTCCTACACTTAGTGTGTAAAGTGTGATTGCATAGTGTTTATTGTGTGAGAGTTTTCGGTAAGCTTGTAAACCAAGTGTGTAGAAGTTCCGGTTTCCAAACCGGATTGTAATAATGGAGACCTCCTCGAGGTGAGGAGCGGGGACGTAGGTCGTGGGGACCGAAGCTCGTAAACATATCTTATGTTTGTGTTTGCTTAGCATATATTTCTTTTGTGCTTTTTCTTATCGTTCTTATTCATATCTATCTCTTGCAAGAACAAATTGATCCACATTATTTTAATTGGCATTTAATCGGGATTAGATTAGCATAAGACCCTAATCACCCCCCCCCCTCTAGGGTCTAACAATTGGTATCAGAGCTTGGTGCTCTTTGATTTAAGGACTAATCACCTTGAGTTAAAGATACAATTTATCAGTTTCGTGCTAATCTAGTGTTGATTGTTTTGTTTTTTTGCTTCTTGCATATAATCATTATGGATATGTATGATGCATCTAGTCTAGGTTATACTATTAATGTTGCTCCTCGTTTGGATATTTTTCCCTATGCTCAATGGCGTGTTAGATTCAAACTTTTTATTCAATCTAAACAATTCGATTTATGGGAGATTATTGAGGATGCCTATGTTGTTCCCATTTTGGAAAAATCCAAATAGAGTAAAAATGATAAAAGGTTGTTTAACATGAACAAGGTCTTGTTAGAATATTTGCTTAATGCCTTTCACTCATCATTTTCTAACAAATTTGCTCATTTTGATAGTGCTTACGCCTTATGGAAATTTATTGAAGCACATGAAGGATACTCGGAGGCTATTCAAAAAGCGTTGGAAGATCACGCTTTAAGCTCTAAGGAAGCCTCATCTCCATGTACAATACCACTAGGTGATAACCCTAGTGAGGTATGCAATCTTGATAATGATGATATTATTACTTTTGATGAACTTTCTCTTGAGTTTGAAAAATTACACAATTGCTATATTGATGTAAAGAGTAAGTATGTTAATATGAAATCCACTCATGAAACACTAGCCACTAAGTTTAATTTTATTGCAAATGAAAATATAATTCTTAAAGAATGTAATGAAAATTTGAAAATTGAAAATGCTAGTTTGCTTCATGAAAAACGTGATGCTATGTTAGAAGTAGATAAGTTGAAATCTATGATGAAAAATCTTGTTTATCCTACTTCTAGTAGCAATGCTTGTATGCACAATGATGAGTTGAATCTAATGAGAAAACGTATATCTACCTTAGATTCAACGCTAAACACTTGTATTGCTAATAATAAAAAGCTTATGGACTTATGTGCAAAGTCCCATGTTAATTCTTCTAAGGAACCTATTCACTATGCACATATGTATGACAAAATTCACAAATGTTCTATTTGCGGTCTTAAAGGCCATTTAGCTCAATTTTGTCATAATGCACCAAAAATTGACAAGCCTATTCATGATTGTGCATCCCATCAAGCTTCTTCATCACATACACATGTACACACACATAGTGTAAATCATAGACATGCTCATGTGTATAAATGTGATTATTGTGATCGTTTTGGTCATTTGGCCATGTTTTGTTTCGATTTGAAAAGAAATTCTCGTTTGTAAAATAATTACAAAGAAAAATCTACTTTTGCAAATGAACCACGTGCATTTCATTTCGGTCAACGCAAACCATTCAAACCTCTACATTGCACAAATTGCAATCGTATGGGTCATGTTTACGATTTTTGTTTTGACCGTATCATTGCACAAAATACGTCCAAGCGGGTTCATTACCCTAGGGCCTTAGATTTAAATGATAGGGGTCATGTCCCAAATTTTAGTGGTACCAAAATGATTTGGGTACCAAAATGAGTTTTGAAACTATCATTGTGATTTTTTTTGTTTGTTTTGTTGTTTTATAGTTGTTTTGAGTTTTAATGATGAATTTTATTTTTATTAAGTTAAAATAAAAATTTTTAATAGCTAAAAACTTTATATGTATTTATATATCTTATAAAATAATTTTATTAAGGATCAAAATGAAATTTTTCCTAAAATCCAAGTTTTAAAAATAACTATGCATTTATCTTTCTCGCGGTCGACCGCCACAGTCGACCGTCGAAGTTTCTGAAATTGTTACGGTTGACCGCCATGGTCGACCGCAAGAGAATTTTTTTGGTTTTCTTCTCTTCTCGTTATCGGGTTTCAGTTTATTTGGTTAAAATTTTTAAAATCCGCTTGTCCATCACCGTCGATCTTGATCTGGTCTAATCTGGGCCGCTCTTTCTTCCTCTCTAAGATCCGACCCTCTTCATCTTCCACTTTCATTCCAAATTTTTTTTCCCAAATCAGAAATATCTCCTCAGTCGCCCGCAGCGTTTCCTCAGTCGACTGCGGCTGTTCTACAGCTCTTTTGGGTAATCTCCTTCATCATCCTCCTTGTTTCCATTCTCTCTTAGGGTTTCATTGGCTAATCTAGGGTTTTTAATTCAATTTCTGTTTCACTTGCATCCATAAAACCCTAGTTGTGTAATTATGCCTCCTAAGAAGAGATCCAAGCCTGAATCCAGCTCCTCATCTATCATTGCCTCTCATTATGAGGATTATCTTCTGTTTAAACCCCTAGTTAAGAAATATAGGGAGCTGTGCAAACTGAAAATCCTGCCTACTAGATATATCAAATATGATCAATTGGCCATCTACAACATTCATGAAATCCTTCTTGCTGTTGGCTTAGATAAATTACTAGATGAGCAACGCAAAGTTCCTTATTATCCATTTCTGGTATATTTGTTTTATGCGAATTTGTCTGTCACTTCCACTGCTAATGGTGTCCAAACCATCTCCACATCTGTTAAAAATATCCGGATTTCTTTTAATGCCGACGAACTTGCGGGAATCCTTAAGATCCCGTCAAGCGATGTCGAGCTTATGTCTATCGAACACACTGATCAAGCTGTGAACGATATCATGTTTAAGCCCGGTTGCTCCTACCCAATGAACAACAAATCACTCAATCCCACTGCTAAAATCATAGCTCGTATTGTTTCTCAAAACCTTATTCCCAAAACCGGGAGTTTCGATCACTTTGCCCCTGATAAAGTTAATGCAGTTTATGTCATCTTTGCCCAAATAAAAGTGAATGGCTAATCATTTTCTCAAGAGTATGGCATGTAAACATTTCAAATTCCTTCTCTTTGGTTGTATCATTGATAATCATATTTTATTACAATTTTATACCCTCATTATCTATTTTACATGAATAAATATACTACTAATAATTGTTTTTATCTTTAATTGCAGGTTAATGAAGAATAAATCTCAAAACCCTCATCTCTCAACAAAAAGCCCATAATTAATGAAGAAATGAAGCCATGAAGCCTAATGAATTCTTTCAAGTATTTAATGAAATGAAGCCATGAAGCCCAATGAATTCTTTCAAGTATTTAATGAAGAGATAAATCAAAGCCCAAGCCCAAGAGTCCAAGAAAAGCCCAATGTCCAAAGCCCAAAAGCAAACAACAAGAAGAATCTGCGGACAACAAAAGGAGAAGGGCATGCATCGATGCCTGCATCGATACCGACATTGATGCCAGCATCGATGCCTGTATCGATGCCTGCATCGATACGCTGGGCAGTTTGTTACGAATCTAAGGTTGAAATTTGTTGTTTTTAGATAAGATTTCAATCCAATGGCTCTCATTCACTGATGTTTACTATAAATAGGGGTAGAGAGTGAGGGGTTAGAGGTGTGAAAATTTTTATAACTCCTTTTTGGAGAGAAGGGCTACTCTTAATTGAGAAGACCTTCCAAAATTGTAACTTTTTGTTGTAATTAATAATAATAATTTTTTTCACCACTTTTAAATTTTTTTCTTCTTCTCTTTGTTGGATGATGAAGATGAAGATGAAGATGGAGAATTATTTGAAGTTGTATTTCTTTTTTTTTCCTCTTTTATTGCTTATTAGTTTAGATTTATTTCTATGCTTGTAGTTAGATTTTATTTTCTTGTTAAATAGCCAAGAGGCTAGAACCCTCTTGCCTTAGATTTATTTTATGCTTATAAAGTAGATTTATTTTCTTGCATTTAATTCTTGCAATTTTATTTTGTAGTTTAGATTTTACAATTTATTTTGTAGTTAGATTTTAATTTCTTGCACTATTCACCTTGAAGCTAGAACCCTCTAGGGTTTAGTTTTTCTTTTTATTTATTTTTATTTTGTTTGATTCACCTTTAGGCTAGAATCCTCTAGGGAATCACTATTTTCTAAGAAGTGGGTTCAATTTTAGATTACCCATATCTATAATTGAATCCACCATCTTTAATTTCTTGCATTTTTTTTTATTCTAGAATTTTGTTCTTCATTTTTGATATTTTTTTATTCTCTTGATTTTATTCATTTTTCCTTCTCACCTTATTGATCATACTCATTCTTTTTTAAATCCACTCTCACTTACACTTTGCACCTATTCACACACCATTTTCACTCTCTCAATCTTTTCACAATCACATTCACTTATCATTCCTATTTGTCACTCACACAACATAAGAACCGAATTCATATTCTCTCCTACAAAACACCTTCCTCGTGGGATCGATATCTTAAATACTATAACTTGACACGGTTGTGCACTTGCAACCTTTTTGGTACATGTTTATGCCGCATCAAGTTTTTGGCGCCGTTGTCGGGGAAGGTGCTTAAGTAGGTTTTAATTATTTTGGTTCTTTAACTTGTGTGTTTTTTGTGAAGGAAACGCTTGGAGCTTGAAGATCGCGGATTGGAGAGCTAGGATTTGAAGATTTGCTTTCAGGTAAGTCCTCTTTCTAGTTTTTAATTCCACCCTTTAGCTACTTCTTCACAATTAGAGACAATTAGGACTAAAAAAAAAGAGATTTTATTTTTTGTTGACCATAATAAAATTCATCCTCTACTTTGACATTTACTAACAAGATAATAAATTCAAACAATTCCCCCCTTCTCATTTGTTTGATTGTTAACCCTAATTAAAAAAAAGATTTTTCTTTTCCATCCTTTTTAGTTGCTTTTAATTCATAGGGTTGCATTTCATATAGTGTAGGAATTCACCAAGTGATTTGAGCATCTTGATTTGACACACACTTAAAAATATTTTTAAGGGCAAAACCCCATAATCAAGATAAGGTGAGGGATTTCATCACCCTTTCCTTAGCCCAAAAATCACTAATTCCTCACTACACCACCCAAGCCTTCTAAAACTCATTAGACGTTGGCCCCTAAGGATTCGAGCTCAATAAGGAACAAGAAATCCTTAAGTGAACCGGTTTAAGTTTTCTCAGAATAGTTGGTGTCTAAGGCAAGGTTTAGGGGTTGCGTAAAGCGCTCCGCAAGGAAAGAGGTACTTAATTGATCTTTGATCACCCTCTAGTACTATCCTTACCTGGCTAACTACCTGGTAAAACTTTGATCTTTTCACTGTAGGAATTTTTTGGTTAGGAGCTGGTCTAGTTGAGTTAGGCTAAACCCTAGAGTTAGAGTTGATTGAAAAGTGATTGTTTTGATTTGTTTCAGTTAGGATTTTTCTTTTTCTTTATCTTCTCAAAAAAAAACTAATTTTCTTTCTTTTCTTTAAGAAAAAAAAAATAAAATAATAAAATAAAAAGAAATATTTTGGTGTATGCAACAGTGGATTAGGGATAATACACATCGATTAATTCGCTTTGAACCAATCATAGAAATGGAGTATCCTAATCCACCCGTTCTTCATGATATGTGCTATCCCATTAGGAATGCAATCCCCTCATGCATTAGGCTCCCCGAAACAAATGGAATAAGTTTTGAGCTTAGACCGCAATACATAAACATGCTTCCCAAATTCCTTGGTAATGAAACAGAAGACGCATATATTTTTATTTCGGAATTTGAGGAAGTGTGTATTATGATTAAAATGAGAGAATTAAATGAAGATGCGGTTAAGCTTAGATTTATTCCATTTGCTCTTAAGGATAAAGCTAAAAAATGGCTGTACAGCTTACCAACAAATTCCATCTCAACTTGGGATGAATTTGTCACCGTTTTTCTTAAGAAATTTTTTCCTATTCATAAAACGGTAAAGCTTAGGAACAACATTCAAAACTTTAAAATTATCCCGAGAGAACCTTTTTGGAAGTATTTTGACCGATTTAAAGATCTTCTCATCCAATGTCCTCATCACGGTTTAGAGAAATGGCGATTGTGCCAAATAATTTATGAGGGATTAGATTATTCTGTAAAAACTTCCTTAGAATCAATGTGCCATAGAGATTTTATGAGGAAAAATGCTGATGAAGCTTGAGAGTTTTTGGAGAGTTTTTGGAGAGTTTTTCTAAAAAAACAATGCAATGGGAACAGTGCGATGACAGGGTTTCATCAATTCCCCATTCTAAGTCTAGTGGTCTTTCCTTGGAGTCAAACATTGCTTCTGAAGCGAAGATGGCGACAATTCTGCGGAGGTTAGAAGCCTTAGAAATTAAGGAACGAGCTCCAGCTCAACTCAATCATGTTTCTTTCCCAGGATGTCACAATTGTCAGTCTCCTACCCACGTTTCAGAGGAATGCCCTCTCCTAGGAAATAACAACGCAATAGAACAGATGAACGCTACATTCTAGCACCCTAGAAATGATCCATTTTCTCCAACCTATAATCCAGGTTGGAGAAATCATCCCAACTTTGCATGGAATCAAGGAAATTCTCCCGGAACTCAAAACTTCACTCCCGCTGCGATCCAACATTTCCCTAGGGGAAACACAGTTCCATTCAATTCTCATTCACAATTTCAACAACCCAATCTGCCGTATCAAAATCAGTCTCCTCTTCATCAAGCTGTAATTCAGACTCCTCACAATCCAAATCAGGATAAACGTCTCAATATCTTGGAAAGGGGTTTAGAAACCATAATTAAGGCCTCTACTCAAACCACGAATATGTTGACTCAAACGTCTAGCACGCTAAATTCCTTCATGCAATCAACCGGACAAATGCTCAACTCCAACACTCAAGCTATAGCTAGATTAGAATCCCAACTTGGTCAACTAGCTAGTGCCGTGAGTGAAAGAGAGAAAGGAAAATTTCCGAGTCAACCCGTGGTCAACCCTAATAACACAGGATGCAGTTCATCCTATGAAGCTCAAGTGAATGCAATCCATTCACTTCGGTCAGGTAGACAGGTCGATAATCAAGTGAGAACTCCTCCAAGTCAAACTCTTGATCCTGTACAAATTCCTTCTCCTTCTCCTTCTGATGAATCTATTCAACAATCACTCCCCTCAGATGACCAAGAACCTGAACCCGAACCTGAGCCTGCTTTTGATAGATTTAGACCGGTTGCTCCCTTTCCAGATAGACTCAGGTCTAGGAAACACTCTCCTCAGGAGGAGAAGATCCTAGAAACATTCAAGCAGGTTAAGGTCAATATTCCTCTCTTAGATGTAATTGAACAAATTCCATCTTATGCTAAATTTTTAAAAGAATTGTGCACTAAGAAGAGGAGAATAAATGTTCCAAAGAAAGTCTTTTTAGCCGCCAATATCAGTGAAATGCTGTCAAATCCCATACCTTTGAAACGTAAAGATCCAGGTTCCCCCATCATTTCATGTATCATTGGTAATACTCACATTGATAAGGCGCTTTTAGACTTAGGGGCCAGTGTCAATTTGCTTCCATATTCAGTCTATCAGCAATTGGGTCTAGGTGTACTGAACCCAACCAAATGCACCTTACAGTTGGCTGATAGATCTGTCAAGGTCCCTATGGGTGAGTTAGAGGATGTTCTGATTAAGGTTGGAGATTTTATTTTTCCAGTAGATTTTGTAGTCTTGGAAACACAGCCTGTTTCCAATCCCAAAGGACAGACACCTGTCATCTTAGGACGACCGTTCTTAGCCACTTCTAATGCTCTCATCAACTGTAGAACTGGTCAAATGAAGCTGTCCTTTGGGAATTTGACTGCTGATCTCAACATTTTTAATCCAGGGGACCAACCAAATAATCAGCCTCTAGAAATAAACTACATTCAGGAAAGATCAGAAGAAGAAGAAGAAGAAGAGTGTGATTTAAGTTTTGAGGAAATTTTTGATGAAGAGTTAGAGTTTTTAGAAGAAGCAGATCAGGTCCTTGAGAATAATAAAACTGTGTTAAACATTTGCTGCTTTGAATTAAATTTTGAAGAACTCTTTCTTGATGAACTTAGATTCTTGGAGAATAATCAACAACCAAATTTTCAGAACTTCACAGAAGAATTGGTTGTTGGAAAACAAAACTTCACAGTACAAGAGTCTAAGTTCATTAAGAAATACAAAATGCATGACACCAATAATACCTACCTTACCTTGTTGCATGAATTACTGAACACCCCGAAATGCTTGGAAATTCACATTATTGATTATATCATTCTGAATTTGTTTAAAATCCGGGGAAGAATTTTTAACAGTAAGGTAGGAGTCAATGTAGAACAGGAACTCTTCATGTTAAATATTTCATTCTACATTGTTTATTTTGTTTATTTTAGAATAATAAAAAGAATTTATTCTTCTCTCATTTGAGAGTTTCTTGTTCAGTTTTCAAAAAAAAAGGGAAAAAGAAAAAAAAGAAGAAAAAAAAGAAAAAAAAGAGAAAAAAAGAAAAAAAAGAAAAAAGAATAAATTTTTGTTTTCATCCTCCTCAGACCAAAGGTAATTGCAGATTTTTATCAGCCGACCAAATGTAAGTGCTTCACTTCTTATATGCTTTACTTTATGCATCATAGAGTTTGCATTGAGGACAATGCAAAATTTAGGTGTGGGGGTGGAAATTAGTTATTTTTTTCTCTTTATTTTACATTTTTAGTTACATTTTTGTTTTTTTCCCCTTTTTCTTAAAAAAAATTAGAAAAATATCGTCACTTGCCAAATTGATGGAGTTATGTAATAATTGATTTAGTTGATAAATTTGAAATTTTCTAATCCATTGTTAGTTATTTACTTAAGTTCACCTTTGATGATAACTCTAAATAAATTTCTTAAGAAATGATTTTCAAAGTAGTATACTTTACTTAAGCCTTAACTTGGACTTTTATTTAAAATAATAAAATTTTTGCATGCTTAACTTAGAGTTGAAAATAATTTTTCAAAGTGTCTTGATTTACATATTTTCAAAATATATATACATATACAAAAAAAATACAAAAGAAGAGTGCGAAAAATGGGCACAAAAAAAATCTTTAATTCAAGGTGATTCTATCTTATTAAGCCTAAGCTGACCGAGTAATTAAGCCCAAGGAGTATTTTCATACTTAATGACCTAAGCCCATTTGGGTTGGGATCCATTGGCCCAAAACTCGTTAAATGGTCACTTAGAAAGCCCGTTAAAGTAGAAAAAAATCACCAAGGATGAAAGAGTTTTAAAAAAAGTAAAATAAAATAAAAAAATAAAAAATAAAAAATTTAGTAAATGTTTTATAATTGTATATATGGTCTTGGAAAATATTTTAAATCAAGCAACTTGAAAATTATTTAAAATGAAGAGTTAGCATGTTCTTTTCAAAACTTTTAAATTAAATTTCTAAGTTTGGCTTGGTTTTGTATTGCTACAATGAGAAGATTTTCTTGAAAATATAGAGTTATATATAAAAATGTTTTCTTGAGTGATAACTAACTCCAATTAGATTATCTAAAAGTTATCAAGTGAATTTAGTTATTTACTGACTTCTTTAACTTGGCAAGTTGACCGAATTTTGTAGGTATATTCACTACAAATCCTCACGAGACTACAACTCGTCCACTAGGGTAACCTAGGGGTTTAAAGTCTTGTTGTATGCTCTAAATACAACCGTGATTCCTGCGAAAATGAGTTATGATTTTCTTTTTATTTTTCTTTGCTAGAGGACTAGCAAAAGTTTAGGTGTGGGGGTATTTGATAATCATACTTTATTACAATTTTATACCCTCATTATCTATTTTACATGAATAAATATACTACTAATAATTATTTTTATCTTTAATTGCAGGTTAATGAAGAATAAATCTCAAAACCCTCATCTCTCAACAAAAAACCCATAATTAATGAAGAAATGAAGCCATGAAGCCCAATGAATTCTTTCAAGTATTTAATGAAGAGATAAATCAAAGCCCAAGCCCAAGAGTCCAAGAAAAGCCCAATGTCCAAAGCCCAAAAGCAAACAACAAGAAGAATCTGCGGACAACAAAAGGAGAAGGGCAGGCATCATGCCTGCATTAATGCCTGCATCGATACCGACATCGATGCCAGCATCGATGCCTGTATCGATGCCAGCATCGATGCCTGTATCGATGCCTGTATCGATACGCTGGGTAGTTTGTTACGAATCTAAGGTTGAAATTTGTTGTTTTTGGATAAGATTTTAATCCAATGGCTCTCATTCACTGATGTTTACTATAAATAGGGGTAGAGAGTGAGGGGTTAGAGGTGTGAAAATTTTTGTAACTCCTTTTTGGAGAGGAGGGCTACTCTTAATTGAGAAGGCCTTCCAAAATTGTAACTTTTTGTTGTAATTAATAATAATAATTTTTTTACCACTTTAAATTTTTCTCTTCTTCTCTTTGTTGGATGATGAAGATGAAGATGAAGATGGAGAATTATTTGAAGTTGCATTTCTTTTCTTTTTCTCTTTTATTGCTTATTAGTTTAGATTTATTTCTATGCTTGTAGTTAGATTTTATTTTCTTGTTAAATAGCCAAGAGACTAGAACCCTCTTGCCTTAGATTTATTTTATGCTTATAAAGTAGATTTATTTTCTTGCATTGTGGGTTGAATTGTAGATTACCCATATCTGTAATTGAATCCACCATCTTTAATTTCTTGCATTTTCTTTTATTTTTGAATTTTGTTCTTCATTCTTGATTTTTCATTTGTTTCTTGATTTTATTCATTTTTTCCTTCTCACCTTATTGATCATACTCATTCTTTTTCAAATCCACTCTCACTTACACTTTGCATCTATTTACACACCATTTTCACTCTCTCAATCTCTTCACAATCACATTCACTTATCATTCCTATTTGTCACGCACACAACATAAGAACCGAATTCATATTCTCTCCTACAAAACACCTTCCTCGTGGGATCGATATCTTAAATACTATAACTTGACACGGTTGTGCACTTGCAACCTTTTTAGTACATGTTTATGCCGCATCAATCATCACTCTCATTCTCCAACACTTCGGTGTTGCTCTGTCTAATAAACCCAAAGTGTAGCCTAGTAAAGAATATTTTGATAGGGTCTCACTTTCCCGGATGCAAATTTCCGACTCCTTATCTGATCCTGCTAAGCCATCATCTTCTTAGTCTAGAGCTTCCACCTCCTCCACTTCTGATATCTATGCCCGTTTGGATCGTCTTGAGACTCAGGTCTCAACTATTCAGAGGGATGTTAGGACTCTTCTATCTTATCAGCATCAGTCTCTCGGGAATCCGGATCCATCTTCTAGTTCTGATGCTGAGGAAGGCTCTGCTGATGGATCTACGTCAGGCTCTGGTTCGGGATCTGCTTCCGGATCTGATGATGATGGTGGTGATTGACTTTTATTGTTGGCTTTCATGCTCATTGTTATGTATTGGTGAAACAAAACTCGTAACTTATGTTTTTATTTTTAGTTTCTGACTCTATGTTTGTGTGGAAAACTATGTGACTTTGTGAAACAATTTTTATTTTTAGTTTCTGACTCTATGTTTGTGTGGAAAACTATGTGACTTTGTGAAACAATTTGTGTATTGTTTGTAGCATTGTGGAACAAATTATGTTTGTGGAAAACTATGTAGTATTTGGTGTTTAAGTGATGATTTGTGATTTATTTGGTCTATATATTGTTTATGGTTGTATTTGGATGGATATGATTGCTTAGCTCCTATGTATGAATATGATCTTTATAGATCATCTATGCAATTTGACAGGGGGAGCTTTAGCTGTATTTTTGTTTATTATCTGTGCTTGTATGCAGGGGGAGCATTGCTCCTATTCAATATATTTATTTATTTCCCCCCCTTTTTGATGTTGTCAAAGGGGGAGAAAATATAATGTGGTTTATATGTTTAATTCATGATATATATGGTCTATATGTTTAATTCATATTGTATGTGGTTTATCAGTATATATTTCATATCAATAAATAAATTGTTTGCCATCATCAAAAAGGGAGAGATTGTTTACCCTATAGTTTTGATGATGATTTGTCAAACAATTTATCGCTAATATATTCTCTAGTTTTGTTTTTATGTTTCTCTTTACAGGTATTTTAACACACGACAATCAAGCGTTAAAGATTCAAGTTCATATGTGTGGAGTTACCTAGGTATAAGAGTAGTTTACTTACATATATTGTATGTTTATATTTAAGCTCAATATATGTACACTTAACTTGATTTTTGATGTTTTCTATCATATAAATGATTTTTCATCAAACGTTGTTACAATACATTTTATTTCATGTTTACAGCTCATTCATACTTCATTATATATATATAATATATGCATGATATATATATACATGTTTATAAGTCATATCAAAATTTTCATATTCGTAAAATACAGGTTTTACGAACACTTTTCAAAAACAGTGTGTTTTTGCAAACGAAAATTATTTTTCCAAAAAATTCCTTTTCTAACATGTTCATTTTATCATTTAGAAACTTTTCCCTAAGTTTTATTATTTTTGGAATTGATTTGCTATTTTTAAAGTATTTCCAAAAACGGCCCAAATACAGGTTTTCAGACTGTGTCGGTTTGCGGTCGACCGCCATGAACAAATTTTTAGTATATAGTTTTTATGTGCTCGCGGTCGACCGTGACGGTCGACCGTGAAACCATCCAAAGATTTTCGCAGTCGACCGCCGCGATCGACCTCCAGCTTTTATTTTCTAATCTCAGACTTTTTGTGCTTCGCGGTCGACCGCCACGATCGACCGCCGAACTCATAATTGTATTCCAACGGCTAGATTCTAATTTGATTCTCTGGGGGTTTTTTGGTCTTTTCAAGTTGTTTTTTGCTAAGTTCTTGAGTGGGTATAAATACCTCATTGCTCTTCTATTTTAGTAACTAAGAAAACTAAGAGTTTTGTTTTTACAAGAAGTTTTAACAAAGGTTTAAGAGGCGTTTAAAGAGCTGTTAAGTTAATTTTCATTAATCTACTTCAAGAGAAGTTTTCTACAACAAGAAGTGGCTTTCAATTCCTATTGGAATCATCATCTATTCTACAACAAGAAGTGGCTTTCAATTCCTATTGGAATCATCATCTACTACTCTTCTTGTTTATTGAGAAGTTTTCTAAACTCTTCCTTATATAGCTTACTATTTTATTTTCATTTATTTAACTATATTTATTGAGTTATATTATTTTCATTCACTATTTTCACACACACATATTGAGCTTAATATCTTCATACTATATAGTTTGGGTTGTGGGGTGTGATTTAGTGAGTGTGAGCTTTATTTGCGTTCTCATTTGTTGTTGAGAACAAACCATTGTATTTAATCTTTATTTGTGAATATCACTTGTAATACACTTGAACACCGAGAGAAGTGTGAGGCGAGAGACGGTGTCGAATTCAATAGGAGTGACGTCGGTTGACGAACCTAGGGAGAGGTTGCATCCGAGCACTTGAGGAGGAGGACACGGGCTAGGTTCCTACACTTAGTGTGTAAAGTATGATTGCATAGTGTTTGTTGTGTGAGAGTTTTCGGTAAGCTTGTAAACCGAGTGTGTAGAAGTTCCGGCTTCCAAACCGGATTGTAATAGTGGAGATCTCCTCGAGGTGAGGAGCGGGGACGTAGGTCGTGGGGACCGAACCTCATAAACATATCTTGTGTTTGTGTTTGCTTAGCGTATATTTCTTTTGTGCTTTCTCTTATCGTTCTTATTCATATCTATCTCTTGCAAGAACAAATTGATCCACATTATTTTAATTGGAATTTAATCGGGATTAGATTAGCATAAGACCCTAATCACCCCCCCTCTAGGGTCTAACACAAACTAGTTTTATACATGTGCAATGTACATGGTTAAATATCAAATTTATTTATTTTTTTAACTTAATTTCTTACTATAAATTAGTCGGATTCATTTTGAGTTAAAATCTTTAAACCTAGATTATTAGATTTTCCATAATTTCTGTTTAAACATTTTAAAAATTTTGATGAAATGGGTTTGTGTACTAAACTGCGATCATTATATTTTTATATACTTCGAAAGACAACGTCACGTTTTTCAATTTGCACAAATCAAACTTCATGTAATATATTTATTTATAGATCATCGATCTCCAATTTGTTTATATTAGTAATTAAATATAATATTAATTTTGAAGCAAAAATACAGTAATATTTTGTTGATGTGTGAAAAAAATATAAATAAATTTTTACGAAGACAACGTGAATTGAGGAAGAATATTGTTTTAAAAGTAAAAAATACTTAACAGTAAGAGGGTTCGTATAAGCTCGACACAGAACACAGACTTACCATCAGACTGCAGGAGATCTTAGCTATTAATAGGCTTAAAATAAAAATAAAAATTAAAAATTAATGGTAACTTTAATATAATTTTATATGATAAAAGTATTCACATGAACATATAAAAAAATATAAAAATCATGAAATTCACTTTTAAAAATTCCTAATTTTACTCAAAAAATAACCTATACTATAAATATTCAAACAATATTGTTCTATATTCCTTTTCAATAATATTAACACTTTTGAAAATTTCCCTTTTTAATAATACTTTTATTATTATCTATTATGTAGACTTATTTATTTCAAATTTAGGAATCGGGTAGATATTATCCAATTGATCCTTTTTAATAGTATTGTTGATGATTGATATCAAACAGTCAATGTAAGAAGTGATTAAGTTAACAGAGGTCCTCTAACCCTTCGAATGTCCAATTCTGAGGTGTGTTATTCTTCCCAGCACAAGTAGAAAATCGTAAGACTGCGGGATTGGGTTCCGTGGTTATTTCTCCGACGATCAAGTCAATGATTTGCTTGAGTAGAGAAGTAAGTGAACTTTAGTAGTTCTTAAACACAGTGGGTTGAGGTAAAGATCTTTCTTTGTTATTAAAAATAGTACCCCTATTTATAATGGTGGTAGAGGGGTAGGATGGTAATTTCAACCGAATATGGGCTAGCGGCCAAGTCAGCATCTGCTTTACAGGTGTCAATCGACGAGTGGAGGAGAGGTCACTTCGGCATTCAATGTGAAGTGATTGGGGGGTGTGCGGTGCCGACATGGTCCGATGTGTCATAAAGACTATTAGGAACAGAGGAATAATGACACCCATAATGCATTTAATGGCATTTATTGTGTGGTGATTGGTTGTCAGTGCGCGGGAGGGGGCTCAAGCCTTGAGGTAGTCATTGCCTTTCTACTCGTCCGATAGAAGGTGGAGAAGTATCTCTTATTGAGTCTCCCATGTTAGATGTCGGCATAATGGTCAGTCGACCCAGTCAAAAGTCGACATATAATGCCTTTTGAGTCATCATTGCGAGATGTCGGCATGCTGAATCATCCAAGTTGGGTCTTTGGTTATCTTGAAGTGAAGAGTTGGATCAATTATGCATAATGCGCGATATTTGTCTACTATTGATTAGAAATTACTTTTTAGCACTAAAACTGCTATAACAATTGGCCCCTTTTACTTAGAATCGGTCTAGGTCGAGTCCGAGTGAAATGACATAGGTCTTGCTGAGTCATTTGGACATTAATGAGGGGGGATCTGAAAAATCCTTTGGATGCGACGTGACTGACGTCATTGAATACTTTTCAACTGCCGTCGCTTCACGTTTCGTGCAAGATTGTGGGGTATCCAAAGCAAGTGCATTTTGCCTTGATTTGGGAGAGGCTGCTTTGAATTCTAAAATTAATCTAGGTTGTCAGTTTGGATTCGGCTCGTCCGTTACAATTTTGACAGTTGGCTGTCCGACTGTATATAAATAGGGCTATGGTGGCAAGGGAGCAATTACTGCTTTTCTGAAATTATGAATCTGAATTTGCAGAGTATTTTGATCACCTTCTCCGACAATAATCCAGAGTACAAATGGTGGCCTCTACTCTCAATTCTAGACAAGAAATATTAGTGGAGATCCATTCCAAAGTGACGTTGTCCCAACTAAAATCCCTTCATGGAAAATATGATATCCCCGCAAATGTAAGCTGACGACGCCGACGAGGTTACAGGCTGTTTATGATCATGATGATAGTCGGGCTCACCTTTACTTGAAACACTTAAAGTTCGGCCTGCGTCTGCCTCCCTACCCCTTCCTTCGTCGCATATCTACTACTCTGGGGGGTATTGCCGATGCAGATGAAGCCAAACGCCATCACAATGCTGGTGGAGTCCGTGGTGATCTGCAGGTAGCTGGGGATCAAACCATCCTTGAACATGTTGGTCACATGATTAGTATCAAAGTACACCAGAAAGAAGCTCATTTCTACTTCCAGGTGGTGGGTAAATTTAAGATCGTCCTTGACCTCCCCGACTCGAACAAAGACTGGAAGAAGAGGTTCATCTGGGTCTTGACAGATGACTCAGACATGTGTTGCCCTAATTGGCCTAAAATAGTGAGGGAGGCCCTAACACCAGGGAATCTGTCGACTGCCGAGAGGCAGACTCTGGATTAGATCAGGGTGTATATTGGCTCTCGCAAGATGGAGCATTTACTCAACTATTTAGTCTTGCGAGTGATCAGTATATCTGTCGAGCCTCCCACGACCAAGGATTAGGAGAGGGCAGCCATGCTAACCATCCCTCTAGAAGAAGTTCTTGGGGGGCTGACAGATGCACTTGATGAGCCTCGAGAAGGTCTGTCGGTGAGACCGACAAAGCACCTTGGTCAAGACTTAGCCCTTGGGGAGGTTGCGGTAGCTCATGCACAGGTGGCCAACATATCGTCCAGGTTGGCAAGGCCAGTGCCTTCGACTGATCAAGCGGAGAGGTTGAAGAGGACGCCTTGAAAGATGAGTAGCCGAGGACCTAAAAGAGCGGCTGAGGCAGGCAAGGCCGAATTAATCCATATGGATGAGGGGTCTTTGGTTTGGGAAGAGGAGGAAGAGGCCCATCATGAGGCTAAGGTCGGAACCAGGGCCGTACCTAGGAATTTTGGGGCCCAAGGCGAAATATTGGATGAGGCCTAAGTGATACAACTCATAATACATTTTATCTCATTCTTCTTACCTTTTGAGCGGCAAAATTACATATTATTTTCAATATCTTGTAACATGGTCGATCTTAAATAAGATTTTAGTAATTTTAATTTTGAAAAACTTCTTTCAGCGGAAGCAACTGTTACGAGTATAGTCAATAGTACACGATAAGCAATACAAGTATTTAGAAAATAATCTAACCACTTTATATAGTTCAACACTTCAATTGGACTATTAATCTCTATTTTTAAAATTTCCCTAAGCACTCTCAATTCTGAAAACAAATCAAGTCCATTAATATCTAAATGTTCATCATGTTTTAGTGCATTTTCGAGATTAAGATAATATGCTTTCAATTCAATATAATCTAAAGCTTTTAATTTTTTCAAATCAAACAAAAAACCAAATTTTTTTTCATACGTTTTAAATTATATACAATAAGACCCTTTAATTGATCTATGACAATATCAATATGCATATCTTTAGATTGTAAGATTTTACTAACTGAATTAACAGCAAACAATATGTCATACCAAATATTCATAGCTATTAAGAATTCAAAATTTTCAATCTCATAAGTTGCTAAGCTATTAGCTTCACTTTTTATCTTTGGATCTTCACTTTTTAAATAGGGTTAGGTTTATGCTTAAGTAACTAAGTTACATATATTATATATATGGGTGGGTGGGCCTTATCCAACTTGGGGCCCAAGGCAAAGGCCTTAGTTGCCTTATGCTAGGGCCGGCCCTGGTCGGAACTGAGGCATATACGGAAGAGGAGGGGGCCCCTATCAACCCAGCTAAGTTGACTCATTGCTAGGGGAAAGAGCTGGTCAGAGAGAAGACCTTTCCTACTGAGAGTTTAGAGTATTCATATCCTCATCGGGTCGATGAGATTGAGATGAAAGCTTGGGAGAGGATGAGGATGCCGCTGATTGGGTCCTCAGATGCTGGCCCTCGGTATACTAGGGAGCCATCTCCAGAACATTGCCACTAGCGTGCCCACCATTTCGATACGAGGGGTCGATCCTTGAATCCTAAGTTGCTCAATGGAGGATAGTGGAGCAGTTCTGGCTTCCTCGTGATGTAGAGCTTTTGGGGAAAGTTCCTAATGTCAGCCTCCATCAAAGCCTCCAGAGCTATTAGCTTTATAGGGCTCTCGTGGAACAAGAGATTTTTGGCCGAATGGAGAGGATCTAAACTTACTATCTTAAGCTCCAAGGGGAATTGCAAGCTTGACAGGCCGACGTGAGGGACGACCTTAAGAGAGCTTTAAGAGGCACGGGAGCAAATGATCAAGGGCTTAAAGGCCTCAGATGCCCAAAAGTCCTCCGAGATCGATAGGCTTAAGTGCAAGCTCCGAGAGAGTAACAAGAAGGGGAGACACTTATCTGAGCAGGTCTCATAAGGGCTGCAGGACAAGGACCGTGCTTTAATGCAGGTTGAGACTGAGCACCAAACTACTCGCCAGGGACCAACTTGAGGAGGAGCAATTAGCCCGGATGAGGATCCAAGAGGTGAGTGCTCATTGCAAGGTGTCCTTAGTCGAAGCCCAGAGCCAGATCGCCTATCCAGAATTCGAGGCCTATCGATCTGAGGTTGTGGAGGACTACTGCCACAACCTCTTAGGCAAAGTGGAGGTGTCAATCGTTTGCAAAGCGGGTTTTGACTACCTCAAGGATTAATTTCTAGCCGAGATGAGGAGCACACTTGATCGCTTCCACTATCCTCAAAGAGTCATCAACTATTTGGATTCGCTATTGGAGATAGAGAGGCAAGGTGGGGGATCGACCTCGGTGAGGGAGGCTCGGATGAAGAAGGGTCGGATGAGGTGATCAATGAGGCCCACAACAAAAGGGCCGATGAGGGGCTCTAGGGCTCGACCAAGGAGACTAGTGAGGCTTCGGGCATAAAGAAGAGTGATGGGGCCAAGCGAGAGATGCACTCGACTCCTTCACCACTTGCTGCCGATAGCTCCCTGCCTCTGACTCCTAGAGCGGGCATGGATCTCTCCTAGGCCTTCTGATTTTTAGCCTCATAGGATTTTTGTATCGCCATTGGCTACCTTGTAAATAATATTTTTTGTAAATATTTTGAAAGATATGAATAAAAGGCATTTTTGGTCACTTCAAAATCTGTCTTGAATTATGAGTTGTCTTGAATTATGCTCCAAGTTGTTATGGCGAGTCGATTCAGCCTTGAGTCTTAAATCTTTTGTTGATTATCCTTTTGCCCATGTCGCATCCATAGTGATCTATTGGTTTAGGGATATAGGCTTTAGACTCAACAAAAGGAGATTGAGGTCTCACTCATCTTCCATTCAATAAACAAGGATGAGTGCTTGGATCAGAGTCGGCCAAGTCGACGACGTCCAAATATCCCTTAGCTGATCATAGAAATTGCAAAGTAGATCAGGCTCAGCGGATGACATTTTGCTTTACCAAGGATGAGTGCCTTTGTAGTTTGAGTCGACTCCCCGAAGGGCTAACTAACACTATGTTTTTGGTCGACCATGCAAGTTGTTAGTCCATAGGATGGACGAAATGAACAGTCGTAAATTGGTGAGTTCCAAGGCATTGTTTATTAGGCAGGCAAAAGGACGTGATTGAAGAGACGTATGACCTCATTAATTTGCCAAGTAATACGGTCACTTTGATTTTCAATTGGAGTGATTGTTAAGTAAAAGAGGGTAGCGCTTCAATTTTCAAAAAGACCATTCAGATTTCGAGCTTAATCACATCCGTTTGTACTGGATTGAGTCAACCATCCTGATCATGCTACGTGTCACCATTGGAGTCTATATATATCCCTCTTCGATGCAAAAGGATTTTCTTCATGAATTTTTGTCCTACCTCATTGCTTTCTAAATCCTTGCTCTTCCACAACCTTTGCCTTAACCTCCAACGATCTTCCATGGCCACTCAAACTTCCACCACTGGTCGTAATGAGATGAGGATTAATCTTCTCTGGCCTTATCACTCCCAGATCAGCACCCAAGAGCTCGACGACTATTATGAGCATTGCGACCTCCCTAGGGATTTCACTTTGTCAGTATCGAATAGGGATGAGTCAGTGTATCATCACGGCAGGGTTATATCACTGCTCTATGTAGCCCATTTGGAGAATGGGCTCTGGTCGCGGCTCCATCCCTTCCTTGAAGATGCGTGTGGTGCTCTAGGGTATCTCCCTTGTAGTTTTACCCCTAATGCCATCGCCGCTTTTGTAGGATTTCTGGTGATCTGCCACTGGCTTTATGTGGAGCCGAGTATGCGTCTGCTGGGTAACCTCGTTAGCATCAAGACAATGAAGAAGGATGCCCACTATTTCCTCCACAACATAGGTGGTAGCAAGGTGGTGTCAGACGCTCTAAAGTCCAATAAGGATTGGAAGGAGTGGTTTGTCTGAGTTTTTGGCATTGACCCCGTCCTATCTTTCCTCCATATGGCAGGAGATCAAGAAGAAATTATTGAGGCCATGCATACTCTCGGCCGAGGAAGGGTGATAGCTTGAGAAGATTTGCTCTTATGATTGTTCACGAGAGATGAATAATCTCTTCGAGACATCTTCACTACGGGTGGCCAACATATCTAGGGTTCCCCCCATCGAATCCGACAGCAGCTCTCCTAGCTCTCCCTCTAAAGAAGAACCCATTGAAGAACGTGAAGGGAGAGGACTCATCTTCAGGTGACCCGGCTTTGGTGATGAAACCTCGAAAGCGGCTAAGGGGTGAGCTAGTTCTCGAGGAGCTGAACAGCTTGCAGTCAAGGATGGTGGAGATTGCCGCAAAGCTGGTGGGACCTAACACCTCCTCCTAAGCGAAGAAGTTGGATAAGAAGAGGAGAAGGTTGAGCAAAGGCCAATGACCTAGTGTGTTGGTAAAGCAGGCTCGAGCCAACTTGGCAAGTAAAGTTGAGGTTTCAGCGGCGAGTCCTAAGGAGGGCCTGCAGCCAGGCGCCCTACCTCCCTAGCTAATAGAGGTTATCATCCTTAAGGGGGCTTCTCCTCTTAATCGAAGGGTCACCAAGGGGCTAAGCCAGCCATGGACGAAGCCTTAGCTAGGGAGTCGGCAGTTCCAACTCATTTACCCAAGGCCCACAGGCCTGGTAAAGAGGCCGTAGAGGCGTCGGGAATTGTGGGGGAGGAGGTTGTTCTGCTTTAGTCGGTGAGGGAGTTATAGAAGGTTGGTGCCGCATCAGTACCGGAGGGGGCTTTCGCTAGCCGTTTCACCGTCGCATCTCCGAGATCGATACCTAAGTGTAGGGTGAACTCAGATTCATGGGGAACTTTATCTCGATCCCTAATTAGAGATAAGTTTACGTCTAACACATACTGCCGGGTGGTCCATTCCCGCAAAAATGATCAAGTCTACGTATTCAACATCGTAGCACCAAAAATTCATGCCTTTCACGCATGGGAGACTTTATCTCGATCCCTAATTAGAGATAAGTCTACATCTAACACATGTTGTCTGCTAGTCCGTACCCGCAAAAACGACCAAGTCTATGTATTTAACATTGTAGCACCAAAAATCCATACCTTTCATGTATGAGGGGACTTTATTTCGATCTCTAATTAGGGATAAGCATACGCCTAATACGCATTGCCGGTTAGTCTTTTGCCGTAACAAGGAAAAAATCCCACGTATTCGACATCGTGCAGGTTATTATTAATAACACCAGAATACATACTTTATCTTAACTCATAAATAGAGATAAGTCTACGACAAATATACGTTGTCGTTTAGTCTTTTGCCATGAAAAGGACATAAGAATCCATGTCTGGGGAACTTTATCTCAATCCTCAAATAGAGATAAGTCAGCATCTAATACATGTTATCGGGTAGCACATTCCTGTGAAAATGGAAAAGTATATGTATTCAATATCATAGTATTAAGTCTAAGAGAATTTGTTCTTTTAGCACAACGTTATATGTGAAACGGACTTAGATAATTCACATACTAGCTCGATTCAAAAGGTAATCGGTAAAGGCACATCAAATCTATTAATAGCTGAGAGTTTACCAAAAATCCAATGAGTATTATGGTTGATTATTCCAAACAAAATGAGAAATCATAATAAAAATACAATGAGCAAAAAATATCTTCTATTAATAAAATTTGAGTATGTAGATACAAGAATTGCAATCATTCTACATGAAGCTTATGACTAAGGACTTGTTGTTCTAATTTAGACAACTCCTCTGAATAAGCTCACTCAAGCTCATTCTGTAATTCAGCCCTGAAGGATTCTTCGGCAGTGTCTAATGTCTTCGTGGCCTCTTCCTCCATTTGGCTAACTTCTGGGCCAAGAGTTCTAACTTCCCGGACACCATGACTCGAGCATGCTCCTCATTAGCTCTTGTCAGTTCCAAGATGGCCTGGGCCTCCTCCTCTGCCTAAAGCTCCTGCTTAAGCCGTGCTATTTTGACGATACTTGATGCAAGAGAAGAATCAAGATTGCACAGGGCTGCCAGCTTGTCAGTAAGGGTTGTTTTTATCTGATCTACCCGACCTCGTTGCGTTGGAATCTCGAGTCCAGCGGATGCTCAGGTATCGCGCCATGTTTGCAATCGAGATTCCGTCTGAGCAGCTATGTATGAAGGAGCACTTTTAGCTTCTGGAATTTGTGCTCCAAACGACCCAAATCATCAGCAATAGCCTTTTCCAGATCTGGGGATCTTGCATTCCTTATCGAAGCTATTTTGGGATCTAGAAATGGCCTGAACAGATGGAAAGAAAGTCTCTTGTGGAGGAGTTTGTCGATCATCACGTTCACAAAGGAGAAGAAATGGCTAACTTCCATGCAGAGAATGGTTTGATCTAGGTCATCATCTGATAGCAACGCCCTAACGAGACCGTGAAGTTGAGATGTGAGCCTTACAAGGAAAAGAAGAGATAAATATTTTGAAATATTAGTCAGGATTCTTAATCAAATAGCGGGACAAAACTTACCAATGTCGGCAGAGGTATCGTCATTTTGACGTCGCACACTTGGTTTCGCCTGTCCAGCCTCATGAATGGGTGGAAGTGTCACATAAATGGTAGCCGTTGATGCACCAACTTCTTCGGTTGGTCTCACAGCTGGTTTGGCATGACTTGTCCCCGCAGTCGCAACGGCTACTACGGTCATATGATCTAAAGGAAGTTGAGCTGAGACTGAGGAACTGACGACCGAGCTTCAATAAAAGTTCCTGTCAATAGTAAGAAACCAAAACCCTCAGGTTCATCAGACATCCCAACAGTAGTAATTGTATCAGTCTCAACTACTGGTCCTACAATTAAGACTCCCCTATGGTTATAGAAAAACTGATAAACAAATAACTACAATAGAAGGATAAGATTCGTACCTATAGGTGAACGAGCCTCAATAGTTGGTTCGGGGGCTTAACGATATGCTTGCTCAGATAACATATCACCGAGCAGCCTATCATCAGTCTCAAAATAGCTTCGTATCGAGTCAAACAGAGGTGCATCCGACTCTCCGATGTCCGCACGGTGAAGGATTTCTTCTCAATCTAAACCCTCCATCGATATGTCTATAGAAAGTTTAAGTGTTAAAATAGAAGAAAGAAAAAATGGGAATTTACAACGAGTGAAAATTATACTAACCTCCAGCAGCTGCGGCCCCAACACTTGCATCCACTCCTTGTAATTTCTCTAAAAGAGCATGAAGCATAGAAATAATTAAGGGAGACACGAATTCTGAATCGTTCACTTTCTATAATTGCCACCAGAATGGTGTACTACTGTGTTAGATGTACCTAAGCTTAAAACCTTCACAATTGGATCAGGTCCGGCACTAGCGCCATCACCGATTTTGACAGCTTCACCCGCTTCAACACTTGCGGGCTCCTCAGCCATGGCCTCATGCATTTGTTGTGTGAAGCTAGGTTCCTCGAAAAAAGCAAAACCGGGAGAAGGAGGGTTGTATGAGATTTCACCTTCTTCGTGATCTTCAAAGAAACACAGAATTTTATTAATCCTAAAAAGTTAATGAGTAGGAGAATTGAAAGGCTATGCAAAGGTGAGAGGTTACCTCCTCTCCTGATAGGCGCGTCGCCAACTGGTTCCGACTCAAAAGTGCATGGATCGATACGTAACTTGCCCGCCACCTTCTTTCGCTTCATGGACCGAGCCTCTTCGGGAGCAATGGGTCTCTCTTGGTTAGACTGAGAATGTGACTCGACTCGTGAAGCAACTTGAGCTGTAGTTCGAGATCTCATTCAGTGGATGAGGCAATACTCTTCTTCCTTTTCTTCCTCCTCAAAAGCCACACCTGTAATTTCAATGGCCATCTTGTTAGGATAGGTGAATAAAACTTGCAGCCTCAACTTCTTTAAAGTCGACGGAGGCTTAGGCAAGTTGGATCGGCATGACCGATCAACAATTGCCAGACCCAACACTTCTCTGAGAAAGGACTCCGACAGACCTATCCTGAATTCCTTTTCATTGCCGTCAGCTTCTGTGCCTTCATCACCTACGATATCTTTTTCCGAGGTTTCTTCATCAGAAGAAAGATCTTCTCTTCTTCCTCCATTACTTGTTTGCCCTTACTAGAAGGACCGACAAGCTCTTTTCCTTGTCTCCTCTGATTCGCAACCTCGTGAATTATCCTGGTAGCAATCCGGAATACTTCTTCAGCCGCCAGCTCCATAATCTACTTTAGCTTAACGGGCTCATTAGTGGTTAACAACCATCTACAGCTCAAGAATGCAAGCTCTAACCGGCATTCAGCACCTGAAAGACTGAACTTAGAACCAATGCAACCTGTTATGCTCCATAGCCATGCTCGAGCACCATCCACTAGTCCACTATGAGTCTGAAGCTATCAGTTCAGATTCTCGATGTATAATTGATCATAGCCGAATTGGAGAACGAACCAACAAGGTAAATAATGCTCTATGTAGTAGTGATCCCTCACCCCGAAATCAAATAATCAGGTCTGATATTTACCAACCATCTGAAGCAGCCGACATCAAGAGAAGTTCGATTTGTCTCCGGCCTTTCTTCATCAATTAACGACTCACTGTACCAACCAAAAAAAATGGGAAACATGTAGAGAACACCCAGCACTTATGAATTTGTAGGTTCTTCTTTACCTCCAGGAAGTGCTGCCCTTTCCATTTGCAGTCTTCTAGCAATCGCAGTAGGGGAATGGATGGGTCTGCAACATTCAGTGTTGACATCATGTCGGAGCAATGAAGAACTAGTCACGCCATCAGATAGGCGTAAGGGAGTTCCACTTTCGCCAGAGGGATCTGAGCCGACGGCGCATTTCCTTCCTGTGTGAAAATAGCAACTATTTGCCGGAGCCCATGGTGTATATCGGCGACCATCGCCAAAAGCAAGGAGGGCAGGGCATCAGTAGACTGGTATGGAACCACGCATTTCTTCAATCAGAGTGTGAGATAACTGGCCAGAAGAGTCATTGGATGGATTGGATTCAGCGCATGCTATAGGTAGCTTCTGAATTTGGTTCCCCCAAGAAATTTTCCCTTACTACCAGCAGTGGTATATGATTGAGCATCGGTTTTCTCGACCAATTCATTAACTTCTGAGGGATTTAATGACACCAGCTCACAAATTGCCTCGCCAGAGCTACTCTCCAGGTCCTTGAACAGATAGTCCACAAATTGCTTGTGGAGATTTCTTCTTCGCCATTGGGCTAACACCTGCTAGAGCTATCTGATAGTAGCATGTAAGAACCCATAATGTGTCGTATCGAGCAAGCGTATGTGCCTTCATCTGATCCAACTATTGGTTGGAGGAAAAATATTCCTGGTATGGCATGTCCCCCATCGACAGACCAGAAACTTTGTGCATTTCATAGAGAGATAATCCTAACTCTCTGTGCTTGGTCAAGAAAATCTTTGTATCCAGATCGTAGAGCTCTAACAGTGCCAAGAAATGGTTCACGCTGACTGGCGACCCATACATGGTGGCACAAATGGCTGCCTACAATCCACTAGCCTTCAACTCTACACTCCACCGGCTAAGGATGTAATTTGTCATATGGGCCCATCATCTCTTGTCTGAGGAATGGACCCAACCATAACACCTGTGACCCATCGTAGGCATCTCTCGCCCTAATCTCATGAGACGATTCCTTATAGTGTTAGCAGTTGTGAATAACTCACCTCACGACGGTTTGTCTAAACCCAGCACACTAGGATGCAGTCTAGTGATGTGATTTTTATTACTTAAGCCCGGAGTCGTCTGATGGGTGATATACCCGTAATGGACAAGGATATGTTCCTCCGTCAAATACCACGATATCTCCCGTGTTACAGCCTGCCTTCGCAAATCAGTCAACGAATGATGGCGAGGAATCTGGGGAAGATATTTAAAGCCACCATCATCATTTAACCATTGTTCAGCTTCAAGGGTTAGAATGGTCAGGTTTTCAACGGAATCACCGAACAGATAGTCAGTCTTCCTTAGAGGTTGAGTTGAACTTATCTTTAACTAATGGCGCGTCGGAGATTAATTGTCATAGTGTACGATGATCTCCCTTCCGTACCAACTGAGGAACTTCATCAGGCCTATCCGGAGCAAATTGAGGAGTGGTCGGGATGAGCATTGGGTCATCAGAAGAGGCGTAAACCTCACCGCGGTGGCCGTCCACCGCGCGAGATGAGAATGCCTCTGGAGGGAATTTAACCGAAATAAATGATGCATAGTTGTTAGACATGATTACAAGAATATTCTAAGGCAACACGAGGCGTTGAACTTATCTCACGAATTCGTGAGATAGAGTCATAGCCCGTAGTTGGTGAGACGATTTTAACTGTATTACGCATATGGAGGACAATGTATAATATCACGCAAATAAAGAGACAATATACTCCATCCTACGGAATACGATGCAGCATGAAATCTCCCCTTATTTCTTTAAGACGTGTTTTGACCAAGGAAAATACATCTTTTAAGCATCGACCCTCACAAAGGAGGATGTCAGCTCTTCCCAAATGCCTTACAAATGAGAGAAAATGAGGATATAATATGCAATATATTAATCTTAAATTCACGAGTAAAAGTGACAAAAGCTTACCCTCGTATGATGAAGGCTCTCTCTCAGGTGGTTGAGTATCCGGTTGACCCCTCGGAATGTGCGATCTCTTCGGTAACATAGCTAATCTGCAATGGAAGTCAGTAGTTTAGTTATATCAAGAATTGAGGTGCATAAAACAGAAATTAAAAGGGAAATTGTGAAATTTAGCTAAAATTCTATAAAAAATGATTTTATGGTTAAAGGTCTGATTAAACCTACAAAATATCCTAAGTTCAATTCCTAACAAAGTCTAGTTGAAGCTTCGAACATCATCGTAGGCCAAGCTACAAATTTTGGGTAAGGCAAAGTTCGGCTACATACAGCTGAACATCCAACCTCGGTTATGTTCGCGGGAAAAATCGTGTCTTTCTTCATTGTTGATTCCATTGTCATCTTAAATAACAGCTTTTTGAGTTACAAAGATCCGGTCTTTTTATAAGATCCGGTTACAATGAAAATCAAAGAAAATAAAAGAAAGATTACAACTTTTTATCCTTGTTTGTCGAACAAATCACGAGCTCCTGTTTTGCGGTCGCTCGCTTTGTGGGTTCTTCGCCTGTGCCGGGGTTTATCCGTGGACCACCGCGCGATCTAGATCCGGTCGGATCTATGCAGTACGACGGGTATTATTCCACGAAGGAAATAATAGCCGGGGGGGATTGGTTCACCAAGGAAACAATCGCCCTAAATCTCGGGATCAAAGGCCAAGCTTTGATCCGGAGTGTGCCTGCGTAGATCTGAGATCCGGTCCTCTCGAACTCTTGCCTTATTTGGCGTTGACGATCGCCGAGCACCAGATCTGGATGAGCAAGTCCTCGAAGTTCCAAAGCTTGGATCTTTTTTAGATCTGAGTCTTGATTCCAGCAGGGCTTCGCCTCCAAAAGATCCAACCCTGAAAATGAACCACCCTTGGCCTATTTATAGGCACCCAGATCTGTGCCTAGGCACAGATCTGGGCCGGCCACCTCAGGGTGGCTCGGCTCGAGTTCGAATCCGTTCTATGGTTGGATGACTCGTTGACTCACCGAACTGTTAGCTTGATTCCGCATGCGAATGGATGTATTCCATTGTTTGCGTGCGGTTCGTTAGCCTCGTCGCCTCGTTGATCCGCTTCGTCGCGTGTCTTTTGGCTTCGGTATTATGGACTGACGATCGTGTTGACCTAGTCGCCTCGTTGGTTCGTCGGTTTGTGCCGAGCTGTGCTAAGGGACCTATAAGCAATTTTATATGCCTACAGATACCCCCTCCAAAGTATTTTAGCCTCGTTCTTTTATAGAAGAGTCTGGAATACTTTGGATATGATTGTCCCAACCTTCAGTCGGTGTAACGGGACCTTGGAATGGCTTCTGTTCTTGATTCCTTCAATCCTTCAGGCTATTCGGTGCTTTGTCGAATGTCTGTAAGGGTTCCGGTGCTGCATTTATTGTCTGACCGTTGTCGGAATTTTGAACTTTGAAGTCGGTTCCTGATTTAGCTGACCATCGATTGTTGGCGTCGAGTCTTTATCTGCAACGCGTTGTCCGGCGTAGTGTTGTTGAGTTATCCTTAAGAATATTTATAAAAATATTCTCCAGGAACTTCTCAACCAAAAATAGGGAATAGTTTATACTCATATACCTTATTGGAGTATTAAGAAGTAGTTTATACTCGTATACTTTTCGGAGTATTAAGAGGTAGTTTATACTCGTATACTTTTCGGAGTATTAAGAAGCAGTTTATACTCGTATACTTTTCGGAGTAATGATCCTTTCATTGCAACGCATTGATTGGCGTTGACCTAGGGTTACGCGTTGACCGGCGTTGATCTTAGGGTTTTAAACATCATACGCTGACTTTTTGATAGCAACGCGTTGACTGACATTGACCTAGGGTTACGCGTTGACCGGCGTTAACCTTAGAGTTTTGAACGTCGTACGTTGACTTTTTGATCACAACGCATTGACTGGTGTTGACCTAGGGTTACGCATTGACCGGTGTTGACCCTAGGGTTTTGAATGTCGTTGGATGCTCAAGTCACGAGACCAACTAATGAAGCTGATGCATCAGTGACTTTCGTATTTATAGGATTTTTGGCAAACCCTCAGCCATCAACGGGTTTGATGAGCCTTTACCGACTACCGTTTGAGTCGGGCTAGCTTGCGGATTATCTAAATCCGTTCCGCATGTGATGTTGTGCTAAGAGAGTTAACGCTCTTAGTGCTACGATATTGAATACGTAGGCTTCGTCTTTCTCACGGGAGTAGACTACCCGACGACGCGTGTTAGGCGTTGACTTTAGGATTTTTGGCTAACCCCCAGCCTTCAACGGATTTGATTAGCCTTTACCGATTACCGTTTGAATCGGGCTAGCATGCGGATTGTCTAGATCCGTTCCGCATGTAACGTTGTGCTAAGAGAGTGAATTCTCTGAGACTTTGTGCTATGATGTCGAATACAATAGGCTTCGCCATTGTTACGGGAACAGGCTACCCGGCAACGTGTATTAGACGTTGACTTATCCCTACTTAGGCTTCGGGATAAAATACCCCAGACTGGTATTCTGGTGTCTTTTTCAATCGGTAAAAGACTAAACCGGCGACGCGTGTTAGGCGTCAGCATATCCTTTCTTAGGATTCAGGATGAAATTCCCCATGCGTGTAAGGCATGGATTTCGGTGTTATTAATAACAACCTGTCACAATGTTGAATATGTGAACGGGTGTTCTTTTTAACGGTTAAGAACTAACCGGCAGCGCGGGTTAAGCGCAGACTTATCCTTGCTTAGGTTTCAGGATAGAATACCCCAGAATCGAACTCTGGTGTCTTTTTCTACGGAAAAAGACTAAACCGGCAGCGCGTGTTAGGCGCAGACTTATCCCTGCTTAGGATTCGGGATAAACTTCCTAGACTGGAATTCTAGTGTATTCTTCAATCGGTGAAAGACTAAACCGGCAACGCGTGTTAGGCGTTGACTTATCCCTACTTAGGATTCGGGATAAAATTCCTTGTACCAGTGAGGCACAGATTTTGGGAGTTGAAAAAGGTGATGTCTTCTCTTGGGGCAAATTCCCTGTACCTGTGAGGCACAGATTTTGGGATTTGAAAAAGGTGGTGTCTTCTCTTGGGGCAAAGACGAACCCGAAATGGGGGAAGAATTTTTATATTCTATCTCCCGACAATGAAGAAGAAAAATTTTATATTCTATCTTCAGACGAAGGTGAAACCAAGAGTGGGATCTCCACTCCAAGAATCGAAAAGATTCAGATAACCCTAACTGTCGGAAGGTTTGATTACCGAACTAAAGATGAATTTCTCGTTTATCGAGAGTGAATTATGGTTTTGACCCTAACTGTAGGAAGGTTTGGCCAAATGGGAGTTTGAGGTGACCCTAACTGTAGGAAGGTTTGATCACTCGATTTGAAAGTGGACCTCTCGTTCATTGGAGGAATCGAGAGGGGATTTTGACTGTGGTCCTAACTGTAAGAAGGTTTGACCAAGTGGGTGTTTTGAGACAATCCTAACTGTAGGAAGGTTTGATCGCTCAATTTGTGGACCTCTCGTTCATTGGGAGAATCGAGAGGGGATTTTGACTGTGGTCCTAACTGTAAGAAGGTTTGACCAATTGGGAACTCTACGTCCAGACTCTAACAGAGAGAGTGTTGAGTGCATAGACACGGTGAGAATGGGAGTTCTTATTCATTACATTGCTGTGGTTTTGGGAACTTCCCGTTACATAAATCGTCCACCCCCAGTTTCCTCTGCGGAACTGGTTCGGACATTATTATCAGTTAACTAACCGGGTTATCCTTAAGAATATTAGCTTAATATTCTCCAGGAACTTCCCGTCAAAAGTGGGGAAACAGTTTAGACTCATATACCTATTGGAGTATCAGGGAGTAGTTTAACCTCTTATACCGGTCGGAGGATTGAGAAACAGTTTATACTCGTATACTCTTTGGAGTTTTGAGAAGCAGTTTATACTCTTATACTTATCGGAGTCTGCCATTCTCAATTGGCTTACCTCAGCGTTATGACGCCAGCTTCAACCAAGGTCTGAATGCTATTCTTGAGAGCAAAGCAATCCTTGGTGGGATGAACGACCCTCCTGTGGTATGCACAGTACTTTGGGTCCGTAGTGTTGTCAGCTTCCTCCTGATTTGTGATAGGTGGTAGCTTGATCTTGTTACCTTCAAGGAGGGATTCGAAGATGGCTGGAACGTCTTCGTCCTTGAAGGAATACTCTCTTTGGAGTCTCGGACCCGAAGTCTTTTGCTGCCTTCGGGATTGCTGTTGTGACGCTTGATTAGCACCACCAGTAGCTGCAGGTGTTTTGCCCTTACCACGAGAGGCGAAGTTTGAGTCCAGAGGATTAGCCGTCGGTAGGTTCCTCTCGGCCTTCTTCCTTCGGAGGAAGCGTTCGGCTTGTTCACCGCGCATCTTCAAGTCTTTCCAAGTGTCAGACGGTACTGTTCCCATTACTTCCAACACTTCCAGTACGAGGTTGTTGTGGTAAGTCTGCTTCTCATCGAGCAATGATCCGATAGATATCTCGGTGTCATCGTCGAAGAAATTGGTGAGGAACATGGTCTCCATATCGTCCCAGCTGTTCACGCTACCTGGCTTGAGGCGGCGATACCAATCGAAGGCGGCTCCGCGAAGAGTGCCGACGAATGACCGCACCAACAGAGGCTCATTGCCAGAGATTACCCCCAGGTGTGATTTGAAATAAATCACGAAGAAATTTGTAAGGAACTTCGTCTCCATGTCGTCCCAGCTGTTTATGCTTCTTGGCTTGAGGCGGCGATACCAATCGAAGGCGGCTCCGCGAAGAGTGCCGACGAATGACCGCACCATCAGAGGCTCATTACCAGAGATCACCCCCAAGTGCGATTTGAAGTAAATCAAATGCTGGGTAGGTGAACCCATCCCATTAAACGGCGTGAAGTTAATTAGGTTGAACTTCGCCGGATATGGGATCGATTCCCACTCTCTTGGGTATGGACAGGGAATGCCTGTTTTCTTCGCCTCTTGAGCGGAGATCAATGTGTTGATTTTGCTCTCGAGGTTCTTGATCTTCAGACTTTCGCCTGTGTTTTCGTTAGCACGATTCTGTGGCGGAAGTGTGGCATTACGACTAGCATCCTCATTACCACCCCCTGCATTGACGAGAGGATCATTGGCATTGTGGGCTTCATCCGTATCCGTGTGCTCCTCTTCCTGAACAACCTGGTTACGGCGGCTTGGTTCACCTTGCTGGTTCGTCAGTGCCTGAATTTGTTGCTCATGCATTTCTCTCATACTCTGCATGGCCATCTGTATTTCGAACCTGAAGCTCTCCTGTTGTTTAGCCAAGGCGTCTTCAAGCATCTTAGCCACTTGCTCCGCGCTTATCATGAATGATTCGCGGGGTTGTCCTTCGCTGGACACCGTATTGTTTGATGCGACAGCAGAGCAGGAATCCGATTCTTCATCTTCTGACGGTAATCTTGTCCGAACCCTACCATAAGTTACTCGTGTAATGGCTCCAGACTGCAGACGAGTTAGATACCAGGGTACTTCCGGAATTGACTCGGGATTATCCCTTGTCGATGCCCTTTTGCTAGTCATATTGGTAGTGACCCTCGGAAATTCTCCATCTTCAAACACCGGTTTTGGCGTTTCGGTGCCGAGTCTTTCGAACACTGAAATTCTCTCGGGGATTGCCTTGATGCAGTTGCACTCAGACAGTACCGCCCGAATGAGCTTTGAACAAGGGCATTGAGTTTCTAGCCTTCGAGGACTTCTCTTTCTGGCTTTGTTCGTACCCCCAGCACGATAATACAGCTCTTCTGTTTGAAAGTCGGAGCAACCTACTGTGTGTTGGCACGACTTCTCAGGCATAACGCAATCATCATCAGACGATAACGTTTCCTTCTAAGAGCGAATTACCTTCTTCGGACTTTCGAGAGTCACGCGCCTCGAAACGCGCCTTTGCGGGCGTGAATTCTCAACGGGCTCATGAACTTCGATGCGCAAAGTAGTGCGTTTGGGTGCCATGATTTCTTTGTCATGTTGAGGGTTGCGGCGACCCCCATCACGTTGATCCGTTCGGGGTTTTCTTAGTGGGCCCAAACATCCTTGGATTGGAGCTTTGCATCGCTCCTCGAGAAGTGGACCGAGGCGCTCCAAGACTGACTTTCTTTTCTGGGATGGTCCTGCGGGATCTCCCGGAGCAGTTGTGGAAATCATCGGCGGTTTGGATTGATTCGCCGGAAGTTGAACTTTCGACGGCTGCAGTTGACGCTCTTTGGTCTGAACCGCCGCTTCAGACTTCGGCCTCCAAACTTTGCGAGTTGGTGGCGGCTTCTTGGCTACCTCTTTCTGCAGCTTTCTA
>NC_033794.1:104063027-104080180 GCF_001876935.1 Asparagus officinalis | reverse complement strand
TGGCCACTTCTTTCTGCAACTTTCTACGGGCTTCTTCGGCTTGAGCCCGTGCCTGCGCTGATAGTGCGTGGCGTTTGCGGATGCGTTCTTCCAGCGTCGAACGATTCCGTTTGACACGGACCCATTCCATTATTGGCGGCTTGGAAGAGGCGCCGTTCATCTGTTGTTGAGGTTGTTTGCCTCTTTTGTTCTTCAGATCCGCGTTGTAGCGGACTCCGTCGGTGGACTCCATCGCTTTGGCGAATTGTTCGTTGTAGCGGATCCCGTCAACTGACTCTATGGCCTTTGCGAATTGTTTCGCAAGGCGTTGACGTTGCCTTTGGCGGGCTCTCTTCGAGAGAGTCACCACGCCCTCTGCGGCAGAAGGGTTGGTCAGAGCAGATCTACCTTGGTTGGGAATTAGAGGAGTCTCACCTGATGCGACTTTGGCATCAAACGGGGCGAGATCTTCGTTAGTGTTTTCAACGTCTTCATACCAACGAGTTTTTCTCCTGGAGGAGAACTTTTTGGACTTGCGGGGGGAGGTTGATCCGGACGAGGACGACAAGTACTCCTCGAACTTCTGCTGGTCGAACTCGTATTCGACCTCCTCCACGACCGGGATTGAGATCCGCGGCTGCGACGCTCCGATCTCGGCAGCGAGATCGGCGGCTCCCACTGTGGTCGCCAGATCGCGATCTAGATCCGGTCGGATCTACGTAGTACGACGGGTATTATTTCGCCAAGGAAATAATAGCCGAGGGTACTATTTCGCCAAGGAAATAGTAGCCTTTAATTCTCGGGATCAAAGACCAAGCTTTGATCCGGAGTGTGCCTGCGTAGATCTGAGATCCGGTCCTCTCGAACTCTTGCCTTATTTGGCGTTGACGATCGCCGAGCACCAGATCTGGATGAGCAAGTCCTCGAAGTCCCAAAGCTTGGATCTTTTTTAGATCTGAGTCTTCAATCCAGCAGGGCTTCGCCTCCAAAAGATCCAACCCTGAAAATGAAGCCGGCAGCGCCTTGGCCTATTTATAGGCTCTCTGAACTGTGCCCGTGCACAGATCTGGGCCGGCACACCGAGCCACCTCAGGGTGGCTCGGTTTCGGCCGAGCCCCTCAGGGTGTTTGGGTTCCGTCGTTTTATTGTTGTTCCCGTTTTGTCCGTGATTCGGTTGTGCGGTTGATTTGTCTGGACTCGATTTGTTGACCTGATTTGGCAGTAAATCTGATTCCTGATTTGGCAGTATATCCACTTCTGAGTTCGAGTCCGAAACCAATCTTGATTCGGTCGTGATTCATCCGAGTCCGCTCTTGTTTGGATGACTCGTTGACTCCCCGAACCGTTGGCTTGATTCCGCACGCGAATGGATGCATTCCGTTGCTCGCGTGCGATTCGTTGACCTAGTCGCCTCGTTGGTTCGTCGGTTTGTGCCGAGCTGTGCTAAGGGACCTATAAGCAATTTTATATGCCTACAGGTTATTAATTGGAACACCCAAAGTCGAAATGTAAGAGGGTAAATCAAGTTCACATCAGCGAGTTTATTTTTTTTACATGAAATCAAATTCAAACTTTGGTTGTTAATCAAACTTAAGCCGAGGTGTTACAATCCAAGTTGGTCATTATTCAAAGGTCTTAATTAGGCTCGGTTTTCACTTGAATATAAACCAAGCTTCAATTCATCCCGAATGTCAAAATCAAGCAATCGAAACCAAGCAAGGGAAGTTAAGCATGCAAAATTAAAGATTGATTATCAGCTAATTTAGAGCAACTATTAAAGAGAGAAAAATTACCAATGAAATCCATGAAGGGTTAGGATTCGGCTGGATTTTCAGACAAAGAACAATAATCCCACATACAACCAAGTACAAGGTCTCAGAATTCCCCCTCAAAATCGAAAATCAGAATACAAGAAGATGAATCAAATGCATGCATTGGTGTACCCAAGTCCAAGAGTTTCTAATCCCAGGATTAAGTTAACTAATTTGGTTATCATCTAAACCGAAGTCAAATCTTCGACAAACACCCAAAGTTCAACTAAAGGAGAAAAATAAAAAGTTCGATTTTCATATAAGTTCTCACACAAAATCAAAATCAAAGGCGTGATTTTCACATGAATACAAGTTAAGCTTTGGTTCATCCCAAATCAAGTTTAGACAATAACCAAGGATTCAATTCAGACTTTCCTACAAAGTTTAATTAGAACCAAATCCAAGAGCTAGGGTTTTGAGTTGTTCATAAAGACCAAGTATTAAAAACAAGGAAATCAAATTGAAGCCATAAGGAGGCACGGTTCTTACCTGAGTTCGAAGAGGGATCAAAGAAGCCTTGTCGAAGAGAACACTCATGGCAGATCTTCGAACCCAAGTCAAAGAAGGACCGAAACCTTAGATCTCGAGGTAGAGTTTTCCGTTCGAAACCAAAGTGTTGAGGGAGAGATTTAAGGAGGAAGAGGGTGAAAAGTTTAATAATTCTTAGAGGGGAAGGATTCTGAAAGAGCCGAGCTTGGGAGAAGAAGAAAGAAGAGAAAAGGATGAAAAAAATTAAAAATTAGGGATTTAAAGATCCCAGGGACTAAGCTCAGGACTGACCCTGTGCGAGTCACCTCGATGTGACTCACACAACTACGGGTCATATTGACGTGACCCGCACACAGGTTTAGTCCCACACTTATTTTCACAATGTTTTTCACCCATTTTTGCCTGTTATTGGTAGATTCGAGGCCCGTATTTACACTCTGATAAGTATACAAGTATAAACTGCATGTCCTTGAACCTCAGACGAGTATATGAGGTTAAACTGGTTCCTAAAACTCCAAACAGTATACGAGTATAAATTGATTCTCCATGCTCTAACGCCTTAAGAGCTTAAATTGTGCAGACTCCAGTTAACGTATAAGTATAAACTGTGTTCAACGCCAGTCAATGCATCATAATGAAAGTCGACGCCGGTCAACACGTCGATAATTTCGCTGCAATAAGGCTCAGGAAAAATTCTAGGTCAAAGGATAATCCATGAGAGTTCAATCGTGATTCATATACAGACTCCTAACAAAGATAATCAGTTCTACAACATGAGTTAATTCAAATATCAGTACACCAGCTTCAGTTTAAGATTTTGACAACGGTCAGATAAAAAACGTAATATCGGAAGAATTTTAGCTGTTCGACAAAATACTGAATAGACTAAAAGTTAAAGAAATCAACGAATTGAAGGCTTAGCGTATCATATCCAAAGTATTTTAACCTCCTCTATAAAAGAATGAGGCTAAAAAACTTTGGAGGGGGTATCTGTAGGCATTAAAAATTGCATATAGGTTATCACACGCAGCTTGAGATGAAGGGAAGGTGATGAATACCATTATACAAGTCAAAGAGGATTATCAGATGCTATAAAGAAGCAAACAAGCATATGAGGTGAGTCCACGAAGCGTACAAGTCAAAGAAAATGTCAAAACGTGCGCAAAATAACCAAAATCGGGAAGTCGGAAAATCCTAGTCACTTCAAAGTGACTCGAAAATTCTGAGTCACCTCAAGGTGACTCAGAAATTCCGAGTCACCTCAAGGTGACTCAGAAATTCCGAGTCACCTCAATGTGACTCAAAAATTCCAAGTCACATTGAGGTGACTCGAAACAGTGCCGAGTCACATTGAGGTGACTCGCACAATGAAGTTCCCAATGATGTGTTTTCAAATGATTTTCTCAGGATTCGTTCGATCTACTACCTCCCTAACTACTTAGGATCATCCCTAAATGTGGTTAAACCGTTATTAACTGAAGATAAAATCAAATCATAAATTTTGGTCTAAAAACATAGTATCCGGAGCCTATAAATACACCCCTAGGGCCCCTATACATGGGGATCTAAAATTTAGTGCTTGGAATGCGAGGTGTTGACCCTGTGAGAGCAGATCTACTAAGAATTTCCGCATAAAGAGGGAGATTTTGAGAGATCTGCAACCTTCTGTTTGTTTCCTTGAGATTAGAATTCATTTTGATCTTAAGATGAATAGTAATCTCACTTTATTGAGATTATTTGCTTTAGTTCTTGTTTTCTTTGTGAAACAAGATCAACTGAATCTGATACTTGGCTGTCTACAGATCAAAGAGTCCCTAGAATAGGCAAAGCTCTTACGCAAGCAGTGGATGATAAATGTCCTTTGCGTGTGTTTCTAGGAATTCTTTGTTTATTTTTATTGTAACGAGAGATCTTATAAAAAGATACACTCTCTTAAATCTATAATTGATAAACAATTGTAATAGATTCAGCAATAAAATCAATTTTTAATACAAACACACCTCCCGAATGAGTCTGATTTTTAGGAGTCGGTTGACTTCATCAGCGGCCACATGCTGCCTCTCGGGGCCGAGATATCACTTCTTCTATCGAACCAGCTTAGTGTGTCAATCGACTGTGAGCTCATGGCTCATCACTTCGGGAGGAATCCCTAGCATATCTTCTGGTCCCCAGGTGAATATGTTAGTGTTCTCCAATAGGAATACAATCATCTCCTCTCATGGAGGCTCAACAAGGCCGGATCCAATCTTGACCTTCTTCAATCCTTCTTGGTCGATCGGTATCTCCTGAAGCTCCTCAGTGAGAGTTGTCCTCTCTCACTCCAATTTTTTCTCCATTTGGAAGCAAGCTTTTTCGATGGGCAGGGTCTCTTGCCCTTTGTCGAGAGTAGATAGTAGGATCTAGCCTCTTGTTGGTTGCTTCTAGCCACGCCGACTCCTTCCGGGGTCAAAAACTTCATCATCTGATGATATTAGCGGGGACTGTTTGCTAGAGGTGGAGGGAAGTCCTATCAAATATGACATTGTGGGCCGACTTGATGTCTATCACCACGAACTGGATCTAAATGGTGCACTGCCGAGGGTACTCACCGACCATTAGAGGGAGTGTGATCATTCCCTCCGGTTGGAGTGCATGCCCCGTAAAACCGATGAGAGGCCCCAAACAAGGCCACAATTAGGACTTGTCAATGCCCATCTGGTTGAAGGCGTCGATATACAGGACATCGATTGAGCTTGCTGTATCAACCACGATCCTCTTGACTTGGAAGCCGTCAATGTCAGCCGTAATTACAATAGGGTCACCATAAGGTGTCTCAATGTCCTTCAAGTCCGCATCGCTAAAGGAAATGAGCTCTTCTACTCTTGGCCTCTTGTCACACATATTCACCTGCAATGCTCGCTTGGCATATCTCTTCTGAGCATTGTTAGACAATTCTCTAACTGTAGGACCACCTCTGATAGTGTTGATGACCCCCTTGTGGCTAGACTCAGCGGGTTGACTATGAGGCAGTGGTTGAGGGCGGCGACCAGGAATGGGACCTCCTATCGCTTCCTGTTGNCCCTCTCTCTCTCTCTCTCTCTCTCTCTCTCTCTCTCTCTCTCTCTCTCTCTCTCTCTCTCTCTCTCTCTCTCTCTCTCTCTGAGAGACTAGCTTCTTGAGGTAACCTCTCTGTATCAAGTTCTTAATATCCCTTTGGAGAATCTTGCAATCATTGGTAAGATGGCCATGATTTCTGTAGTATCGGTAGTATTGGCGAATGTTTCCATTGTGAGGATTTGATTTCATTCGAGGAGGGGTAGAATTAAGATACCCCTCCTACTGAACCATATAGAAGGCATCAGTGAGAGAGGTGTTGAGGGTTGTGAATATTAGTTTGGGTGGTGGCTCCCTCTTTCAAACCCTTCTGTCAGACCGATTTGGGCGGTAGTCGGCTATGGGAGGATGGCTCGCTGACTCAAGTCTTGGAAGAAGATCCCTAGCTGGCTCCTATACTGGTTGTGCCACCTGGACTGTTGTGGCGGCCATTAGTGTGTTCCTTGTACCACAAGAGTCACTGAAGCTAAAACTGCTGGGCTACCGCTAGGGTTACCTGTGTCGCCACTGCTGCCACCGTCGCTTCTGTTACCCTGGTCACATTCTTGTAGGCTCGGGCATCCTCCATGTCCATATACCCATAAGCCTTGACGATCAACTGCTCATATGTGGAGCATCACTTCTTGGCGAGTGAGTCAGCCAGCTTATAATTTGATAGGTCAGCCATAATGTCCGATATGGTGACCGAGCTTCCTGGGTCATCAACCTCTAACCACTTTGCGTGGAACCTATTGAAATAGCTTTGGAGGCTCTCTCCAGGCTCTTGCTTCATCTGTATCAACACATGAGCAAGCAACTTCTGTTTGATGTCAACTAAGAAGTGATGAACAAACTTCTGACTTAGTTGCTCGAAGCTGCTGATAGACTTCTTCTTCAGGGAGTTCCACCAGAACTTAGCACTTTTCGATAAGGTGATAGGAAAGCACCTGCAGATAATAGCCTCGGTTGCCTGCAACATGCTCATCATTTCAGATTAGTTCTTGACATGCTCTATAGGGTCTCCCTCGCTCTTGTATTTTTCTACTTGGGGCATCTTAAATTCCTCACGGGTGGCATTCATGATGTCATCAGTAAGAGGATTGTTTCCTCCGATAGCTTCGGCGATTGGTAGGTAAGTCCGATTATAGCCTAAGGACATGTAGGTAGCTGAGGGGCCTGGAGCGGTATGATAACACCAAGAACCTCGCTGAGCTCCTATGGTAGTATGCTCCCTGTCATCACGACCAAGGTTAGGACTCTCATCAGTCAGTTCCATATACTAAGATTCGCATCGATGAGGATATGTTCGGCGAGTCGATTGGCATGGAGGAGGAGACGCATGCTCAACTCGACTCCTTTGCTGTCCTACATGAGTAGATCACAGACGCGGAGGAGGAGCTTTAAGTTAGGCTTCTGGGGGAGGATGAGTTGGCGAAGACTGGTCCTCTAATGGTGGAGGAGTAACAGAGTAAGCAGGCTGAGGAGGAGGGATCCGATGGAGGAGTTTGGTGGTGAAAGCTACAAACTACTATTGGAAGTCTTGAGTGATCTACTGGGTGGATTCTTCAAGCTAAGCTTAGGTAACATAGACCGGATGCGATGCTCTAGGGATCGACTGATCAGGATTATGCTCAGAATCAGATATGATTGCTCAGAGAAGAGAGAAGGCTCTACAGTGAGCGCCAAACTATTGATGGCCGATATCAAACAATCAATGCAAGAAGTGATTAAGTTAACAGAGGTCCTCTAACCCTCCAAGTGTTCGATCCTGAGGTGTGCTATTTTTTCCTGCGCAATTAAAAAATCATAAGAGGGTGAGGTTGGGTTCCCTGGTTATTCCTCCGACGATCAAGTCAGTGATTTGCTTGAGTGAAGAAGTGAACTATAATAGTTCTTAAGTACAATGGGTAAAGGTAAATATCTTTTCTTATTATTGAAAATAGTACACCTATTTATAATGGTGGTAGAGGGGTAAGATGATAATTTTGACTAAATATGGGCTGACAGCCAAGTTAGCATCTGCTTTGCAGGTTTCGGTTAACAAATGGAGGAGAGGTCACTTCGGCATTCAATGTGAAGTAATTGGGGGCGTGCGATACTAACATGGTCTGATATGTCATAAAGGCTATTGATGGTGAAATTACCCTAGAGGGGGTGAATAGGGTATTTGCTAATCTAATCTAATATTAATACTAATTTAAAACTTATTAACAATTATAACCTAGCAAGTATGATATTTAACAAATTATGAGCAAGGATATGTAATTAAAACAAGGGTGATATAAACATAAATAAGTATGCACATGAGATAGTGACAAATAACAATCGCAAACACACAAAGTGATCATGGAGTTTGGTCACTCCCGACCTACGCCTCTACTCCCCACTCTCGAGGAGGATCTCCACTATCTCAAAAGATAACTACACAATTAGTTTTCAATGCTCACCGATAAACGTTTACAACACACACAATATAATCACACAATACACTCTCTAAGTGTTGGCCTCTCACGTGTTGCCTTCCTCAAGTGCTCAGATTTACAACATCTTTCTAGGCTTTACAACCAACGTCACTACTCTTAGAATTGACTATGTCTCTCACCAACCACTCCTCTCGGTGTCCTTGTGTATTACAATGTATATCTCATAATAAGCTCAACTAAAAATGATTTGTTCTCTATAATGGATGAGAACAAATTATAAGCTCACTCTCAATGTCACAACCCCACAACCCAATAATTATACTATATGTGAAAATACTTAAGCTCAAGGGGTGTGTGTGTAAACGAGTAAAATGAAATAAAACTCAAAACAATCTAGCAAATATGAATATAACAATTTAAGCTCACTCTCAATGTCTCAACCCCACAACCCAATAATTATACTATATGTGAAATTACTTAAGCTCAAGGGGTATGTGTGGAAACAAATTGTAAGCTCACCCTCAATGTCACAACCTCACAACCCAATAATTATACTATATGTGAATATACTTAAGCTCAATGGATGTGTGTGTAAATAATGAGTAAAATGAAATAAAACTCAAAACAATCTAGCAATTATGAATATAACAATTTAAAGTATAAGCAAGCTAGATAATTGACTTTAGAAACACTTCTCTAAGAACAAGTAAGAGAGAGATTAGAAAATTAAATGCTCAAACCGAAATTGATCTCCTCTTCTTGTAAACCTCTTTTTGCATAAACCAAAATACACTTAAAACTTTGAAACAAACTCTTTTGAAACTTACTTAAACATCCATGAGAAATAAATGAGAGTTGAGGGCTTTTTATAGCCTCTCAAACTAGCTAAAAAACTCCTAAAAATTCATGATTTAAAGAAAACTAGCCGTTATAGGCTGAAAATGCCCATCAGTTGACTGATAATGTCATCAGTTAACTGATAAAGTCGACGTTGGTAGTTTTGGTAGATTCTAAAATTTTTACGTAGCTGGCTTTCTAAAATCAATTAAAAATATCACATAAACTCAAAATATCGTGAAACATTGAGGAAGTTTCTACACATGTAGGTAAACATGTTAGCTAAACAATTTATGAAATATCACTTACCATTTGTGAGAAATTACTATTTTAAAACAGATATTCTAGATTCTAAAAACTGTTGTAATATTTGATTTTGTAAAATCAATTTGACATAGTAAATCAACTCAAAAAATGATAAATTTTTGAGAAATGTTTATAAACATATAATAGAACATGTTAGAAAAATAATTTATCAAATTGTATTTCTCATATATGAAAACTCATTTATTTTGTAAACTGTTCAATAATATAAAATCGTCAAAACTTAATTTTTGATGAATTTTTTCCAAACAAGTTTTGAAACACTTTCTAATAGATTAATAGACTTGAGGAAAGATAAAAAAAATAGTGTAAACAAGTCTTTAATCCATAAACACATATTTTTCCAAATAAAATCGATAAGTAAGAAACTTGTATATATGTATATGAATATAACTATTAGTTTCAATAATATAAAAAAGTGGCGGGAGTCTGATGGTGCAAGTTAGCTGGAGATCTAAATCTTGCTAACTTGCGCCCCTGCCTTGTTTTTCATGGCGAAGAAGAAGAAGAGGAGCGGTAAAAGTCTTTTTAATATAGGATTGTGAGCTTCCAATTCTAATCCGGCTGAATCTGGTGATCAATTTGATATGAGTTTTGATGAAGATGATGATGATGTTGATATTATTGCAATGGGCTCGACTGGTCCGAAAGGGGAAAAGAAGAAGGTATTAATGGAGGATCTACTTCGATCTAAGGATCTAATGGCTTCTCAGCAAGTGGTGAATTCTTTTCCGATGAATAGAACCCAAGCTCCTCGTATTCTCAATTCAGGTGATGGAGCCAGCAGTTCCAAAGTTTCCTAGGCGGATGAAGTTGAATTTGAGGTAATTTCTCCTGATTCAAACTTAATCCAGAAAATTTCTACATCTCCTGCTAGATTCTCTGGTCCTGATCCTGTGAATACTGCTGTTAAGAGGAATCCAGTTGAGATTAGGGTGAGGACATTTTTTCCCTTAGATACTGATGCTTCAAATAGGAATGTTGATAAAAATTCTGCAAATTCTAAGGAGAAATCAGAAGAGAATGGCCAGGAATAAATTTCTCATAAACAGGAAAATAAGGAAAATGTGGAAGGGATGGAATCAGTAACAAGTAAAACTTTTGCTAGCTTGTTTACTGATAATAGGAAAGCTGGAAATGGACTTTCTCTGAGTTTTTTGACATCATATAATGCAAACACAGTTTCATTTTTTGATAAAGAATGGAAGGAAGGAGGAAATTTATGGAAAAATGCCCTAATTGGACATGTCATAGGATTAAATGTCAAGTTTAAATCAATGGAATCCTATGTTAACAAGTTATGGGGAACTATCTCTATACCGAAGGTTTCCTTAATTAAGCAGGGACTCTTCCTTTTTGATTTTCATTCAGAGAAATCAATGAGAGATATTCTTGAAGCAGGACCCCAAGCAGGGACTCTTCCTTTTTGATTTTCATTCAGAGAAATCAATGAGAGATATTCTTGAAGCAGGACCCTGGTTCTTTGGATTTTTGATTTTCATTCAGAGAAATCAATGAGAGATATTCTTGAAGCAGGACCCTGGTTCTTTGGATCTCGACCTCTTATGTTAAAACCTTGGAATATTGAAACAGATTTGGATAAGATGCAAGATTTCTACTATCCTATGTGGATACAATTTCCAAACTTAAGATTGAATCTCTGGAGCTCTACAGGAATTAGTAAAGTTGCTAGTCTTATTGGAAATCCTATCTCAACTGACAAACTAACTGCAACTAGACAGAGGCTTAGCTATGCAAGAGTTTTAATTGAGGTGAAACTACCTTTAAATGACTCTTTGCCAGACCAGTTGATAATCAAAGGGCCTGATGGAACTAGCTATGTTCAACCAGTCATATTTGAATTCAAGCCTAAATGGTGTACAATATGCTGCAAAATTGGCCATGATAATGAACAATGTAGAAGAATCAAAACAAAGAAAATGTGGGTTCCTGTAGCTAAACAGTCTGTGCAGGAGGAAGCCAATCCTGAGCTTATTGTTCCAGGAAAAATCTCTGCACAACAAGATTCTGATGCAGATACCAATATTGATACTAGTACACAGGAAGAAATAGCAGAAAATCTTTTTGATCCCCCAAATCAGGAAGCTTTGTTAAGTGGAAAACGTGCACAAAAACATGCAGAGACAGTTTTTGCTGTCCAGGTGAATGGGTCAGGGACTGGAAAAGCAGCAGAATATGGAATAAATGCAATAAATGATTTGCAACCTCATCAAGCTACTCCAAGTGTTAATGCAACTGGATTTTCCAGTATAAGCAGGGCTAAAATTGCAAGAAGAACTTCTATAATCAAACCTGTTAACTCAGGTATTCAGTTATCTCTTTTCTCTTCATTGGATGATCCCTCATGTGTTGACAGGGGTGGGAGCTCTTTTTAATGCACATTGCTATTTGGAATATAAGAGGATTTAATAAATCCTCTAAGCATAAGATAGTGAAACAGTTTATTCAAGATTACAATCTCTCATTCTTGGGTCTTCTGGAAACTAAAATTCCTGGTAATAAACTTCAAAGTTTGGCTGTGAAAATAATAAAAGACTGGAAGTGGATTTCTAATGTAAATGAAACTGGTAATGGAAGGATTTGGTTACTATGGGATAGTGATGTTCTTACAGTACAAGATTTAATCTTAACAGATCAATACATTACCTGTTGGATTGAATCCAAAGATGGTAAATTCTCCAGCTTATGTACCATTGTTTATGCTCATAACCAAATGACAAGCAGGAGAATTCTTTGGAGTGATCTTCTAACTTTTAACAGCAATGTTACTGGTCCCTGGGTTATTGGAGGGGATTTCAATGCAATTATTGGTTATGATGAGAAGATAGGAGGAGTATCTGTATCAGAATCTGATATTGAAGATTTTCAGAACTTTATCAACTCCAGTCACCTTCTACATTTGAAATCAACTGGATGCTACTTTACATGGAATAATAAGCAAAATGCAGATACAAGAATTTGGTCCAGATTAGACAGATGCTTAGTGAATGAAGACTGGATTCATCTATATACAACAAGCCAAGTTGAATATCTACTACCTAGCTGCTCTGATCATTCTCCTGCTCTTCTAACCATAGAAGATGATTTTATAGCTGGTAAGACGCCATTCAAATTCTTCAACATGTGGGTAAAGCATCCTGACTTCATGCCTACAGTCAAAGCTGTTTGGGAGAAAAACATAGAAGGTTTCAAAATGTACAGTTTCCATTCTAAGCTCAAGATGCTCAAGACTGCTCTTAAAGATCTAAATAAGAAGCACTATATGAATATAAGCGAGCAAGTTCTTAGAGAAAAAATAGCTTAGCTGAAGTTCAAAGGCTACTGTGTAGGGATCTCTTTAATCCTGATCTGATAAGAAGAGAGAAAGATTGTACCAAAAAATATGAAAGGCTTCTGGACTGTGAATCATCTTTTTACAAGCAGAAAGCAAACATTAATTGGTGTCTTGATGGGGATAAATGTACTAAATTCTTCCATTCTATCATGAAAAAGAAAAGGCATCAAAACAGAATTCTATCTCTATATACAGAGAATGGAATTAGGATCACTGACAATACTGATATTGTTACTGAAATTGTGGATTACTACAAAAAATTATTGGGGACTTCAATTCAAACAAATCATCCTGATCCAATGATTATTGCAAATGGCCCTCTCCTCTCTTCTGATCAAAGACATGAGCTGAGTTCTCCAGTTACAAGGGATGAGATTAAACAAGCTATTTTTTCTATGCCAAATGACAAAAGTCCAGGCCCAGATGGTTTCAATTCCCTATTCTTCAAAGCATCCTGGAGTGTTATCAGTGAAGAACTTTTCTCTGCAGTGGAAGAATTTTTCAAATAAGGAACACTGCTTGGTACTTTCAACTCCACTTCCATTACTTTGATACTTAAGGTTCTTAATCCTCAATATGCTGCAGATTTTAGACCTATATCTTGCTGCAACTGTGTGTATAAAATCATAACCAATTAATCCTCAATATGCTGCAGATTTTAGACCTATATCTTGCTGCAACTGTGTGTATAAAATCATAACCAAAATCATTGCATCCAGTGCAGATTTTAGACCTATATCTTGCTGCAACTGTGTGTATAAAATCATAACCAAAATCATTGCATCCAGACTTCAAAAAGTAGTGGGATACCTGATAAGTGATGCACAGAGTGCTTTTGTGAAGGGTAGGCTTATTTCAAGCAATATCCTTTTAGCTCATGAGATTGTTAAGCACTATGGCAGGAAAAACAATTCCCCTAGAGCCATATTAAATATTGATTTGAGAAAAGGCTTTTGATACAATTAGTTGGGTGTTCATCAATGACATGCTTAAAGGTTTAAGATTCCCAGACAACATGATTTCCTGGATTATGGAGTGCATCTCTACCCTAAAATTCTCCATATCTATTAATGGTACTCCTCATGGATATTTTCAAGGTGCTAGGGGTTTGAGGCAGGGGGGTCCTTTATCACTTTATTTGTTTGTTATTGGTATGAAATATTTGTCTAGGAAATTAAACACTCTCAAGGAGGACAGGCTCTACAAGTTTCATCCTAAGTGCTCAAGACTGAAAATAACACATCTAGCTTTTGTGGATGATCTGCTTCTATTTGGAAGAGCTGATATGAATTCAGTATCAAGACTAAGGGATTGTCTAGCTGAATTCAGTAGGGCTTCTGGCCTAGAAGCTAACCCATCAAAATGTTCCATATTCATGAGTGGAGTAGATGATAATCTGAAGAGCCAAATCTGCAATCTCCTTAATTTCTCTGAGGGAACTTTGCCTTTGAGATACTTGGGACTACCTCTGATAGCTAAAAGACTCTCTTGGATGGATTGCTCTCCCCTTATTAACAAGATTTCAGACCAATTTAATAATTGGCTCAAGAGAAGATCCCTCTCATATGCCGGCAGGTTACAGCTGATAAAATCAGTGATTATGGGGATACAAACCTACTGGACCAGTAACTACATCCTCCCTATCAAAGTTCTTCGAAAAATCGATAAAATATGCTCAGATTTCTTATGGGGACATAAAATTCATTTGGTGAGCTGGGATTCTGTATGCCAGGAAACTGATCATGGGGGTCTTGGGATATACTCTGCTGTGCATTGGAATTTTACTATGGCGGCCAAACTTCTTTGGATGATTCACCTCAAGAAGGATATCCTTTGGATTAAGTGGATTCATGGTCACTATCTAAGACAACATACTATCTGGCAAGTCCAACCAAGGAAGAGTGATTCATTGCAGTGGAGGCAGCTTTTAAGAGTGAGGAATTTTTTGATTGATAAACTTGGTAGTGTGAATAATCTCCAGAATGTCATCAGTGATAGCTGTGCTAATGATAAAATCAAAGTTTCAGTGATGTGCAGGAGAATTTTTCAACACTCAAATCTGAATACATGGTCAGGGACAGTTTGGGGTGGATGGAATCTACCTAAACATTCCTTTATTCTCTGGTTGGCATTCTTATCGAGGCTGTTAACACAAGAAAGACTTTACAAAATGAGGATTCAGAGCTTAAATCAGTGCACCCTATGTTCAAGAGAAGGACAGATTGAAACTTGTCAGCACCTTTTCTTTGAATGTCAATTTTCAGCTAATATTTGGAATCAAGTAATGGATTGGCTATGCTTCAAAAGGAAATCGTGTAATTGGGATCAAATCACCAGCTGGTTTGGGAACAATTTGAGAGGGAAAGTTTCAAAATAAAGCTTAAAAGGTTGGCATTATCTACTTCAGTCTACATGATTTGGCAAGAGAGGAACTTTCGTATATTTCAGTTGCAATCAAGAGGCCCTGATCATCTCTTTAGCTTGATAAAGATACATGTATATACAAGGATATTGAATGATAATATACCACAGCACATAAAGAGTTATGTAGAAAAATTTTAGTTTGAAGGCTGAATTCTGTAATCAGTCTTGAGAAAGACATTGATGTATTATAACTTTCATATATTGGTAATGAATAAAAATTTTCATTGACCAAAAAAAAATATTAGTTTCCTATTTGTACGAGTAAACTTTAAACTTGAAAGCTATAAAACGAAAACGTGTATGTGTATGATAATTGAGCTTTAAAGTATAACACACGGTATAAGACCTAAACTAGAAACAATATACTCAAGATTAGAAATCTTTGTTTGAGCTCGATCTTGGTAAACATGGATGAAGCGCAATATTGAGTCTTGTCTTGAGTGCGTAAATGCTTCATTCCAGATTTTCTCCAACCTCCAAGATGTCGTCGTTAAGCTCAAGTCCAACCAACCTCCAACTGAGGATCTTTGTGTAGAATGCCTAACAAGCAAATATAAACACTCGATAAATGTTGTTATGTATTGTTTGTTAATTATCAAAACCAGATTAGATAGTAGGCTCATGAGACCTAACAGAGGGCAGAGGAATGATAGCACCCATGATGCATTTAATAACATTTATTGCGAGGCGATTGGTTGTCATGAGTGTACGGGAGGGGGCCTAAGCCTCGAGGTAGTTGTCGCCTTTCTACTCGTCTAGTAGAATGTCGAGAAGTACCACCTTTTGAGTCACCCTCACGAGATGTCCACAAAATTTTTCTTTTAAATAGTACTTTTTTATCTTAACACTTATTTAATATTATGCAAACTTGGAGTAGTTGGATAGATATCAGTAGTTTGATTGATAGCGAACATAGGATTTTGGATGTTAAATAGTGTTTTTTATCTATTATGTGAGATAAGAAAATTAACTCAAAATATACTAATTAAATTAAGATAACAATGTAAAATACGAAAGGGCCAAGGGTAATATTGATGATGGAAAGTTTTTTCCAAACTCGTACGTTTAAAGGGAGTATAATATGATTGATGCACACACACAGACTCCTGCTGTCTTTCTTCAACCTGCATGTTGCAGTCAGTGGCGGAGTTAGGGTTCATGAGGTGGTGAGGTCGTCCGACCAGTTAAGGAGATATATTAGACTAACGATGGGGCAATGCTAATTTAAGTGGGTGTTTGCCTTTTATATGTTGCTACGTTACTAGTCTAGACATTATTATTAACCATATAACTTCCTGATAATTTCTTTTTTTTTCCTACAAAAACAGTAAAATGTAGGTCCTATATGCTTGGGGAAAAAACCATGAACTCTAAAATCGAGACAACATTACAATTATACCCTCCGTCCTAGGGAAAAATGAATGCGCATGGCGTGAAATAAATGGGACGTGGAGGGGGTAATTATGTAATAAATGTGGAGCAGGGTAGGTTCAGGACTGCCAGCTTGATTCGCTCAGGGATCAGAGAACCTTATGCTTGCGCTAGCTAAGCACAGGTCACCGCCACCGGTCCGGTCACCGTTGCGGTGACTGTATACTTCCCTGGCTCGACACTGGAGGGAAAGTTGACCAGTGCTTTACTCTTTGGTTTTCAAAAATAAAGGAATGGAGAAATTTGTTTGTAGCAGGGCCGTCTTAAGCATTTTTGAGGTTTTAGGCAGAGAAAAATATTTAGGGCCGTAACATTTAAAAAAAATTAAATATTAGTTTTTAAAATATAAATTTTATATAAAATTTAATTTTCTGGCTTTTTTAGATGCAAAGTTACTAATTGAATTTTATATTCAAGCTTTAATATTCAATTGATAAAATTGTCAAATTATTTAATCTCTTGAGACATTGTTGAACGTAAATAAGATTTAATTAATAAAAAGATATAAAAGAAAAAAAATAAAAACACAAAATACAGAACATATCCGTGAGCTATATATATGTGTGTGTGTGAATGTAAATTAATTAAAATAAATAAAAACCAACAAGCTTACGTTTTATTTTGGGGCCTTCTGGATTAGAATTGCAATTATGTATGTTGAGTATCAAAGATTAAACAAATATGAAAGATGAGTGAATGAGAAGAAAATAAAGGAAGTTAGCAAGAGAAAAAACGCATAAACTATGCATAAATAAGAATGAGTATTTAATATGTGCTTTTCTCTTTTTTAACTTTTACAATATAATTAATTATAGAAATAAAATATAAAAAGTTACAATTAAACTTTATTAGTGTTCTTTTCCAAAGATAAAGATAATTATATATAATTATAGCAATAAATGATCAATTAAAGATAATTGATAATTTAGAATCCTTACAATAGTCAACTTCTTATATTTCCAAAATAAATTAATAATTATATTTTATTATTACACACACACACACACA
>NC_033794.1:104037194-104062081 GCF_001876935.1 Asparagus officinalis | reverse complement strand
ATTTGAATTCGTGATTGTCTATAATCCACCTGAAATTATTTACCATTTTACTCACATTTTATGGCCACAATCTTTCTTAAATTTTAGTTTTGATTCGTTATCTTTTATTTGTACCTTGATTTGATTAATTAAACCTTATATAATTATAATGACTTTTGTTTATAAAAAAATTATATAGATTTTCTCTATGATATTTGAATTCGTGATTGTCTATAATCCACCTGAAATTATTTACCATTTTACTCACATTTTATGGCCACAATCTTTCTTAAATTTTAGTTTTGATTCGTTATCTTTTATTTGTACCTTGATTTGATTAATTAAACCTTATATAATTATAATGACTTTTGTTTATAAAAAAATTATATAGATTTTCTCTATGATTATGGAAAATATTGATTAAAATGTTCTAAAGCAACAAAGAGGAAAAATAAATATTCAATTGTATTGACTTTATTTATGTTTATGGTAAAATATAGATAGAATGTTCTAGAAAAGGACAAAATTTCTTTTGTTAAATTATATTTTTGCCCTTACAACCATAGTTATAAAGAGGACATGTTCTCCACTCATCCATATTTTTAAATGCCTTACTTGAATCATAATATAGTTTATAGAAATATTGATATACATAGATACTAGCGCTATTTCACTATTGCAAATGCACATGTAATAGAAGTATTGATATAGATAGATACTAGCACTATTGTGTTGGATATTTTATTAAAGAAAAAGTAATTTAACATGTTTTACATATTTTATTTTCCTCACCAATTAATATGTGCATAATGGCTATATAATTATGGTGAACGTTACCGTATTAATTACGGGTTTATTGCGTAACGGTCGACATTATGGCGTACGTTATTGTATTGATTGCTAGGATTTGTAATGGCTCTCTAAGACACCTATATAAGCATCCATTCACATTCTCGAAAAAACAACAAGAAAAACAACAAGTCCCTTCTCTCATCTTCATATTATTTCTTCATAGTATTGGTTTTATTTTTGGATAACTTTTTTCATCTGAGCAGAAGCTCTGTACTCTCTCCCGAGTACAGAGGCCGGTCGTTTCCGGGGGCTTTTACCACTAGGGGGGAACCATCTGCGCTTGGGCGATAGGCGAGTTCTCAATCTTTTAGGGCAGTGAATACACGACTGTTCCCGTCAGGCCAGATTTAATTATTTATTTTATTCGGATTTATTTCATGCTATAATCTTAATTATTTGATAAATTTTTAACAATCTAGAAGATTGAGAATATAGCTGTTGATTTATTAAATCCGAAATAAGTTTATCTATAATTAATTGCTTTTAATTATTGCTAAATAATTTTTGTTAATTCGGGAAAAAAATTTAAAAGCTACTGTTCATCAAAATTACTATTCACCCAAATTTTATCTTTGTTGTTCATTCCAAAATAGTTGCTGCTAATTACTTTGTTTATTTGTTTATCTATCCCAAATTTTATCTTTGTTGTTCATTCCAAAATAGTTGCTGCTAATTACTTTGTTTATTTGTTTATCTATTAATTTTATTAATTTGTTGTTTAAAAAAAAAATAGTTGCTGCTAATTACTTTGTTTATTTGTTTATCTATTAATTTTATTAATTTGTTGTTTAAAAAAAATTGTTGTTCATCGGATAAACAGTTACTGTTCATTAAAGAGAAAAAAGCCTTTTCTCTGGAAATTATAATTTGTTACTGTTCATTCGAGACAGTTACTGTTCATCCGAATTAAAAAAATAAAAATTTTAAAATAAAATATTTTGCTGTTACTATTCTAAACTGTTTATCAAAAAAAAATTTGCTACTAAATTGCTTATCTATTAATTAACTTTTTGTTAAAAAAATAGTTTTCATTACTGTTCAAAAAAAACAGAGGGAATTTTTATAGTTCTTGTTAACACAAAGAAAATATAATTGTTTTAATTATATATTTGTTTATCTATTAGTATTATTGATTTGTTGTTATAAAGTTTGAAAAAAATGTAACTGTTACTATTCATTCCAAAAATAAAACTTTTCATGTTCATTTACTAGAAACGTATTGTTCACTTATTTTTAAAAAACATTACTGTTCATTTAAACGGTTTTGGTTATTATTTAAAAAAATTATAATTAAATATTTCTGTTAAATTTAATTAATTGTTGTTAATTAAGTTGTAAGTAATTAATACTAATTAATTCTAACAGTTACTTACAATTAATTGTAATTAATTATTTTATTGCTTTTATTGCCTTAATTGCTGTTTTAAGATGTTGCAAGTGGGCTCTTTGCCTTCCAGTACCTCACGAGACTGAAGTTTAAGCTCTTCCACAAATTAAATCGTTCTCAGCCTTGCTGTTCTAAGCTTGCTGGGGTAGGCCGGAGTCGTTCTCACAGACCCCACAAAACAAATTTTTACTCTCACGACATGTAAATCATGAGGTTCGAACATCAATAGGTAAACCCCTTCTCGGCCTTATCCAACATATGTTTGCAGTATAATTGCTAGGCAAATTAAATGCTTGCGGGAAATATTTTAAAGTTTCTATATTCTGTTAAGAAACAAAAACTCATTGAATGAACCGATTCAAGTTTTCTTGGATTAGTTGGTGTCTAAGGCAAGGTTTAGGGGTTGCGTAACGCGCTCTGCAAGGAACGAGGTACTTAATTGATCTTTGATCAACCTCTATTACTATCCTTACCTAGCTAACTACCCGGGTAAACCTTTAATCTTTTCACTTTAGGAGTTTTTGGTTTGGAATAAGAGGACCGGAATTATGTGAAAATCCATATGCATTTATTTAATTACGCTTCTTGCATCATATATTACCTAATGATAAATGATCAATATATGAGCGAACCAAATCAAAGAGGCGCATCTTATAAAATTCTATTTTATATGGTGGATTATATTTCAAATCTTCAAATGTAAAGTTTATCTCTTTTATTACATCATGATGGATATTGCAATAAATGATCATATGTCTTTTTAGATAACTTGCATTTGTTACATGATTAATTACAAGGTTTCATGCAAGAATACACTTGTAAAATTTAAAGCACGTATGTACAAATAATAATTTTATTATTATTATTATTATGTGTTTAAGAGGTGGTACTAGAAAATGGCAACATAAATTTGGAAGGTCTCTTTTGTAGACAACCAATTTAAATTTAGAAAGTCTCATTTGTAGGCAACCAATTTTAATTTGGAAGGTCTCATTTGTAGGCAACCGATTTAAATTTGAAAGGTCTCCTTTGTAGGCAACCAATTTTAATTTGGAAGGTCTCATTTGTAGGCAACCGATTTAAATTTGAAAGGTCTCCTTTGTAGGCAACCAATTTGTAACCTCTTATAATAGAAGAATTTTAACCGATTTAAATTTGAAAGGTCTCCTTTGTAGGCAACCAATTTGTAACCTCTTATAATAGAAGAATTTTTAAAAAAATTTATGCATATGAATTATGAAGTATGAAATATATTGTTCTCTTGAAAGATCTGCATGTATCTATTATTAATTTCATTCATGTATGTGCATATGCATAACTGCAGAATTTTAGTTCCACATTAGTTTGAAATGTTCAGATATTAAGGTCAAATCCTAATCTGCACAAACACTATGTGTTTACATCTTCAGACATAGACTATGATCTTTTATGATCATAGACAATGACCTAATGTCAATTTCAAACAATATGATGGACTAATTACAAAATAAGAACTTGATAAATAAAGACAACGCCTGCTAGGCAAAGTTATGATTCTAGACTTTGTAAAGTCTGAGAAAAATCTTGATGACCCTTTGACTAAGGGATTACCCAGGAGTGTGGTTCTGGATTCATCGAGGGAGATGGGGTTAAGCCCATAGATGAGGTCACTGACAGCGACAACCCAACCCTTATTTGGAGACGTAGTCCCAATGTTGGTTCAATATGGTAGAAACAGGCTGGACTAGTGACACTCGTGTGGAGCATCGACCCAGATATATTCATATATCACTATGTAGCTTGTGCTACTACCCCTTCTCTATGATGACGATGCTCTTATGATACAACTGGCTAGACTGAGTTTTACTCTTAATAAGTCCAACGTGTGTATTATGGGGGGTATTAAATAAACAGTTGTAGTACCTTTTGAGGACTTACCTACGTGAGAGGAATCATGATGGCCGCGGTTAGGGGGGGTTGGGCTAACCCCTAGAAACTCTCATGAGTCGGTTTATTATGAGCATAGCCTTTAACGCTCAACTCGCTTTGCTCAATAGATGAAGCGTATTGTGTGTATTTTCATCAATACCTGATTAAAGGGGCCTAATTCAAGGCCTAGTCCATTATGTCCCTCAGGTGGCGATGAACTCACTAAGGAAAGGTTCAAAGCCGGAAGCTACCTCTCGCGATGAACTCACTAAGGAAAGGTTCAAAGCCGGAAGCTACCTCTCCCGAATTCACGATACGAAAGGTTGTCCAACCTATATTTGTTTTATGATTTCTTAATTTATTTATTGATTATTGATTACTGAGTTTTTAGTTAATATTGCCTTTTGGGGGAGACTGTTGGATATTTTATTAAAGAAAAGGCAATTTAACATGTTTTACATATTTTATTTTCCTCACCAATAGACTGTTGGATATTTTATTAAAGAAAAGGCAATTTAACATGTTTTACATATTTTATTTTCCTCACCAATTAATACGTGCATAATGGCTATATAATTATGCAATTTAACATGTTTTACATATTTTATTTTCCTCACCAATTAATACGTGCATAATGGCTATATAATTATGGTGAACGTTACCATATTAATTACGGGTTTATTGCGTAACGGTCGACATTATGGCGTACGTTATTGTATTAATTGCTAGGATTTGTAACGGCTCTCTAAGACCCCTATATAAGCAGCCCTTCACATTCTCGGAAAAACAACAAGAAAAACAACAAGTCTCTTCTCTCCTCTTCATATTATTTCTTCATAGTATTGGTTTTATTTTTGGGCAACTTTCTTCATCTGAGCAGAAGCTCTGTACTCTCGCCCGAGTACAGAGGCCGGTCGTTTCCGGGGGCTTTTACCACTAGGGGGAGGGAACCATTTGCGCTTGGGCGATAGGCGAGTTCTCAATCTTCTAGGGCAGTGAATACACGACTGCTCCAGTCAGGCCAGATTTAATTGTTTATTTTATTCGGATTTATTTCATGCTATAATCTTAATTATTTGATAAATTTCCAACATATTGCACGTGCAAATGCACGTGTAATAGAAATTAAAATTTAAAAATTCTAATTTTTTATATAAAATTGGTCACTTCTCAAGGGATCATCAATTTTTTATATGAGCTTTTTGTGGCGTTTATTCATTTAAAAGCTATATTTTATTTATTTTATTTGGAATTGGTTATGATAAATATTTCAAGTTGAGCGAACATATAATTTTCTTACGTAATATTCTTTAGAAGAGTCTATTTTTGTATTTCATTCAAGCTATTATCTTAATTATTTTTAGTCCAAGTACTTAGATATACACTTTCGATCATGTTAATTTACATTGGAACGTATGGAAATTCTAATTGTTAGTTTTATTATATTTATTTAAGTGCATTTTTTGGAAAGGAACTTTATCATTTTATGTTTATATCTCTTATAATATGCAATATAATGGGTAAGTTATTAATGAGCTTTAATAATAAGCTCATGTTAGCGTTTTAGGAAGTTCTAGAAAAAAGAAAGAGAAAAGAAATGAAAGGACAAGTGTTATCCCATAAAATTACAATTTCACACTTTCAAATACAATAAGAATGGAGGATGTGTCCATTTCTCATCCATTTTTTGCCTACCCCCACTATTTTCATTATATAGTAGTACAAATAGATGCACTAATTACTAGAGAGAGAGAGAGCATATGCATCAAGTGCATATGCACGATAGTGGTGACTTGCAAAGAAGTGCATACAGCGGAAATTAAACCAAGAGAGCATTTGGGAAGGCTTATTTTTAAAAGCTTATAAGTTATGTTGAGTTTTAGTTGCTTTTAGCTTTTATAATAAAAATACTATAAAAAAATATTTGGGTACGATAGTAATTTGTTTGGTCAAACTTAGCTTAAACATATGAGCTTATAAGCTAGTTTTTTAAAAGTTGTGATAAACCCGCTTTTGAAAACTGACACTTATAAGGTAACTTGTTTATTACTTTAAAGTAGAAATGAAAAAGCTAGCTTAAAAAATAGTTTGACCAAAAAAATAAGCATCCCCAAACACCCTCCAAGTTTTGAACCTAAAAATTAAATATATATTTTTTCATATGTACTTTAATGACTTTTGAATTTCATTTCATACTGACAGATCTGTAGTAAATTTATTTATTTGTATAAATTTTCAGTAACTAACTAATAGTCTAGGTTATAATTGACATTTTTTTTTATTCATAGGTTTATTCCATGTGCAAATTTGTTGTTCTTGATGGGCTAAGGAGGAATTAATTCTCTTAACCCCTCGAGTAATTTACTGCCAAGCAACATCTTAAAGATTATAATAAAATAGTTTCTCATGCTTTTATGAATATTGCGTAATTTTAATTGATATAAAAAATCAATATCTACAAATTGTAAACACAAATCCTGGAAGAAGTATACTTGCTAGTTGCAACCAGAGTAATAAAATAACATCAAGAAAAAAATTCAAAAATAATAATTATATAGCAGTTTGGCAAACCACGCTAAACCAGATTTTTGCCAAGATCAATTTTGTCCAAGTTGATATTCTTATTTTCCCAAGTTCACTAGTAGGACCTAATCCAATTTTAACTTGATCTTAATTTGGCAAATAGCCACGCCAAAATCAAGCCAGTGGTGTTTGATCTGAAATAAACCAGATATGTTTGGTCTAAAAAAACATCGCGAGAAAGATTTCAGCCAAATATTTTAACTTGATCTTGAATCAAGTAATAAATAGTCAAATATTACTTCTGAAGTAGTTTTAATTAAATAACTAAAGTATGTTTAAATTAAAACTAGGTCTGAAAAATATTTTATATTCGAGACCAAGTATAACAAGTCTAGCTTTTTTTTTCTTTTTTCTTTTTTTATAGCCAAGTCTAGCTTAATTAGATTGATGTTTTAATCTTTTGAAAGAAAGAAAGGCCTTTGACATGCTCTAAAAAGCGAGTAACTTCAAAATTACATTTACCTGTAAAGGCTCAACCTCATTAATCTTAAAGGATCTTTATGTTTTCGTAAATAGTGTAGATAATAAAGTAATGAATTATTCTACAAGTTGATCAATGAATACAAACTTTTTTATGGGCAAGACAGGAATCCTATCGAGCATATTAATCATTAATGGGTAGTCGTTCACAAGATTTAAGAATAATAAAAATATGTTTGTTAGATTTGCATAATTTGAAAGTGTGGAGAAGAACTTGGAAAAAGCAGATTTTTGGTCTTAAGTCTACTCATGCACAGGCATAAGCCGACTTATGGTAAGTCGACTTATGTTGTGTCGTAAATCGACTTACTATCTGCTGTGGATTGTTGATTTTGGGCTTTGGCAAGTCGACTTATCAGGTCTGACAAGTCGACTTATGAACTCTTCTCCAGTTGTCGTTTTTCGCTCTGCCAAGTCGACTTATGCAGACTGATAAGTCGACTTACAACGGTTTTTTTGGAAAGTTCAGGTTCCTATTTGCAGTCTGTTTGGGTTTCTGTTTTGGTATAAATACCAATACGATTTGAGGGTTTTGTAGGAGCATATTTGGGGATTTTGGAGCACAGAAAAGAGAGATCTTTCTGAGCTATTGGTTAGGGTTATTGGTTGAGAGGTTGAGAGATTTGTTGGTGAGATTAGTTGGTTTGTTTGAGCGATTTGTAATCTCAATTTGTACTCTCCTTCTCTATTAGTGGAAACCCTCCCCCTTCTTGCCCCGTGGACGTAGGCAATTGCCGAACCACGTTAAAATTGGTGTTTGGGTTTGTGCATTGATATTTGGTTGTTTTTTGCCTTCTTTGATCGGCGTTTGTTTTGGTTCCTCGGCGCCGCCGTCCGTCACTACAAGTGGTATCAGAGCATATTGCTGTTCGACACTACAAGTGGTATCATAGCTCGGGCTACGCTTGGGCTATTTGGAGGAGTAGATCGCTTTGGAAGTTCGTCTAGGCTTCGTTTGGTGATAAAGGTGGGGTCTTTTTGGTAAAAATCTCATCTTTTTTAGTTTTGGATCTATTTCTCGTTTGTTTCCGCATTGGTTTGGTGGTGTTTTGAGGATTATGGCCGAGAAAGAAGGAGTTGTGGGCAGTACTTCCGGCGTGAAGACCGTCCAAAGCTTGAATATCCACTCGATGAAGATTGATGTGGAAAAGTTCAATGGCACAAACAATTTTGGACTTTGACGATGCGAAGTCATGGATGCGTTCAACGCGCAAAATTTGGAAGATACGTTGGAGTTGGACGGGAAACCGGACAATATTGATGAGAAGGTTTGGAAAAAGATGAATCGAACGGCGTGTGGTGTGATTAGGTCTTGTCTCACTCAAGATCTAAAGTATGATGTGATCAATGAGACTTCTGCAAAGAAGATTTGGGAGATCCTTGAGAGCAAGTATTTGACCAAGAGTGTGGAGAATCGCTTGCATTTGAAGAGGAGGCTTTACCGCTTCTAGTTGAAGAAAGGAACATCCATTGGTGATCACATGAACCACTACACGAAGCTTATTGCGGATTTGGCGAATGTAGATGTGGTGATTGAAGATGAGGACAAGGCATTATTGTTGTTGAGTTCCTTACCCGACGAGGAATATGAGACCTTCATTCTTACTCTTATTAATGGGAAGGCATCTCTTTCGTATAGTGAGGTCACCGCTGCACTTGTGAATTATCAGCTTCGAAAGAAGGATAAGGAGATTTCGATTGAGCCGGTAGCGGGGGCGTTGGTCGCAAGAGCAAAGGGTCCAAACCGTAGTGGGAGGTCGCAGTCTAGAGGGGCACATCTTGGAGTTCGTAAGAATCAGTGTGCCTTTTACAAAGAGGATGAACATTGGAAAGCCGAATGCCCAAAGTTAGTTGATCGAGCTGGGAAGAATAAGGGAAAAGCTATTCAAGCTTCAGAGGCGAATGTTGTCAAGGCTAGTGGCAACAATTCAGATTCAGATTCTTTGGGCTACTCATTATCTGCACTGCCGTCAGTTTGTGTTGCCTACTCTACAGAGTGGATGTTGGATTCGGGGGCTACATACCATATTTGCCCTAGGAGGGATTGGTTCTCCAGCTTTCAGGAGTTGGAAAGAGGGGATTTTGTGCTCATGGGGAATGATCACAAATGCTCTATTGGTGGTATCGGTACCGTTCGGATCAGGATGAGTGACGGGGTGATTCGGGAGTTGGTTGGAGTGAGGTTCGTTCCTTAGTTGAAGAAGAACATTATTTCACTTGGAGCTTTGGAGGCAGCAGGCTATAGGGTGACCTTGACGGATGCACACTTAAAGGTTACATTTTGGGTCCATGATTGTGATGAAGGGCGTCAGAAGGAGTAATTTGTACTATTTGCTTGGAAGCACGGTGATTGATAGGGAGATGACGACTTTATCAGATTCGGCTAGACTGTGGCATTATTTGGTGCTGGGGTATATGATTGGTAATGCCGTGCATTGGTTGTTGAGGAGTGCTATGACCTGCAAATTGAAGTCCTGTGAGCACATTGGGATGAGCAAGACCGAGGTGGAGTTTGGCACTCCTATCCATCGACCGAGGGGTCTTTTAGGAGGTGTTCAGTTAGGCATTTAGGGGCCTTCCAAGGAGGCATTATTGGGAGGTAATTGTATCTTAGTTTCCACAGTTGATGATTGTTCTAGGTATTATTGGGTCGCGACCAGTTCCCGTTGGTGTAAAGTCCTATAAGTCAACAACAATTGAAAGAAGTGTATTGGCAGAAAGGTAACTCGTTCTAGATTTGGTAGGGGTCCTTTCTTACGTTTGTACCGAGCTCACGGCAATAGGAGACACTTCATTGGTGTGGAGACTTTGGGGCGACGAGATGAGATGACAGTTTCGATGGGTCGTTCCTTTCTGGAGGAGGATCGGCGTTGGTTGTCAAGCATTGGTTCTGGAGCTTCGACATATTTGGGTCATCTTAGTCACAGGTCGCCGACTGCTGCATTAGGAGTTATTGGATCTGGTGGAGCTGCTTCAGATTTTGGGTTGCATCGGATATTTGGATACCTAGCATTTGGTCACATTGAGGATGTGAGATTTGATCCGATTGGGCGTTTGGGGTTCGGAGGCTCAGTTGATTATCGTTTGGGAGCTTCTGATTTTATTCTGAGCAGGTATGTCACTTTTGACTCTCGGCAGGTGGAGAGTGTTGATCAGGTCGTTTGGATATCGCAGCAGGTGGAGAGTGATGCTACTCCATGTTGGGTGGAGATTACTCCACGTACTCCAGATCATACAGTGTCATTTGTGATTCTAGCTGAGGTGACACAGGTTGGGGATCATTTGATTTCGGATGCAGATGATGGATTGGTTTTGGATTCGGTTGCAGCTGGTGGACATTATTTGGATACGGCCATTGGTTCACCTCATATGGAGGTGGTTGATTTGTATCGGTTTAGGGCCGCTATCAGTTGCAAATCCATCGGCGATATTGGGGAAGAGTTGCATACTTTTCTATTTGTTTGAGGGCCTTTGGAGGCCGTTTGGGTGAACTACGTGAATGCTTGATTCCTTGGGCAAGAGGATACGTAGGCAGTCTTTATGATGCAGCCGATTTGGTGAGCGACATCGACATTTGGGGTGAGTGTTCGCACTCCCATTTGGGTCTCAACATGTGAGGCATTTGTTTGGTTGGTGTCGGCTCAGTTTTGGGAAAACTTCACCGAGGTGGAGAATTGTGGAGAAGAACTTGGAAAAAGCAGATTTTTGGTCTTAAGTCGACTCATGCACAGGCATAAGTCGACTTATGGTAAGTCGACTTATGTTGTGTCGTAAGTCGACTTACGATCTGCTGTGGATTGTTGATTTTGAGCTCTGGCAAGTCGACTTATCAGGTCTGACAAGTCGACTTATGAACTCTTCTCCAGTTGTCATTTTTCGCTCTGCCAAGTCGACTTATGCAGACTGATAAGTCGACTTACGACGGGTTTTTTGGAAAGTTTAGGTTCATATTTGCAGTCTGTTTGGGTTTCTGTTTTGGTATAAATATCAATACGATTTGAGGGTTTTGTAGGAGCATATTTGGGGATTTTGGAGCACAGAAAAGAAAGATCTTTCTGAGCTATTGGTTAGGGTTGTTGGTTGAGAGGTTGAGAGATTTGTTGGTGAGATTAGTTGGTTCGTTTGAGCGATTTGTAATCTCAATTAGATTTGTTGGTGAGATTAGTTGGTTCGTTTGAGCGATTTGTAATCTCAATTTGTACTCTCCTTCTCTATTAGTGCGATTTGTAATCTCAATTTGTACTCTCCTTCTCTATTAGTGGAAACCCTCCCCCTTCTTGCCCCGTGGATGTAGGCAATTGCCAAACCACGTTAAAATTGATGTTTGGGTTTGTGCATTGATATTTGGTTGTTTTTGACCTTCTTTGATCGGCGTTTGTTTTGGTTCCTCGGCGCCGCCGTCTGTCACTACAAGTGGTATAAGAGCATATCGCTGTTCGGCACTACAGAAAGGAGGATTGATCTTTAGGAGAATTTACTAATGTATCAAGTTAATATAGATCATTCTGCATACACAAAGGAGAGAGACTGCAATATATAAATTTTTACCGTAATACATTGCTCATAAAATTTTTAATTGCTTCTTCATTCTCCCCGATAAAGAACATCCTGCTTGTACATGACATGTTCTGATAAGCTTTATACTCAAAGAATGTACCCTCATCAAGCTCATACTTTCACTATTCCTCTTGTTATATTAGCCATTTTTAATCCAGCCAATATCTTCTCTAATACTATGGTATACTTAGGTTGACTTTTATTTTATCAATTGTACCTAACTAGTAGATAGGTTAATAGATTGTTGTCTACAAATCTACAACTGCAGATTTCTAATTAGTAATTTCATTCCATGTTTTTCTTAGAGAATAAAACAGAAATATCTCATTTCCTAGCAGAAGGAGAAGGATAAGCTCTGATGAGAAGATAGGAAGAAGATTAGTAATGTGAAAACGGCGAAGGAATTGTGAAAAACGTGAAGAATAACCCAAAACAGACTCCACCACACCCTGGTGTGGTGTCTGCCATGGGTGTGGTAGAATCTGTCCTGCACCACACTCTCTGCCACACCCACGGTGCAGGGTGTGGCAGAATCTGTCTTGCACCACCCCCTCTGCCACACCCATGGTGCAGGGTGTGGCAGACTCGTTTTTAGAATCCTCCTTTGTATGGGAATCCTCTTTTGTTTGGGATTGTGTTTTATTATAAATAGGACCACGTTTTTTAGGGTTTCTTAAGGAGAGAAAATGAGAGAATTAGCATTGTTTTGAGCACTTTTAGAGGGAGATATTGTGAGGGAGTTGAGAGCTTTGGTTAGGGTTATATTTGAGTGATTTTGTGAGTTGTAACCCGTTGTATTTCTCCTCTATATAGTGAAATCTCTCCATCCTCTCCCCGTGGACGTAGGCAAGTTGCCGAACCACGTATATCTCTGTGTTTGGTTTGATTTGTCGTAATTGGCTTGGTTTGTGTAAGTGTGTGGCTTTCTTCTTCCGTGATCTCAAGTTCGTTGTGTGTGCGTGCAACGCTTCCGCATAGGCGCGCGACAAGTAAGTCCAGAAGTACTTTTAACTTTTTCTTGTACGGTATGGGGCTCAAAAGAATCTTATTTGACGCGACTTCTGTAAACTGCAGTCGAGCACAAAACATTGTGCTAAAATGGAGTTAAACAACTGTACAAAATTATAGCTGGTGGATTAAATATGTTAGGCAAAGGCAGCAGGTATTTAAATATCATCTTCTGTTTTTATTTATTTATTTATTTATTAACAAGGGAATGATCCAGCTAATTAATAAAAGGATAATCATATCTAAATCACAAGGTAAAAATACTTAACCAAGTATTTCCTTGAGCAAACTTTAGAAGAATTTTTGGCTGGTCTCCAAAAGAAAAATCTAAGTAGAGCTTTCTGAGAATAAACTTTTTTCTATGGCAAGAACTAAGAAGAGCTTATACCAAAGACGGTAAGCTTAACCTTTACTTCATCCATTAAACTTACTATTAAACATCTAGAACGATACTTTAATGTTTGACTCTATCAAATCTCTTACAAAGTATAGTGTACCTTCATCCATATATAGCTAGTACTCTGCAACTTTTCTAATTCTATGTCCAATAGTTTCTTGCACCTTGCGAGAGCATTGGTCAGATCCACTGCGATTGTAAAAAACTAAAATAAGTTCATTAAAAAAATAAAAGGGGTTAAGTGCTCTCCCTTTTTGCACACGACTGTAATCTCTTTCGAATTCTCTATTATACTCACCATAATTAGCCAAGTCACTCAAAGGTCATGACTAAATCATGAAGCAATTGACCTTAAGACAAAGAGATTCCATTAGCTTCGGATTAGTGCTTTATTAGGCGACCAGTGTGCTGTAATGACCGTAGAGCCTATATTTTTAGCCAATACTCACATGTCCATGTTTCTTAATTAAATGTTCTCTCTACATTATTAAACCTAAAGGCAAGGGACAGCATGATGCAACACGAGGATGACATGAAAAATTATAAGCCCCTTTATCACGGGAACGAATCAAATCTTAACTTTTCAATTACATGGAGTTAAACAGTGTAATTTGTTGTGCGCGGTGGCCAAACCGATGGGGTGCCGAGAACAGATACCAATGCCGAGAGAGAAGGCTAAACAATCCAAAATAACGACACAAACACTAACAAATGAATTTTACGTGGTTCAGCAAGTTGTCTACGTCCACGGGGCAAGAAGGGGATGAGTTTTCACTACTAGAGAAGAAGAGTACAAATAGAGATTACAAATCCATAAACTAATCTTTCACACAAAGCTCTTAATCTCTCAAACAAAACTCTAACCAATAGCTCCAGAAAACTCTCTTTTTCTATGCTCCAAATATCCCCAATATTACCTTCCCAAAACCCTAAATCGTGTTTGGTATTTATACCAAACTCCAAAACCAAATCAGAACAGGAAACCAAATTCTGGGCTTGATCCGACTGGCGATCGACCGCACAAAGGTCGCAGTCGACCGCGACTAACGACAAAACCCAGAAAACAATTACAGAGTTTGGTGGTCGACCGCTACCAACTCTAGAGTCTCAGAATCAATTACAGGGTTTGGCGGTCTACCGCGGTGGTCGACCGCACCAAATCCAGAATCAATTCCTGAGTTGTGCACGTTTCCAGTCGATAGGCCTAGCCTCGCGGTTGAGCGAACGTCACCAAAAATATTTCCCTGCTTCCAAAACCTGTTATTCTCTAGTTTCTTCACCAATTCTACAATTCTCCACCTCGACAAAGTTTTCTCAAAACTGAGCCGACACCAATACCAACCAAACGTCCCGCTTGTTGCGTCCAGTACGAAGCGGAACAAAACCACGACAACGGACTAAATCCACAACAAATCAAGACCCAAATGAGAATGTGAATAATCTCCAAATGTCGGTATTAACTCACCAAACCAGCTGCATCATAAAATGACTGCTTACGTATCCTCTTGCCCTACGTATCCTCTTGCCCAATGAATCAAGCTTCACGTAGTTCACAAATGGCCTCCAAAGGCCCTCAATCAACGAGAAGAGTTTTTAACCCTCTCCAACACACTAACAAATCTGTAACTAATAACTCTCTCAATGACCTCAAAATATAACGAACCAAACACCTCCACCTGAGGTGAACCAATGGCTATAACCAAATCCAAACTGTGTCCACCAGGTACACTCGAATCAATAAACTCATCATCTACATCCACATCAATATGATCCTCACTCTGTGTCACCTCAGCTGGAATCTCGATGCAGAATGATCTGAAGAACGTGGAGTAATCTCCACCCAACGTGGAGTAGCATCACTCTCCACCCGTTGTGATATCCTAACGATCTATCCAACACTCTCCACCTGCCGAGAGTTAAATGTGACATACCTACTCAGAACAATATCAGAGTCCAACAACTAATAACCAAACACGCCTCTGAATCCCAAATGTGCACTCAGATCAAATCTCACATCCTCAATGTGACCATATACTGGGCAACCAAATATCCAATGCAACCTAAAATTTAAAGCAACTCCACCAGATCCAAATACTCCAAACACAGCAGTCAGCAACCTATGAATAAGATGGCTCTAATATGTCAAAGCCTCAACACCAGAACTCCTCTACAAACCAGTGCTCGGCATCAAACACTGATCCTCCTCCAACAAGGAACGGCTCATTAAATCTGTCACCTCATCTTGTCGCCCTAATGTTTCATCTCCAATGAAGTGTCTTAAACTACTGTGAGCTCGGCACAAATGCAGAAAAGAACCCCTACCAAAATCAGAACGACGTATTATCTTTCTGCCAATACACTCCTTCCACCTGTTGTTAACTACTAGGACTTCACACCAACGAGACTTGGTTGCAACCCACAAATGCCTAGAACAGTCACCAACACAGGAAACCAAATATTTATTACCTCCCAATGATGCCTCCTTGAAAGACCCCCAAAAGCCTGAATGAACACCACCTAGAAGACCCTTTGCTTAATGAATAGAAGTGCCAAACTCCACCTTGATCTTCTTGCTCATACCAATGTGCTCACAGGACTTCAATCTGTAGGTCAAAGCACTCCTCAATAATCTATGCATGGCATCAACAATCAAATATCCCAGCATCAACAAACGTCATAGTCTAGCCAAATTCGAAGAAGTCATCAGCTCTCCACCAATCACCGTGCTCCCAATCAAGTAGTAAACATTCTTCTTTTTGATGCCCTTCATCATAATCATAGACCCAAATGTGACCTTTAAAGATGCATCCTCTAAGGTCACCCAATAGCCTGTTGCCTCCAAAACTCCAAGTGAAATGATATTCTTCTTCAACTGCGGAATGAATCTCACTTCATCCAACTCTCGAATCACCTCATCACACATCCTAATACGAACAGTACTGATACCACCAATAGAGCATTCATGATTATTATCCATGAGAATGATATCCCCTCTTTCTAACTTTTTAAAGCTGGTGAACCAATCCCTCCTAGGGCAAATATGGTAAGAAGTACCTAAATCCAACATCCATTTTGTAGAGTCAGTAACACAAACTAACGGTAGTACAAGGCACGAGTAGCCCGAAGAATTTGAATCTGAATTGTCACAACTAGTTTTGACAACATTCACCTCTGAAGCTTGAATAGATTCCCCTTATTCTTCCCGGCTTAATCTGTCAACTTTGGGCATTCGGCTTTGCAATGTCCATCTTCTTTACAAAAGACACACTTATTCTTACCAACTACAGGGTGTGCTCTTCTAGACTGTGATCTCCTACTAAAGTTTGGACTCTTTCCTCTTGCGACCAATGCTCCCGCTACTGTATCAATCGAAATCTCATTATCCTTCTTTTGAAGCTAATAATTCACAAGTGCAGCGGTGACCTCACTATATGAAAGAGATGCATCCCATTAATAAGAGTAAGAATGAAGGTCTCATATTCCTCATCGGGCAAGAAACTCAACAATAACAATGCCTTATCCTCATCTTCAATCATAACATCTACATTTGCTAAATCCACAAGAAGCTTCGTGTAGTGGTTCATGTGATCGCCAATGGAGGTCTCCTTCTTTAATTAGAAGCGATAAAGCCTCTTCTTCAAATACAAGCGATTTTCCACACTCTTCGTCAAATACTTGCTCTTTAGGATCTCCTAAAACTTCTTTGCCGAAGTCTCATTGATCACATTATATTTCAAATCTTATGTTAAACAAGATCTAATCACACCACACTCTATTCGATTCATCTTCTTCCAAATCTTCTCCTCAATATCGTTCAGTTTCCCATCCAACTTCAAAGTGTCTTCCAAATTTTGCGTGTTGAGCACATCCAAGACTTCACATCTCTAAAGACAAAAATTGTTAGTGTCATTAAATTTCTCCACATTTATCTTCATAGAGTAAATATTCAAACTTTGAATGGTCTTCACGCCAGAAGTACCATCCACAACTCTTTTTTTCTCGACCATCTTCCTCAAAGTACCACCGAACAAATGCGGAACAAATGAAAAATAGATTCAAACTGAAAATAGAGATTTTTATACCTCCAAGTGAAACCCTAATTAGAGCCTCCAAAAGATCTCAACGCCACACGATAAAAACGAGATCNAGGCGGCGGGGGGGGGGGGGGGGGGTGAATAGGATTATGAGGTAATAAATGTAATAAAACTAAAGACAATGCAATATACCACAAAATAAAATACTAAAACAATATAAAGGAGATGAGTTAGGAAATAGTTAGCCAATTATGACACGCGATATGTTCATGAGTTTCGGTCCTCCGACCTACGTCCCCGCTCCCTACTCTTAAGGAGAACTTTACTATTACAACCCGGTTTGGAAAGCAGAACTTCTTTCACAACGATCTCCTCTTGAGATCTCACAACCCACACACTTGATCTTCTCAAGATCAACCTCACCACGCAATTACAATAGAACAAGAATGGCTCTCACAATAATCTCTATGACAAGGATTAAGTAAGGAACAAATGAAGCTCAAGGATTATGGAGTGTGGAAGTGAGGAGAACAAGAACTTGAGAATGAGAAATTGAAAATTAGAGCTCAAAACACTTAGAATGCAAAGCTTGTGAATTTTCTCTTGCCTGATTGAATTCTGAAATGAAGAGAGGGGTTAAGTATTTATAGAAGCCCAAAACGCCAGCTCAAATCCTAAACAGAATAAAAAATCCTAAAAATCTAGCTGCCAGAAACTAGCCGTTATAAGTCGACTTGCAACATTGACAAGTCAACTTGTAACTAGCCATTACAGGTATAAAAAGACCACTATAAGTCGACTTAGAAGAAAGCATAAATCGACTTACTATAAGTCGACTTGACAAGTTGTATAAGTCGATTTGGCCGAGAAAAATCACACATTCCAGAGCAGTTCATAAGTCAACTTATCTGACCTGATAAGTCGAATTATGAACATGCACAGAGACTGTGCATATTTGAAATTTGATCTTTTGAGGCTATTAGAAAATAGTAAATAAATTCCAAAAAATATAAAACTTTAAAAAAAGTTTATAAACATGATTTTTAATAAGTTAGAAAAATAATTTTTTAAAAATCATTTTCCGAAAGTAAAAACTACCGATTTTCCAAAATAGTTCAAAAACAATGATTTGTGTGAAAGTGTGTGTGTGAATCTTATGAGCTTGAAATGTTACCAACTTAATGACTTGCCTACATTAAGCACTAGAGAGAAATAAAAATACAAATATCTCACATATATGAATACAAATTTGATGAAGCTTCTTGTGAGTGTTGTGCTCTTGATAGCTTTGCTTCATCACGTAGCATCCACCTCATTGGATATCTTCGTTATAGTTTGTTGTTCCATCCGATCCTCCAATATAGGTACTAATAAGCTTGATATTCTTGTAATCTACAATATCACTTAACAAGCAATTAGTACTAATAATGATGGTTGTAAATCATCATCAAAATATAAAGGCTAACAATCTCCCCATTTCTGATGATGACAACCAACCATTATTCAAGAGCAAAATCTATCTATAAGGCTCTCTCCCCATAACTATGTGCACAAATGAGAAAATTACTCTCCCCCTTTATCACCATAAAAAATAGGGTATACAATATAAGATACATGTAAAAACCCATAAAATACATCTCAAGTGTTAGCCTACACGTGTCATATTCCTCAAGTGTTTGGATTTACGACCTCTCCCTAGGCATTACTACTAACTCACTTCTCTTGGAATTGACCCTGGTCTCTCTCAACCACTCCTCTTGGTAATTTTGTGTATTTAGACATGTTATGATAATGAGTGCGTAAAGGAAAATAGTAGGATATAAAAATGATAATCCGAACAAATAAACAAACAAATAAACAAAATCAAAGAATGCACATGCCCAAACCATTTCTTATGCGACAAAAATCTTCTTCACTAAGAGGCGAATGCACATGCCCAAACCATTTCTTATGCGACAAAAATCTTCTTCACTAAGAGGCTTGGTAAAGATGTCTGCTAATTGATGCGACAAAAATCTTCTTCACTAAGAGGCTTGGTAAAGATGTCTGCTAATTGAGATTTAGTATCAATATCGATAAGGGATACATCTTTCCTCTCTACATGGTCACGTAAGAAATGATGGCGTACATCTATATGCTTAGTTCTAGAATGCAAAACAGAATTTTTTAAAATATTGATAGCAGTAGTATTATCACAAAAAAAATTTGTATCTTGAAAATACAAATCATAATCAACCAAATTTTGTTTCATCCATAAAAATTATGCACAACACAAGCCGGCGGCAATGTATTCCATTTTTGTAGTAGACAAGACAACACAATTTTATTTCTTGGATTCCCAAGAGACAAGAGAGTTACCCAAAAAATAATATGTACCACTCGTACTCTTACGATCTACCTTACAACCGCCAAAGTCGGCATCATAAAAACCATAAAGATCAAAAGAAGTGCCTTTTGGATAAAATAAACCAAGATCTATTATGCCATTAACATATATTTAATAATTTTTTTAACCGTAATCAAATCAGGCTTTCTAGGAGAAGCTTGAAAACGTGCACATGCACATACACTAAACGTGATATCCGGTCTACTAACGGTAAGGTAAAGGAGACTATCTATCATACATCGGTAACTTTTGGTCTACCTCCTCACCACTATCATCCGCATCAAGCTTGATATTTGTGCTCATGGGAGTTGGTGTATGCTTGGAGTTCTCTAATTCGAATTTCTTCACCAATTCTCTAGCATATTTGCTTTGTGAAATGAATATCTCATCTTTAGTTTGCTTGACTTGGAGACTAAGAAAGAATGTGAGCTCTCCCATCATGCTCATCTCAAATTGGTCTTGCATAACTTTTGAAAAATCTTTGCACAAAAATTCATTAGTGGCACCAAAAATGATATCATCAACATAAATTTGAACTAAAATAAAATCAATTTTCTATTTTCTAACAAAAAGTGTATTATCAATTTTTCTTTTAGAAAAACCATTTTCAAGAAGAAAATTAGAGAGATGAGCAAACCAAGCTCCAGGAGCTTGTTTTAACCCATATAAAGTTTTTTGAACCCGGTAAACATGATTAGGAAATGAATGATCCATAAAATCGGGGGGTTGCTCAACATATACTTCCTCCTGTATAAAACCATTTAAAAAAGAACTTTTAACATCCATTTGAAATAATTTGAAATCTTTAAAACTAGCAAAGGCTAAAAACATCCTAATAGATTCTAATCTTGCAACCGGTGTAATATTTTTATCATAGTCTATGCCCTCCTCTTGATTGTATCCTTAGGCAACTAAACGAGCTTTATTTCTAATCAATATGCCATGTTCATCAAATTTGTTTCTAAAAATCCATTTAGTTCTAATAACATGACCATTAATTTCCAAACATTATTTTTTTAAAAATTGTTTAGTTCATCATGCATTCCTAAAACCCAAAACTCATCTTTTAAAGCATCATTAATCCTTTTAGGTTCTATTTGGGATAAGAAAGATATATCACCACACTCACTCAAGGGTTTTGAGCGAGTTAGAACCCCTTGTGATGGACTCCCTATTATTTGTTCCTTTGGATGATCCGGTGCAAACTTCCATGCCTTGAGGAGTTCTTCTTGATTTTGTATGTTGTTGATATCCCCATCCTTTTGTGCATCCATTGAGGCTTTGTCATTTATTTGCAAAAGATCCAATCCTCCCTCAATATCATCATCATCCCTAGGCAAGCTATCTTGCAAACTAATATTAGTCTCATCAAATGTAACGTATATAGACTCTTCAACAACAAGTGTTCGTTTGTTGAAGACCCTATAAGCCTTACTTCTAGATGCATATCCCAAAAATATATTAACATCAATTTTTGAGTCAAACTTATCATGGTGGTCTTTATTGTTTAAGATAAAACATTTACAGCCAAAAATACAAAAATATCCAATATATGGAGTTTTGCCAAAAAAAGATTTCATAAGGAGTTTTCTTAAATTTAGGTCTAATCAAGACACGATTTAAAACATAGCAGGCAGTATTCACGGCTTCCCCCAAAAAATACTTAGAAAAATCAAAAGCATTTATCATTGTATGTGTCATCTCTTGTATTGTGCCATTTTTCTGTTCAACAGCACCATTTTGTTGTGGTGTTCTAGGAGCGGAAAATATATGAGTTAAACCACGATGAACACAAAATTCATCAAAATTTTTATTTTAAAATTTACCACCATGATCGCTTCTAATTTTAACAATTTTTAAATCCTTTTCATTTTCAATTCTTTTTACAAAAATAAAAAATTTCTTCAAGTCATTCATCTTTATTTGCAAGAAAGATTACTCATGTAAATCGTGAAAAATCATCAATGATAACAAATACATAATGTTTACCTCCTAGAGAGGCAATACGCATAGGACCAAAGAGATCAAGATGTAATAATTACAAAGGTTTAGAAGTAGATACCTCATTTATGGATTTGAAGCTGTTCTTGGTTTGTTTACCTTTAGCACAATATTCTCAAATAGAATCGATCCTTAACAAAGGTTAGATTTGGTAGCCCTTTTACTAGATTTTTCATGGATAGCTTAGATATTAACTCCATGTTAGCATGTCCAAGCCTCTTATGCCAAATCCAAGGATCTTCATCCACCGCGATAAGGCACTTCACATCTTGATTTATTAGCTCATTCATCTAAAAATGTAAACATTAGATCTTCTAAAAGCGATAAAAATAATTTTATCATTCATACTAACAATACATTTATCCGGTTTGAACATAATGTCAAAGCTTTTGTCACTTAATTGACTAATACTAAGAAGATTATGATTTAATCATTTAACAAAATAAACATCCTCAATTATGAGAGAATGTATCTTACCAATATTATCAATACCTATAATTTTACATTTCTGACCGTCACCAAAGGAGACATTGTCTCTTTCAATCCTTGATAGGGTTGAAAATACTTCATTGTCGCCTGTCATATGATGTGAGCAATCACTATTAAGGTACCACAAGTCCTTACGTATTGTGTGAGACGTTCCCTACATATAAATAAGTTGAAGAACCTTTAGGTACCCAAACTTTGGGTCCTTGAATGCTAGTATTTTTTGTATCCTTAGGTACCCATATTAATTCATAATAATCCATGTTATTTTTAATCCTACAATGAGTAAAAATATGACCATATTTCCTGCAATATATACACACAAAATTTTTCTTATAAGTAGGTGCATGAGATTTGTGATTCCATCTTCTATTAACATTATTATGACTAAAGTAAACATGATTAGACTTTAATCTATCATTTTCAATTTGTAACCTTTCAATTTGAGACCTTAGTTGTTTGTTTTCAAAGTCTAGGTCTCCAATCATTTCATCTTTTAAGGCAATAGTATCATTTAGTGAGGATTGTAGAATCTCAATCTTAGAGTCACAAGAAACATGTAATTTTTTGAATGAAGAATATTCTTTTGCTAATTTTTTAAATTTAGTATTTAATTCTTCTAAAGCGGCTTCTAGTTCACATTGTATATAAAGAGATTCACTTTCGCTTTCGGATTGTACCTCATCTTCATGAGCCATGAAGCAAACGTTTGGGTCATGAAGAGTAATCTTGGCGCCCTCGTCATCGCTATCTGAATCACTTGGTTTGGATTCATCCCATCCGACGTACATAGTCTTCTTCTTCTTGTACTTCAAGTATTTTTCCTTTACTCTGGGACAATCCTTTGCAATGTGTCCCAGTTCATTGCATTCGAAACATTTACCTACACGAGAAGAAAACTTGTTGTTAGATCAATTTTTAAATTTTTTATTCATTTTAATTAATATTGATATTCTCCTAGAGAAGTGTGCCACTTCTCTAGTGACATCAACTTCACTATCCGAGGAGGATGAGTCATCAATTGCTCCTTTGAGCGCAATAGTCTTTAATTTTTGAGATGGCTCCTCGGTTGCCTTTAGGGGTACTTCCTCCTTCTTATTGATTTTCTTCTCATGGACCTTGAGCTTGCCAATGAGACCATCAAGAGAAAGTGTTGTAAGATCATGAGCTTCTTTGATGCCGTAGCTTTGGGCTCCCACATCGGCGTCAAAGAACGAAGAATTTTGTAGTTCATCTCTTGGTTCGTCAACACCTTATCAAGGCCATGCAATTCATTTATAATGTTAGTAAACTGAGAAAACATAGCATCAATAGATTCATTGGGAAGCATTTTAAATAATTCATAATCATACATGAGACCACTAATTTTGGATTCCTTAACTTGAGGGGTTCCTTCATGAGTGATACATAATTTTCCCCAAATTTCGTGTGCGGTTGCACACGTAGAAACCCTATTGTATTCATTAGGGGTAAGTCCATAAATTAATGCATTCATGGCTTTTATATTAAGGTTTGCTTGATGCCTCTCACCATCGGTCATACTACTATTACTACTAGGCTTTTCAACATATTTCTTCTCTATAACGTCTAAGATATCAAGGTCAATGCATCGTAGATAAATCCTCATTCTAGCCTTCCAATAAGCAAAGTTGCTACCGATGAAAAGTGGGGGTCTAGTGGTGGATTGTCCCTCAAGTATATGCACATTCAAAGAAGCATCCATTGGATCTTTCCTCTAAGGTGGTTAAACCTAAAAATATATAGAGACCTTACTCTGATACCAATTATTGGACCCTAGAAGGGGGGGGGGGGGGAATAGGGTTATGAGATAATAAATGTGCAATAAAACTAAAGACAATGCAATACACCACAAAATAAAATACTAAAATAATATAAAGGAGATGAGTTAGGAAATAGTTAGCCAATTGTGACACGCGATATGTTCACAAGGTTCGGTCCTCCGACCTACGTCCCCACTCCCCACTCTCGAGGAGAACTTCACTATCGCAACCCAGTTTGAAAGCCGGAACTTATTCACAACGATCTCCTCTTGAGATCTCACAACCCACACACTTGATCTTCTCAAGATCAACCTCACCACGCAATTACAATAGAACAAGAATGGCTCTCACAATAATCTCTATGACAAGGATTAAGTAAGGAACAAATGAAGCTCAAGGATTGTGGAGTGTGGAAGTGAGGAGAACAAGAACTTGAGAATGAGAAATTGAAAATTAGAGCTCAAAACACTTAGAATGCAAAGCTTGGGAATTTTCTCTTGCTTGATTGAATTCTGAAATGAAGAGAGGGGTTAAGTATTTATAGAAGCCCAAAACCCCAGCTCAAATCCTAAACATGATAAAAAATTCTGAAAATCCAGATGCCACAAACTAGCCGTAATAAGTCGACTTGCAACATTGAAAAATCTACTTGTAACTAGCCGTTACAGGTATAAAAAGACCTCTATAAGTCGACTTAGAAGAAAGCACAAATCGACTTACTATAAGTCGACTTGACAAGTTGTATAAGTCGATTTGGCCGAGAAAAATCACACATTCCAGAGCAGTTCATAAGTCAACTTATCTGACCTGATAAGTCGACTTATGAACATGCACAGAGACTGTGCATATTTGAAATTTGATCTTTTGAGGCTATTAGAAAATAGTAAATAAATTCCAAAAAATATAAAACTTTAAAAAAAGTTTATAAACATGATTTTTAATAAGTTAGAAAAATAATTTTTTAAAAATCATTTTCCGAAAGTAAAAACTACCGATTTTCCAAAATAGTTCAAAAACAATGATTTGTGTGAAAGTGTGTGTGTGAATC
>NC_033794.1:103978035-104036860 GCF_001876935.1 Asparagus officinalis | reverse complement strand
GGGGGGGTGAATAGGGTTATGAGATAATAAATGTGCAATAAAACTAAAGACAATGCAATACACCACAAAATAAAATACTAAAATAATATAAAGGAGATGAGTTAGGAAATAGTTAGCCAATTGTGACACGCGATATGTTCACAAGGTTCGGTCCTCCGACCTACGTCCCCACTCCCCACTCTCGAGGAGAACTTCACTATCGCAACCCAGTTTGAAAGCCGGAACTTATTCACAACGATCTCCTCTTGAGATCTCACAACCCACACACTTGATCTTCTCAAGATCAACCTCACCACGCAATTACAATAGAACAAGAATGGCTCTCACAATAATCTCTATGACAAGGATTAAGTAAGGAACAAATGAAGCTCAAGGATTGAACAAGAATGGCTCTCACAATAATCTCTATGACAAGGATTAAGTAAGGAACAAATGAAGCTCAAGGATTGTGGAGTGTGGAAGTGAGGAGAACAAGAACTTGAGAATGAGAAATTGAAAATTAGAGCTTAAAACACTTAGAATGCAAAGCTTGGGAATTTTCTCTTGCTTGATTGAATTCTGAAATGAAGAGAGGGGTTAAGTATTTATAGAAGCCCAAAACCCCAGCTCAAATCCTAAACATGATAAAAAATTCTGAAAATCCAGATGCCACAAACTAGCCGTAATAAGTCGACTTGCAACATTGAAAAATCTACTTGTAACTAGCCGTTACAGGTATAAAAAGACCTCTATAAGTCGACTTAGAAGAAAGCACAAATCGACTTACTATAAGTCGACTTGACAAGTTGTATAAGTTAACTTGGCCGAGAAAAAATCGCACATTCCAGAGCAGTTCATAAGTCGACTTATTTGACCTGATAAGTCGACTTATGAACATGCACAGGGACTGTGCATGTTTGAAATTAGATCTTTTAAGGCTCTTAGAAAATAGTAAATAAATTCTAAAAAATATAAAACTTCGGGAAAAGTTTATAAACATGATTTTTAATATATATGTTAGAAAAAGAATTTTTGAAAAATCATTTTCCAAAAGTAAAAACTACTGATTTTCCAAAATAGTTCAAAAACAATGATTTGTGTGAAAGTGTGTGTGTGTGTGTGAATCTAATGAGATTTAAATGTTACCAACTTAATGACTTGCCTACATTAAGCACTAGAGAGAAATAAAAATACAAATATCTCACATATATGAATACAATTCATTTGTCTTGATATTTGCTCATATCTTTGATGAAGCTTCTTGTGAGTGTTGTGCTCTTAATAGATTTGCTTCATCACTTAGCCTCCACCTCCTTGGATATCTTCGTTGTAACTTGTTGTTCCATCCAATCCTCCAATATAGGTACTAATAAGCTTGATATTCTTGTAATCTACAATATCACTCAACAAGCAATTAGTACTGATAATGGTGATTATAAATCTTCGAGTCTAGGGTTTCTATTTTCAATCTCCATTTTTCTCGTTGATCTTAGATTTTCTTCTGGGATCTGAGATATTCAGGAAATCTTCGAGTCTAGGGTTTCTATTTTCAATCTCCATTTTTCGTTTCTCTCGTTGATTTTAGTTTTTTTTCCCGTTTTCTTGTTCTTTTTTTGGTCTGTGATGGATTTTTTGGGAATGGATTTGGGTCATGGGCTGAATCCAAAGGAATTCGTGGCCCGCAATATTTGGGGAGAGCGCTATTTTTCTTCTGATTCGAAATTTTCTGAGCCCAATCACTCTCTTCAAACCCAAGGTGAGAGAACTAGGGTTAAGTTTGATGAACTAGGGTTAAAGTTTGCGGTGGGGATTGATCCATCGCGGAGATCCCAAGAAGAACTGAAGGAAGATATTTCTAAAGGGGAATGGGTGAATGTTGTGAAGAGAAACCCTAAACCGCCGCCTCCCTAAAATTCTCTTTCTTCTCCTCGTGTTCTTTCGGCAGAATTCATCAGAAAGAATCATCTGTGTTTTCGTTGTGGAGGACTGAAGGAAGATATTTCTAAAGGGGAATGGGTGAATGTTGTGAAGAGAAACCCTAAACCGCCGCCTCCCCAAAATTCTTAACCCACACAAATTCTTTATTCCCTTCATCCGCTGTACTATTTAGTATTATATAGTAACCTGAAAGCTGGCGGTCTGTTAGGTGCATTTTAGCGGGCGATCTCCTGCTATCGTGCGCCTCCCGCCTGGATCTAGCATGAGGAAGAAGAAGAAGAATGGCAGCAAAGGAATCGTTAGCCCTACCTTGAGAGACTCCATTTTTGTCTATCCTTCCTCTTCTCCTGCTCGTATAGCTGAAGGATCTCAGGAAGCAGAGGAGATTGAAGATAACATGGAAAGCAATAGAACAGTGGAGGCAAGGGGAGCTTCGCCGCTGGAGTTGATGGGGAGTACTGGTCCGATAGGGGCAAAGAAGAAGGTTCTCATGGAAGAAATTCTGGCAAAAACGAGCTCTCTCTCAGTTCCGCTTCAACTGAACAGATCTGGTCAAATCCCTGATCGAAAGTTAAGTAAGAGTCCTAACTCAATCTCTTGGGCTGATGATGTTGAAGATGAGTACGAATCAGAAATTGATGGAACTGGTGTTGAGTCTGAAAGCAATATTGAGGTTTTCACACCATTTGTAGCTCAGTCTAACAAAGAGAGTATAAATTTAGAGCAGATTAATCTGGAAGAAGATGAACCAGGAAAAGAAGAGAAAGATTTAGGGAAAAAAATTAATAATATGCCTGAAGTTAAGAAATCTTTTGCTAGCTTATTCTCAGATAACAGAAGGCCAGGGAAAGGTTTATCTCTTAATTTTGTTCCACCATCTCAAAAAAATGCAGCTGTTTTCTCTGAAGAAGAATGGAAAGTAGGTGAAGATTACTGGAAGAATGCCTTGATAGGCCATGTCATAGGGCTAAATGCTAAATTCAAATCAATGGAAGCTTATATAAACAAAGCCTGGGGGAAGATTTCAATTCCAAAAATCACTCTAATAAAGTCAGGTGTGTTCTTGTTTGACTTCCAGTCGGAGCAACAGATGAGGAAAATTTTAGAAGCAGGGCCTTGGTTTTTTGGTTCCAGACCATTGGTGCTTAAACCATGGTCAATTGATCTCAGGAAGCAGAGGAGATTGAAGATAACATGGAAAGCAATAGAACAGTGGAGGCAAGGGGAGCTTCGCCGCTGGAGTTGATGGGGAGTACTGGTCCGATAGGGGCAAAGAAGAAGGTTCTCATGGAAGAAATTCTGGCAAAAACGAGCTCTCTCTCAGTTCCGCTTCAACTGAACAGATCTGGTCAAATCCCTGATCGAAAGTTAAGTAAGAGTCCTAACTCAATCTCTTGGGCTGATGATGTTGAAGATGAGTACGAATCGGAAATTGATGGAACTGGTGTTGAGTCTGAAAGCAATATTGAGGTTTTCACACCATTTGTAGCTCAGTCTAACAAAGAGAGTATAAATTTAGAGCAGATTAATCTGGAAGAAGATGAACCAGGAAAAGAAGAGAAAGATTTAGGGAAAAAAATTAATAATATGCCTGAAGTTAAGAAATCTTTTGCTAGCTTATTCTCAGATAACAGAAGGCCAGGGAAAGGTTTATCTCTTAATTTTGTTCCACCATCTCAAAAAAATGCAGCTGTTTTCTCTGAAGAAGAATGGAAAGTAGGTGAAGATTACTGGAAGAATGCCTTGATAGGCCATGTCATAGGGCTAAATGCTAAATTCAAATCAATGGAAGCTTATATAAACAAAGCCTGGGGGAAGATTTCAATTCCAAAAATCACTCTAATAAAGTCAGGTGTGTTCTTGTTTGACTTCCAGTCGGAGCAACAGATGAGGAAAATTTTAGAAGCAGGGCCTTGGTTTTTTGGTTCCAGACCATTGGTGCTTAAACCATGGTCAATTGATACTGAAATGGAGAAGATACAAGACTGTACATATCCTATGTGGGTGCAATTTCCTAATCTGAGACTCAATTTATGGAGTCCAATAGGTATCAGTAAAGTCTCTAGCCTTATTGGATGCCCTATAACAACAGATATGCTCACAGCAACAAGACAAAGGCTAAGTTTTGCAAGAGTTCTTCTTGAGATAAAGCTACCACTGAAGGAACAACTACCTGATTCTATTGAAATTCAAGGCCCTGATGGTGAAAAATACAATCAGAAAGTTATATATGAACTGAAGCCAAAATGGTGCACTTTTTGTAACATGGTTGGACATGATACTGACTTCTGTAGGAGACAAAAAATGAAAAAAGTATGGGTACCAGTTGTAAGGCAGAAGGGAAAAGAAATGCATAATGCACAGGCATCATAAAATGCACAGGCATTACATAATGCACAGGCATCACAAAATGTGCAGTCAGTTATACACAATATTCTGGCAGATAAGATGCAAACTACTGATTTAAGATCTGAAAAAGGGAGTGTATTGAATACTAAAAGACTGGATACCAGTAGAGGGGAAGGTAGTCTACTTGTAACTCCTACACATGTGAATCAAGAGAAATTGGATCCAAATAGCTGTGGAAAAAGCAATGTAACTCCTGCACAGGATGCTGAAGAAAACATGCACAGAGCAAAAGGTAAGGGCAGAGCTGTTGATAATGGCTCTCCTGACATACAAAGCATAAGGCATGAGAACACTGGTTTTGCAAATGTATACCAAATCACTTCTCCAATGGTGAATGCATCTGGGTTCACAAGTGTCAGTAGAGCAAATATTGCAAGAAAGGCAAAAATCAATAATTCTGTGGACCCAATCCAGAATTCACATTTTTCTGCATTAGATTCTCAGGTGTATGAATTTGACCCTTGTTATATTGACAGGGGTGGAAACCAATGAAATGCATCTAGCTATATGGAATATTAGAGGATTTAATAAATCCTCTAAGCACCTGATTGTCAAACAATTCATATATCAGTACAATCTACCTCTTATAGCTCTCTTGGAAACAAAACTCTCTGAAGATAAAATGAAGCAGATAGCAAGGAAAATAGCTAAAGACTGGAGTTGGATTTCAAATGTGCATGAAGCTGGGAATGGCAGGATCTGGATTCTTTGGAATAAGGATATGCTAACAATTCAAAAGGTGGAGTCAAGTAATCAGCATTTAACTTGCTCAGTTTAATTGAAGAATGACAAGTTTTCATGCCTAATGTCTGTGATATATGCTTCAAATCAAAAAGAGGATAGGAAAAATTTATGGCAGGACCTGCTTAATTTCAACAATAATGTTGATTGTCCCTGGATTGTTGGAGGTGACTTCAATGCAATCATGAGTGCTGAAGAAAAACTGGGTGGAGCAGCTACAACTGATGCTGACACAGAAGATCTTCAAAATTTTATTTCATCCAGTCAATTGCTTCATATCAAATCTATTGGATGTTTTTTTACTTGGAACAATAAACAGAATGCCGATTCTAGAGTCTGGAGCAGAATAGACAGGATACTGATTAATGAAAAATGGCTACACCAATACACAACAAGTCAAGTGGAGTTCCTAACTCCAGTCTGTTCTGATCACTCTCCAGCCCTTATATCTGTTGGTGAGGAGGATTTTCAGGGAAAAAAGCCTTTTAGATTTTATAAAATGTGGACAAAGCACCCAGATTACCTAGCAGTTGTGAATTCGGTGTGGAGGCAAGAAGTGCAGGGGTATAACATGTACAAGTTATACTCCAAACTCAAAATGCTGAAACCTGCTCTCAAGGAATTGAACAAAAAACATTTTATGAATATTGGTGAGCAAGTTTTAAGAGCTAAATATAAGCTGGTTGGAGTTCAAAAGCAGCTGAATGTTGATCTCTTTAATCAGGTTCTGATATCTCAAGAAAAGGATTGTATCAAAGAATACAATAGACTGCTTTATTGTGAAGAATCATATCACAGACAAAAAGCTAATATCAGTTGGGCTGTGCATGGTGATAAGTGTTCACAATACTTTCATTCAGTGATGAAAACCAAAAGACATCATAATAGAGTGTTAACTCTTTACTCAGAGGATGGGAGAAGGCTTACTGATATGCCAGATATTTCTGATGAGCTCGTGAAATATTATAAGAAAATGTTGGGCAGCAAAGTGAACACAATTTTGCCTGATCAAGCAGTTATATCTAATGGTCCTATTCTCACAGATTCACATAGGAATGCTCTTGGATCTCCTATCACTAAAGAAGAGATTAAAAAGGCTGTCTTTGCAATTTCTGATGAGAAGGCCCCTGGACCTGATGGCTACAGTGCATCTTTTTTCAAAAGTGCATGGAGCATCATAGAAGAGGATGTGATTAAAGCTGTACAGGAATTCTTCAAGTCGGGTAAACTTCTTGGCTCTCTCAATGCAACAACTATCACTCTAGTCCCTAAAGTTCTAAATCCCAGTTCACCCTCTGAGTTTAGACCAATCTCTTACTGCAATTGTATTTATAAAGTGATCTCAAAAATAATTACAGCTAGAATTCAGGAAGTTATAGGGCATATAGTTGATGATGCACAAAGTGCCTTTATCAAGGGTAGGATTGTCTAAAACAATATCCTTCTTGCACATGAGCTTGTCAAACATTATGGTAGGAAACACATATCTCCAAGAGCCACTCTCAACATAGATTTAAGAAAAGCTTTTGATACAATAAGTTGGAGTTTTATCAAGTCCATGCTAATAGGACTGGGTTTTCCTGACAACATGGTTAGATGGATTATGACATGTGTAACTACAACAAAATTCTCTCTATCTCTCAATGGGACACTGTATGGATATTTTGAAGGAGCAAGGGGTTTGAGACAAGGTGATCCTTTATCACCATATCTGTTTGTCATTGGAATGGAATATCTGTCCAGGAGATTGAAGAAGCTCAAAACTGATACCTTATTCAAATATCATCCAAAATGTGCTGGAATGGGGATAACACACTTGATCTTTGCAGATGATTTATTGCTGTTTTGCAGAGCTGATATGAATTCCATTTGCAAAATGCATGACTGCCTTGAAGATTTCAGCAGGGTGTCTGGATTGGAGGCTAATCCAAATAAATGTGCAGTGTACTTGGGTGGAATTGAAGATACTATCAAAGATCAGATCTGCTCTCATCTGAATTTTACAGAAGGCTCTATGCCAGTAAGATACCTTGGGTTGCCATTGATTGCTAAAAAGCTCACTCATTTGGATTGCACACCACTGTTAAGCAAGATCTCAGAGCAGTTTCAAGGGTGGCAGAGCAGAAGAAATCTTTCTTATGCTGGAAGAATTCAGCTGATAAAGTCTGTCATTATTGGGATACAAAACTATTGGACAAGTAACTATGTGTTACCCATCAAAGTTCTACAAAGAATTGATAGACTGTGCTCAAACTTCTTGTGGAACTGCAAGGTACATTTAGTCTCTTGGTATGATATTTGCAAAGAAAAGAAAATGGGTGGTCTGGGATTATATACTGCAAAAGATTGGAACCATGCAGCTGCAATCAAATTGTTATGGATGATTCACATTAAAAAGGATATATTGTGGATTAAATGGGTGCATGAAAATTACATACACCAAATGGATATATGGCAGGTTCAATCAAAAGTGACAGATTCTTGGATGTGGAGGCAATTACTCAAAGTTAGAGATATGGCACTCAACAGATTTGGTGACAGGAATAATCTACAAAGAGCTATAGAAAACTGTCATATAAATGGAAAATTACAGATTTCAGCTATATATAATGCACTGACCCTTCCAGCAACTTATGCTGCATGGTCGGATACCATTTGGGGAGGCTTGCACTATCCTAAACACTCTGTTATATTATGGCTAAACACCCTCTCCAGGCTGCTGACAAAAGACAGATTATGCAAGATGGGGATTCTGAATGAAAATCAATGTATTCTGTGCTCAGCTCAACAAGAAACAAGTAAGCACCTGTTTTTTGAATGCCAGTTTTCAGCTCACATTTGGAATGAAATCATGGAATGGTCTGATTACTCTTGGAGATCATGTAATTGGGATCAAATCATAAGCTGGTACAGTACAAATCTGAAAGGAAAGGGATATATGAAGAAGATAAAGAGAATGACATTATCGGCTACTGTCTATTGGATTTGGAAGGAAAGAAACTTAAGAATTTTCCAAGGGAGAATGCATACATCAGACCAGTTAGTGAGGGAGATAAAAACTTCAATTTTATCTAAGGTGCTTAACGAAGATATCCCTGATCATATAAAGGAAAAAATAGGTAAAGTGTAAAAACAATCTGTTTTTTCATTTGTTTTGATTCTTACCAGTGATGTGCTGGTGAAGCATTGATATGTATACACTTTCAAAATTTGGGAGATGAATAAAATCTTAATTCATTGACCAAAAAAAAAAAAACTCTCGTCTTCCCCGTATACGGGTAGTTCTCTCCTTAACAAAACTAAGCCTAACCAAAGCACATAGAAGACCGGAAAACAAGAGGGAAGATATGAAAAAGAGAGAGAGAAAAGTGTTGGGGATTCGAAACAATCAATCGAACCCGTGCCCTTCCAGACCTTGTGCTAAGAGTTTAGCAAGTAGGAAACTCACACAAGAAACCCTAAAACGTATTTTAATATTTATATCAAAACACAAACCAAATCAGAACATGAAACTAAATTCTAGGCCTGACCCGACTAGCGGTCGACCGCCCAAAGCTCGCGGTCGACCGCGACTAACGACAGAACCCAGAAAACAATTACAGGGTTTGGCGGTCGACCGTGGCAGTCGGCCACTACCAACTCCACAGCCTCAGAATCGATTACAGGGTTTGGCGGTCAACCACGCCAATTTCAGAATCAATCCCTGAGCTGTGCACGTTTCCGGTCGACCGGTCTAGCCTCGTAGTCGACCGAACATCACCAAAAATGTTTCCCTACTTCCAAAACATGTTATTCTCCAATTTCTTCGCCAATTCTACATAATTAATCTGTTAAGACTTGCCGTATAAGGTAGAATCAAGATTCGTTAAACAGACGTGAGTAATTAAGCATTGTTATAAAGTCAACAATGGTTTGTTATTGCTCTCTTACACTGTAGTTAACATGCATGTAACCAAATAGAGAGAGAGATTTAACATTCTGTTAATTACATCCTCCATGGAAATTGCCTTCACGGTAAATGAGCTCTGGAGAAACTGTGAAGAATCAGATGCATGGAGAATTCTCGAAATAATTAGCGATTTTGCCAACAAGGCCATACGCAGTGATTAGGGATAAAGAAAGCTTAGACCCGTGGAATGACAACTCACTGCATAAAAATACACATTGCCTTGAGAATAAAGTTCAGTGAGGAGCAAGGAAAAGAACTAATATTTGATTATATCTCCAATTATTGCAGGAAATAGAAGGAAAGGAGGATTACTAGTTGACAACATATTTAAGCAATTCCTGCAATCCATACGCATGACTATCAGAAGTCATTATCTCCTTAAAACCTATGACAAAAACAGCTCATCCCTGAGTCTATCCTTAAACCAGAATCTAAACACTACACCGCCTACTACTAGCTAGAAGTTTAAAACAACAAAAAAGAAAATGAATGTTTTGCGATGATCCTCATCAAACCATCACATCCTTCAAAATTCAAACCAATATTATCCCCATAAACACGACCAAAACAGCGTAGTTTTCATGTGCATCCAATTAGCCTCGTTCTTAGAGTCTATTGGGGGCCACTAATCGACGCACATTCAAGCGCGCTCTTCGGTTATTTTATTTATATTTTAGGGTATCAATCAATCAAACACAAACTATTCTTGTCAAATAATGGCTGGTATATACATCGTAGAAAAAACATTGTAAGATAGCAAATAATATCCAATGTAGCCAGCCGGGGCAATGCCCCATTAATCTAAAGGAAACAAAACCCAGTTCAAGTTTCGTAGGGAGGAGGAGTAATTCATCCAGAAATAAAAGCTAAATAAAGGCACACCAAACCCCACCCTCCCATATCCCAAGGAGCCAACCATGTGAAGAGGAAAGGGCGAGAGAATGTTGAGGATCAAGGAATCTCCTCCAACGCCTGCCTCAGACCCAGACCTCTCCTAGCTAGAATACAGCGAGGATATAAGTTGCTCACACATGGATTGAGGGGGGGACGGGAGGATGATGAGCACGTGAAGCTCGCTGCTACGCACGTGACCCCACATGATCGATGAGAAGGAGACCCAGCCTCCTATGTAGAGGAAGTGGAGAAGTATATTCTCCACGGATAAGGCCTCGGTTTCATAGTACTTGAGCTCTCCAATGAATGAGGCTGTGCTCAGTCAGTCGTACGAGTCATTCTCAACTTTTTGCTCTCGTCACCATGTCAGTTGTTTGAAATTAGTTATTAATTAACTTCGTGGTTCAGTGTTTGTTTGAGCCTCATCTAAATTCTCCAAGGTACAATTATTACTTCCTAAAACAAAGGTGTTAAAGGGCGTAGGTGAAAGCTGCTAATATTATTATTATAGAAAAGAAATGGTTATTTTCGAATGAGATGGTCCCCAGAGTCCATAACGTACCTTATTTGGTTTCCTAGGTTCTCACAGTCTATGTTACCTAATCCATGTGAACCGAGATTGCGATCACAAGTCAGTAAGAGACCCTTTCCTTCAATTATTGTGCAGAAACAAGTGCTTAACATTTTAAGAGATGCTTAGTAGTACAGTATTAGATTACAAGCTCTGAGTAACCAAGAGAATTCACATTAGCAACCAGCAAATGCTCATGATAAGTATAAGCATTACAGAAAATGGTAATGATCGATTACATCGATCGTTTGACTTGTTTAACAGAGTTAATCTAGTATTGATATTTTTTTTAAGTGTCCAGAAATTTCAGGGAACTGGATATACAAAAACTGGAAAACTTGACATTTTTAGATACTTGAACTGTATGTCAAGCAAAGGATTGAGCTATCGATCTTTCAACTAATTAAAGCAATGCCATTTAGATATTGCCAAGAGGGTATTCCCTGTTTCCATGTAGATGGCACAAATTAAGAAAGAATCTCCTTAAAGCAAGGTCAAATAACGACATTAGACAACCAGCATATGGACATAGAGTTATAATCATAAAGTTGTCATTGAGATAACAAGCATAATTCACTAGAAAAGATAAGATCTCCTCTAGTAATGTGATATTAATTTCCGTGGAATCTGGGGTAAGGAACACTGTAAAAATTAAAAATAATGAAGGTTATTTTTTGTCAGAAGAGGAACAAAAAAAAAAAAACCTCCGAATGTGTTTATTTTCACCTCCTTTATAATGCAGTAGAAATATAATAATTTCTTCAGCCAAGCAAACAAGGAAGAGAATCCTTTGCTTTGGTTGAAAATAAAAGAGCCCCGCCAGTGCAGACAAGACTTATTTTTATTAGAGAATTCATAATGAAGCAACCTTTTGCAGGCTTTTTGCAGCTTTTAAATACGCTACAAGTAAGTTGGCTTCACATGAGATCTCTTTGGATGTATAAAATGTTGGGAATTTACGCTGAAAATCCTAAAAATAGCAAAAAAACAGTATAGAAAAAATACACCAAGATTTAATGAGGTTCGACAACTGCCTACGTCCTCGGGAGCAACACAATTAATTTCTTATTAATCAACAAGAAATTACAAAGCAAGAGCAGATCTCAAACTTGAGATCTCTCAATAAATGCTAATTATCACTGTAGCTACAATAATAAAATCCCCTTCTTAAATACCCCATTTAATTTCTCCCTCAAATCTGAGAGCTGAAAAATTCACGAGAGGAGAAAGAAAAACTCCGCTGAGTTTTTGAGTCCGCCGCCAGGAGAAAGAACACCAGGAGAAAGAGAGGAGAAGATCTCATCTCGTGCCCTGGGGTTTCCCTTTTATAGGAAAACCCTAGCAACAGGCTGGCGACAGCCTATCGCCGAAGCTCGCCTGCAGCGCTCGAGCTCGAGCTCGCCTGCAGCGCTTGAGCTCGAGCTCGCCTGTAAAGGCCCTAAGCTCGCCTGAAGATCTTCGATATCGCGTGCCCTCGTCGCTCGCTCGAGCTCGCCTAAACCAATTCTCGAGCTCGCCTGCAACAAGTCGAAATCGCCTCAACCTCGCCTGGAGTGGAGCTCGTGACGCAGCGCAAAAGTGATAACCTCGGAATCCACCAAGGGTGTTCTCTGAATCCACAAAGAACAATCTTTGAATCCACGAAAAAAATATTAAAAAAAGAAATTTTATTGATGAAAAGTTATTTTTCTTTGGGGTTACATGACTCTTCTTAAATAGAAAAATAAATAAGATTCCTAATAAGACTAGAATTATAAAAATAGAAAATATTAAATAAGACTCCTAGTAATACTAGAATTACAAAAAAAATGTCAAATTCTATCCTAAAAAGACTCATTATAATAGAGAAAATAAATCATGAATCAAAATTGATTTTGTTTCCTAATCTAATTTGACTCTAAAATTGAATTTATTCCCTAATCTATATTTCCTAATCTAAATAGACTCCAACTCAGATTAAGCGTCCTACATCATTCTCCCCTTGTTGAAAGAAGCTCGACCTCGAGCTTATATTTATTAGAATAATAGCTTCATTGATAAATAATTTTCTTCTCTTGCAATGATCTGCATCTGCCTTATATTTAGCATTGATTTTCTCCATATATTGTTTTGTCTTCTCTGCTAGGGCTTCTTCTGTATAAAACTCGTGTATGAATCTTTCACATGACATGTGTATGTAATTGGCAACATGTGGTTCTGTAGTTGGCATGAAAAACTCTTCTAAATATATTCTCTGTTGCTTTCTATATTCTAGTGTCGGCGGCATCATCTCATTGTTGTTAAAATTATTAATGATCATTGCTTCCAAAAAAGAATTTTCTCTCTCATACTCCATACATAATTCTTTCATCTTCTTTGCCTCAAGCCCTCCACCAAGCAATTCACACATACCATCAATTGTCTCACTCTCTATTTGATCCTTCTCCTCTATCGAGACAACATCAATATGTTGAATATCACTCTCAACCACTTTAAGAATATCATGCATATCATCAATCTTCACTATCATATCACCATCATGCATTTCATGCATATCGAGTGTTTGCACCTTAGGAGGAATTTCGGTAGAGGCAGATTCTTCTTTTTTAGTTACAACCAAGTCACAGACCTCTTCAGATTGCTTCAAGTTTTCTGTTAAAGCATCGTTGTTTGTCACGAAGAGTTCCTTCTTCTCAATAGTCTTTATCTTAGATGGCTCCTTTTCTGTAAGAGGCTTGAGCACAATTCGTCGTCCATCTTTCTTGAAGATATAAACATTATCTCTGCTCCTATGGGTAGCTCCATTATTGATTGCCATGGTCTACCTAAAAGCATATGACAAGTATCCATCTCGACAACATCACACAAAACCTCATCAACATAAGTTCGACCGATAGAAAAAGATACTCGACACACTTCATTGTTCTGCACATCATTGCCCTAGTGAATCCAGTCGATCTTAACGAGAGGTGTGTGTTTCTCTATCTTCAAACCTAACTTATTCACCATACGCCGAGAGACAATATTCCTTCCACTGTGACTGTCAATAATAACATTACAAATCTTCTGCATCACGGTTCATCTCGTACAAAAGATATTATGCTCAAGAGGTGGTTCTTCTTTCTTTATTACTTCTTCACTGTTCATCCCAACTCTAATGTCTTGCTTAAGATCATTGTCCCTGTTGAATTTATCATATGGAGTCGGATCACGTCGTTGGCGACCATCACACGATTTTGAACTCCTGCCGTGTTCAAACACTCTACCGCCATTGTAAGTCGCTCTATGGTAGCCCTCATCTGATCACCATTGGTCTTCAGCTGATCTACATCGGACCTCAGAACGTCGAACTCAGTTCGAGGAATAGGGGCTTCATCACCTTCAATCGGATCGGAGGAACAAGGTACTGATACCAATTGACGCAGCGTGGAAGTGATAAACTCGGAATCCACCAAGGGTGTTATCTGAATCCACAAAGAACAATCTTCGCATGAACAAATTTTCAAAACAGCCCCAAAAAGATTTTTATTTTTTAAAATCGACCCACTTTTTTTTATTTATCAAAATCGACCCATTTTTTACTACTTGGGCTTAATGAAGTTCCTAAACAATCGGGGTTGGCAACCCTGACTGTTTAGAAGGGTGTTAAACCCTAATTAGAACTCTTAAACCCAAAATTTTCATGTCTTAAATAGTCGGGGTTGGTAACCCCGACTGTTTAGGAACTTCATTAAGCCCACGTGTCAAAAAGTGAGTCGATTTTGATAAATAAAAAAAAGTGGGTCGATTTTGAAAAATAAAAAACTCTTCGGGGCTGTTTTGAAAATTTCCTCATCTTCGAATCCACGAAGAAAATATTGAAAAGAGAAATTTTATTAATGAAAAATTATTTTTCTTTGGGGTTACATGACTCTTCTTAAATAGAAAAACAAATAAGACTCTTAGTAATACTAGAATTACAAAAATAGAAAATATCAAATAAGACTCCTAGTAATACTAGAATTACAAAAAAAAAGTGTCAAATTCTATCCTAAAAAGACTCCTTATAATAGAGGAAACAAATTATGAATCGAAATTGATTTTGTTTCCTAATCTAATTTGACTCTAAAATTGAATTTATTTTCTAATCTATATTTCCTAATCTAAATAGACTCCAACTCAGATTAAGCGTCCTACATCAGCTCGTCTGCGCTCCCCTGAAGCACGAGCGCTCGAGCTCGCCGTCGACCTCGCCAGAAGCTCGCCGTCGACCTCGCCTACGGAGGTTTGATTCTTCACCCAAATCCAACATAAAATGCACAGAAAATAGTAAGGGAAAAAGATAAAAAGAAATCGTCCAATATTGAAGTACAATGGGGTAAAAATAATGTAACCAGTGAACAGTAAGTTGATGCTTTCTTAAAAATTCTCTTCCACTTTCTTCTGGTAACAAGGGTCAGTAATCTTCTTGAATTCATATTGACGGAACTTTTTTTCCCCTTTAGAGAAAAAACAGAAACTCATAATTAAAAATTTTCAATATACCGACCTTACATTTCTCTGTTTTCTCCCGTACCCATTTATGTGCTCTTTTAATTTTGTGATGAAGGGATACAAACGTTTTTCCTTCCATTCAACACACCACAAGGCATAAAATGGACACGTAATCCAACACTAGTCCCACTAAAATTTACATAAGCCACATATTCTCCCAAGCTTTTAGGATGCAGTGTACTTTAGGTGCATGCTATTTGTTTAAAATGTACTTATTACTGAACTCCTAATTAACAGATACTTCTCACAGTAAGTTGTTTACTGCCTGCAACAGTGCAACCTTATGAGTTTTAGATGTGAATAGTTATCATCCCCACGTTTTCTATGTTAGCATGCAATATGTTTGGCTTAAAGAAATTTAGAAAATGCCAAGTTACTATTTGAGAGGCATAAGGTCGTTAATGACCAAAAAATAAAGAATTGTGAACTATTAGTCAATATTCAACATTCAGGCGCAGATAAAATGATACTAACAAATAAGATCATTGTCCTTCATTGATGTCCAGAAACATGATGTTTATTTGTAACAAACTGATGTGATGCTTAACAAGATCAACAATCAACATAAAGGCACGAGGGGAAAAAAAAAGGAAAGAAAATGTCTTCGGGCTCTAAGTTGCAAGCAACAATAGTTCGAAGCCTTTCATGAGATTTAGGTGGTAATAATAATACCTGCATTGTTGAAGCAAACTGAAAAGGCCTTGCAATTCTACTACAAGGCTTCTTTACCGTCTCAACTTAGGAATCCATGGGATGACTGACATCACTTGTGCTGGAAAAAAGCAAAAAGAATATGACTAATTTGTTGGTCTTGAAAGTGGAGACCCAAACCTAGAATCAAAATCAACAATTGCATGAAAATTCAAAATAGATCATGGGTGTGGTCTGCATCACACCAGGGTGTGGCAGAATCTGTCCTGTCTGCCATGGGTGTGGTCTGAGCCACACTAGGGTGTGGCAGAATCTACCCTGTCTGCCATGGGTGTGGTCTGCGTCACACCAGAGTGTGATAAACTCGTTTTAAAATTCTAATCTGTTTGGGATTGTGTTTTGTTATAAATAGAAACACGTCCCTTTAGGGTTTAAAAGAGAAAAAGAGCACGAAAAAAGAGGGTTTTGAGGGCTCTTTGAGGTTAGAAATCTTAGAGAGAGAGAGGCCAATTGCAAGCATTGTAATCTTCTTCAAGTAATCAAAGAATTGTGTGGTGTGGCTCCCGAGGACGTAGGCACGTTGCCGAACCTCGTTAAATCTGGTGTGTTCTTTCTTGTTTACTTTCCTACAAGTTTTTATCTTTGATTTGTGGTGAATTTCTTTCTTGCTCAACTCTCAAACACAAGATCCGGAAGGATACGGATTTGATTTGATTATTTCAAATCCCCAACAACTGGTATCAGAGCTTCGTTCAGCAATTTGTGTGAAAGAGAGCCATGACAGAGGAAATCAAATCTAAGATTGAGAAGTTTGACGGTTTAGACTTCGCCTACTGGAAGTCGCAGATGGAGGACTATCTGTATCAAAAGGACTTGTATCACCCGTTGATGGGCAAAGAAAAAGGACAGAAGAAAGAGGAGTCAGATGGTGATTGGGAGATACTGGATAGGAAGGCTCTAGGGCAAATCCGGTTGTCGCTCGCCAAATCCGGAGCCCATAATATTTTGAAGGAGAAGACGACAGTGGGGCTTATGGAAGCGCTCGCGAAGATGTACGAGAAACCATCTGCAACAAACAAGGTGCATCTCGTCAAAACTCTCTTCAACCTCAAGATGGCAGAAGGACGGTCCTTCACGATGCACCTCAGCGAGTTCAACACGATTGTTGATCAACTTATCTCCGTAGACATCACGTTTGATGACGAAGTGCAAGCCGTATTGATTCTATCACAGTTGTCGGATAGTTGGGCAGGTTGTGTGACAGCAATCAGCAATTTGGCAGTGAAGGAGAAGTTGAAGCTGAGTGAGGTTGTTAGCATGATTCTATCTGAGGAGGTTAGAAGGAAATCGTCCGAATCAGAAGGTTCAGGTTCAGCTGAGGTTAGAAGGAAATCGTCCGAATCAGAAGGTTCAGGTTCAGCTCTAAACTTCGAGCAGAGAGGCAGAAGCCAGAAGAAAGGAAACCAGAACAGGAATCGGTCGAAATCAGTGAAGAAGAGGTCGAACTCGAAGGTTAGGCCTATCAAAGGGAAATGTTGGAACTGCGGTCAGGAGGGTCATATGTCTTCGGTCTGCAAAAGTCCAAAGAAGGATGCGGGTGAGCAGGAGACTCATATCGTGCAGGATACCTTGATTCTTGCTATAGACAGCGACTCAGATTCTTGGGTCATCGACTCAGGAGTCTCTTTCCACGCCACTGCTAACAGAAAGCTTCTTCAGAATTATGTAGCAGGGGACTTTGGAAAAGTATATTTGGGGAATAACGAGCCATGTAATATTATTAGAAAGGGTGAAGTGCAGATTCTGATGAATGGCTCTAAGTGGACCTTGAAGAATGTGAGACACGTGCCGAAGCTGAAGAAGAATATTATTTCGGTGGGACAGCTTGAAGCAGAAGTCTATGTTTTGACATTCACAGGGGATTCGTGGAGAATCTCCAACGGTACGATGATAGTTGCTCGAGGCAACAAACTCAGGACTCTCTACCTCACCTTACATGCGAGTGACACCCTCGCAATTGCAGATGGCAAAGAGAGTACAGATCTGTGGCACAACAGGCTAGGGCACATGAGTGAGAAGGGGATGAAGATCTTACATTCACAGGGAAAGCTAACAGGGATCGACTCCGTGGAAGTCGGCGTTTGTGAAGACTGTATCTTTGGGAAGCAGAAGAGGGTTAGTTTTCAGAAGGCTGGAAGGCCGCCTAAGGCTCAGAAGCTAGAGTTGATTCATACAGATGTATGGGGTCCAGTCAGTGTGTCTTATTTTGGCGGTTCGAGATATTATGTCACCTTCATCGACGATCACTCGTGGAAGGTGTGGATCTACTTCATGAAGCACAAGTAAGAGGTGTTTGGAATCTTCAAGAAGTGGAAGGCCATGGTGGAGAACGAGACATATCTAAAGGTAAAATGTCTGAGATCAGACAATGGTGGAGAATACGAGTTGGAGGAGTTCAAGAGGTTTTATGCTAAGAATGGTATTCGCTTAGAGAGGACTACTCCAGGGACGCCGCAGCAGAACGACATTACAGAGAGGATGAACAAGACCTTGACAGAGAGTGCCAGGAGCATGTGATTACATGCAGGTCTGCCTAAGACATTTTGGGCGGATGCGGTGCATATGGCAGCTTACCTTATTAATCACGGGCCATCAGTTCCATTGGATTTTGGGATTCCAGAGAAGGTTTGGAGTGGAAAGAATATAAATCTCTCATACTTGCGAGTATTTGGTTGCGTGGCTTATGTTCATATTAGTGACCACGTCAGGGACAAGCTAGAAGCTAAGTCATAGAAGTGTACATTCATTGGATACGACATTAATGAGTTCGGGTATCGTCTTTGGGATGAGAAGAATAGGAAGATCATCAGAAGCAGGGACGTGATATTCAATGAGGAGGTGATGTATAAGAACAGGGAAAATACCAAGGATAGCCAAAGCAGTAGGAGCAGCACTACTGATACAGGTGGATCCGAGTATATGAATTTAGAGGAACTTCCAGATAGGGGTGATGATGTTTGTTCTGATCAGAGAATGGAGAAGGCTCCAGGTGCAGAAGAAACTACCTAGCGTGTGGAGCTTAGGAGGTCATCCAGGGTACACAAACCAAATCTCAGATATCTTTCATCCCTTGACTACCTATTGTTGACAGATAGCGGTGAGTCGGAGTGCTATGAAGAGGCAATGCAAGTGAGTGAATCTCAGCAGTGGGAGCATGCTATGCAGGAGGAGATAGATTCTCTACTCACTAATGAGACATGGGAGTTAATCCAGCTACCTACACAAAAGAAAGCCTTACATAACAAATGGGTCTACCGGGTCAAGCAGGAAAGTGATGCAAGCAAGAGATTCAAGGCCAGATTAGTAGTGAAGGGGTTTCAACAGCGGGAAGGAGTGGACTACACCGAGATATTTTTTCCTGTTGTGAAACTCACAACTATCAGAGTGGTGTTGAGTTTGGTAGCTGCAGAAGACTTCTTTCTTAAGCAGTTAGATGTGAAGACTGCCTTTCTTCATGGTGACTTGGATGAAGAAATCTACATGAAGCAGCCTGTTGGCTTCATTGAAGAAGGAAAGGAAGAGATGGTGTGTAAGTTCAAGAAGAGCTTATATGGTTTGAAACAGGCTCCGAGACAGTGGTATAAGAAGTTTGATAACTTTATACTGAAACAGGCTCCGAGACAGTGGTATAAGAAGTTTGATAACTTTATACAGAACAATGGCTACAGAAGATTTAATTCGGAACATTGTTGTTATTTCAAAAGGTTTGAGTCCAGCTTCATTATTTTGTTATTATATGTTGATGACATGTTGGTAGCAGGACCATGTTTAGAGGAGATAAACAGTTTGAAGAAGCAGCTAGCAAAGGAGTTTGCAATGAAGGATCTGGGTGCAGCGAAGCAAATTCTAGGGATGCGAATCAGTAGGATGAAGCTGAAGGGATATTGAGATTGAGCCAAGCTGAATACATTGAGAAGGTACTTCAGAGGTTCAACATGCATAATGCTAAAGTTGTTAGCACACCCCTTGGAAGTCAGTTCAAGCTATCTGAGGAGCAATCGCCTATGACAGATGCAGATAGAGAGCATATGAGCAGGGTGCTATATTCTTCGGTCATTGGGAGTCTCATGTATGTGATGGTTTGCACAAGACCGGACATCGCCCATGCAGTGGGAGTTGTGAGCAGATTTACAAGCAATACAGGGAAGCAACATTGGGAGGCCGTGAAGTGGATAATACGGTACTTGAGAGGGATAACGAACAAGCCATTATATTTCAGGAGGAAGGAGTTGGTGTTGGAAAAAAAAAAAAGCCATTATATTTCAGGAGGAAGGAGTTGGTGTTGCAGGGATACGTGGATGCGGACTTCGCCGGTGATCATGATACGAGACGAAGCACCACAGGGTATGTTTATACCTTAACGTTGACAGCAGTGAGCTGGGTCTCACGTCTGTAGAAGATGGTGACTTTGTCCACAACCGAGGCTGAGTATATCGCGGTGACTGAAGCAAGCAAGGAGATGATATGGTTGAACGGGTGCTTGGAAGAGTTAGATCTGAAGCAAGCGAGATGAGTTCTTTATTGTAATAGCCAGAGCACTATACATCTTGCCAAGAATCCAGTATATCATGTCAGAATGAAGCACATCGACGTCAAATACCATTTTATACGGTCGCTAATTGAAGACGGAAAGTTGCATTTGATAAAGATTTTGGGGAGTCAAAATCCGGTGGACATGTTGACGAAGATAATCACCATTGAGAAACTGGAATTGTGCGCAACTTCAGTTGGCCTTCACGAGTAGAAGACGAAGGCGGAGCCACACTACGAGGATCGGCGAGATCGCCGGGATATTGATGATTGAAGAATGGATTTTTCAAGTAGGAGAAGATGCTTGCTAAGAAGGCGGAGTTCGGGAGAGCTCATTGATGGTGGTTTGATCTCCAAGTGGGAGATTGTTGGTCTTGAGAGTGGAGACCCAAACCTAGAATCAAAATTAACAATTGCATAAAAATTCAAGACAGATCATGGGTGTGGTCTGCGCCATACCAGGGTGTGGCAGAATCTGTCCTGTCTGCCATGGGTGTGGTCTGCGTCACATCAGGGTGTGCCAGAATCTGCCATGTCTATCTTAGGTGTGGTCTGCGTCACACCAGGGTATGACAGAGTCTGTCCTGTCTGCCATGAGTGTGGTCTGCGCCACACCAGGGTGTGGCAGACTCGTTTTAGAATTCTAATCTGTTTGGGATTGTGTTTTGTTATAAATAGAAACACGTTCCTTCAGGGTATAAGAGAGAAAAAGAGCACGAAAAAGAGGGTTTTGAGGGCTCTTTGAGGTTAGAAATCTTAGAGAGAGAGGCCAATTGCAAGCATTGTAATCTTCTTCAAGTAATCAATGAATTGTGTGGTGTGGCTCCCGAGGACGTAGGCACGTTGCCGAACCTTGTTAAATCTGGTGTGTTCTTTCTTGTTTACTTTCCTACAAGTTTTTATCTTTGATTTGTGGTGAATTTCTTTCTTGCTCAACTCTCAAACACAAGATCCGGAAGGATACGGATTTGATTTGATTAATTCAAATCCCAAACATAATTTTCCCATATGTATCAAGACTTTTCAAGCATAAGTAAACATCTTCTCAAAGGTGATGAAATTTCATTCATTTTACCCAAAAAATAGGCATATGTTTTGCGTGCAGTTGCAAATGGAGACCTCCCCACTGTGCCATAGTGGACGCTTTGTGCCTTTATTCAACTATCTTATTTCATCATTAATGTAAAATTTTGTTATCTTCTTGTTTAATATCTCTGTTGGGCCATAAAGGTCCACTATCAGAGATGAATCAGATTCATTAAATTGTTTTCTATATACCCACTTTGCTTGTAAAAGATCCATAAATGAGTATGGATTAGTTATGAACAGAATATAAATAAATAAGATCTAAAAGGTTGTACCTCTTACGTGTTTGTAAGTCTTTTATATGGCTCGTAAAGATCCATACAAATTCCTCTCCCCCGTGATAGTACCACATATAGGGATTAATTATGAACATATAAACTAATAAAGTACGCAAACCTCTTCTTATGCTTCGACAGTTAAATTCCTCGATTGATCTGTAGAGTTGGCAGGGATTTTATAGAATGCTTCTGGGAAGTCCTTTGGTCATCCCAGGAACAGGGTCAGTGCTGTGGCATCGGTCGAGAAACTGAAAAGGACCTACAAGGCACTATAGTATACCGCCTCTTTGGCGGGTAGCTCATGGTGTCGAAAAATATGAAACTTCCAAAGCTATATATGCGGCGGCGATAGAGCTACTACCCACAGGCCTTAGTTATCAAGAACAAAATTCTACAGGCCCAAATGTTTGGGAGAAACTGAGTCCCTGTGGAGGGCAAATGGGCCCTGATCAAAGGTTGAAAATCAAAATAATTCAAAGATGTAACTATAAGATATTGGTTCAAAACTTTTTATATAAATTTAACATAATTTTCTAATTCTTTCAATGTAGGAATATACTCCTACATGAATTTTGAACAATATTCTTTCTTTCATTTGTGAGTATAGCCTGATCAAGCACATGAAATCATGAGCCGTCCACTGACTTGATCTAACTGACAATTATAGAATGATAACTAGACTTCCAACATATGTAGAACCTTCCACGACCAGTGGGCACGCGGATCCTAATCGCTTATGCAGACAATCTGCAGGATACCATCCATCATCCATGAATTAACATGAATTTGGTCCAAACCGGTAACAATGGGCACGAAATCATGACTACTAAATACCAATATCCATTAAGTTTGTGGCTAATCAGACCTTAGCCTACCTGACTTAATCTAATTCAGTAACCATAATCAGGATATGGGTACCACATAGGATCTTTAACTGTCTACGGACTTCATCATCTTTGGACTAACAAGAGATTACAGTGGCCTAGCCAGACCACAAGCACTCCCCCAAAACGTTCTTGCTTCACAGTGGGACTCACTCTCCCTCTGAAAAGTTAATTAAATAGGGCGTAAACATTGATAACAAACTTTCATTTTAAGTCTACCACTCTTTTCCTAATCTTCTAGTGTGAGACTATACTCACACCTGACTATATTGATATGTTGATAGACATCCTTAGTGCTGCCTTTCTTAACTAATGAAACCTTGGTAACAATACTAGTTACTACATATAGTAGTGATAAACTTATAACAAAAAATGGAAAAGTATCAAGTGTCCTGGTAATTGAATGGATAATGCATAAGTTTTTAATTTCAGATCAGTGCACAAATCCTCAAAATTGACTTATCCAGGCATGGACATCTTTTTATATGAATCATAACCATTGGATACTTTCTCAAAAAAAAAAAAGTCCGCTACAACTTTTGGGAAAGAAGAATATATTAGATAAGCAGTGAACTTCTTATTTGAGGCAAATTCTTGAAATCCTTCGTTCTTCAATCTCCAATTTTATTAACCAGGACTCATATCTCTACAATACCCCTTTCAGCAGATTGTAGTGTCCAAATGTAAGGGTTCAGAGCGGGTATCTTAAGCATGTAAGTTTTACCTTTACTAGACAAATTCCAAACACATCCTAAATGTGACATTTTGATCGAACCCAGCTGAAGAGGGGAAACTTAATACAAACGTTCCATCTAAAACTATTGAAATGCAGAACATGTTTCTAAAGTATTTTTTTTATAATTTTATTTGTATCTAATTAATTATATATTTATCCACTAGCAAGTTAAGTTTATTGGTTAAAAGTTGAAGAATGACTGGATGGGGTTTAAAAGGCCTTAATTTTGAGATACATAGATAGTCAAAAAGGTAGAGAGAAAGGTAATAAAACATAATCATTTACATTATGTACGATGTCTTAAAACTTTAACCATAGTATTTGATCATCCATAACTTTAAATGAAAAAATACTCAAGAAATAATTACAGATATTGATTAAGAGAAAAATATATGCTATTATATGTCTAAAATTTTTTTTAAAAAAATGGCACATAACGAGGTACGCAATTATAAATAAAGCAACATAACTCAAATGCATAAAAAATGTGAGATGACCGTTTGTGTAGGTGAATATTTAGGACTCATATTTTAAGTTATTCTCATTTATTACAATTTTATTCACATATCAACTAGGTGTGTACGTAGCAGATTGACAAAACTATTTCAATAAAATAGGGATATCTATGAGATGATCCTGGACGTACTTTAAAAATGTTGAAAATACTTGTGTGTAAATAAAACATATAATTCTCCTGGAAATAAATAGGATGTAACTATTGTTTTTAAAAATTTAGAGGAAACAAGCAAAATTGACCAGTGTGATGTTGTGGCTTTACAATGGAAAAAAAATTAATAGTTTAAGCTTTTGGTTTGTAAATTTCTTTTTAATTTGTAGATAGAAATATTTTCGGGAGGTCGTAGGACTCCAAAAATTTAGTATGTAGCAAGAAGTACTAGCTTTTGATGACTTTGTATATGATTCCATGAAATGCTTATAATTGATCACGCATGAATTAAGTAGGCATCATTGTTCATATGAATGGGAAACTCGATGCTGCAACTATTGTTCATACAGCTAAAACACTAATTTTTAAAGAATTCCTGTTATATACCTGAATTAATGCATTGTATGCGGCTACAATTGGCAAGACTCCTTCTCCAATCATTTCATCAAACACCTCCCTCATTTCATCAAAATGTCCATCAACACTCACCTCCTATCCTCCCCATCTTCTTCATTCACACAAAGAAAAAAAAAATCGCACTAGCCTTTCAACAAAATATAAGTATTCAAGCTTGGTTCCAATCCAAGCTCATCGTCTCCTTCATCGCCAAATCTCCCTTTCAAAGCCCTCAACAAATTAGGCGCCTTCTCCACTAGGCCAGCCGTCGCTAGCGAATCAAGAAGCACGTTCAGAAATCGAATCCTGATTACATCTGCCATTTGCGTAGATTGAGGCGAAGGTTGAGGGAGAGGGTTAGGGTTTTGTGGTTGAGGGAGCAGGCAGCAGCGTCGGCAGCAGGGTCGAATCGGAGGAGAGGATTGGCGATTGGAGAGAGCAGCTGCCGTGGAGACTTCTGGTGATGGGAAGAGATGGGGTGGGCGCGAAGTAACGGAGGTTAGGAGCATTTGAAAAGGGATTAGGAAGGTTACGAGGCTAACCAACCTAAAACTTTGTTTATTTGTTTGTTTACGACTTTTAATATCTGGTGTTATTCGGATCGTTTGATAAGAATCTTATATTCTAATGTTTGGATTAAAACTAGGTTAAAGTCCTCGATGTTTTGAAAGGATTTTTAAACTTTTGGATGGATTCTTAGACTAAGTGCTAAATAATCATTAACAAACATAATATTAGATATTAAAGCTCCAAATTATTAAATAATACAAAATATTGAAGAATATTTATTTTAAATTATTAAATATATATAAATAATCCGATTAAAAAGTATCTAAAATTAAATATATTTAATACAAAATATGTTAAATAACTAAAAATAATTAAGCCATTTAATATTTATTTTCTTAGTTAATTTTATTACTTATATTTAATATTTACATATTTATTATTATCTAATTATTTAATATTATTATTAACTAAGTCTTTATAGTTAGGATATTCTAAATAATAAATTTTCTTAATATTTAAACTAAATATATTATATTAAATAGATTAAAATACTACTAAAAATAATTACATAATATTTTATTTTATGTATGAAATATATTTAAATATTTAACTAAAGTAGTTAAAACTAAATACATTTAATATTTTATTAAATAACTATGTAATATTAAATATTAATATTTAATACTAAGTATAAATGTTTTGTAAATATTAGTTATTATTAGTGTGCTTTTTAATTAATATGGACTGATCAAAGGAAGGACAAAAGAAAATCTGAGGAAAATCACAATCCAATAATTTTTACTTGTACTTTAAAAAAAAAAACTCTCTCTAAATTGTATAGAGTAGGATTAGGATTAGGATTTTAAAATTCTAGTCCCAGTCATAATCCTTGATAACCAATAACACCATAAAGTTTTTTTGTTTCTCTCCTCTTCTCTCTCTTCTCTCGTCTCACATAGCCCCCCAAACCCCCCCCCCCCTCCAGTGCGTCTTCTCTCTCATATATTTTTTATTTTCTTCTCATTCTTTATTCCTTTTCCATTTCTTTCCTTTCAATTTATTTCGATCATCCCTTTTGTTACCCTCATTTGCATCCAAACACTTGTGCTTATTTTTGATAAAATAGCACTTAAATACCGTGTAGTTACTTAGTTTGCATTTATATACCTTCACGTGTTTTTTGGCAGCATTCATCTAACCTTTTCTTTCCAGAATACAACATTTATATATTCTAATATCTAACTTATCATGTTAAATACCCTTTATTATGAATATAAAAATCTTCGATCGAATGTTCTCGTATGCACTTAGTTACGCACGCATCTCGTGAAGTGGAAACTAGTATATAATAGAGAAGAGCCATTTCACTTATTATTAGTAATACTTTTTTTTATAACCCGCCTAAAATAGGACTCAAGACCACAATAGTCATATTTTTTTTGTCAATAAAAAAGAGATTTTATTCATTACCAAATGTAGAAATATGGTACATCATGATACTCAATATGTGAGATATCCCTCATTATGATACAAGAACAAAATCAAACTAGTTACAGGTTACAATACTAGCATCAGATGCTTAAAATCCTCCGAGTGATCACTGTTAAGAATAATTGACAGAACATCAATTTTTATGTCTCTGATCAAATGCTCAACACTCTTGTTGTTTTGGCCAAAAATCCTTGCATTTCTTTCTCTCCAAACACTGTAAACAGTCGCTGCCAATACCATCCTCTTAACCTTGTGTTTGAGTCCATTTCCCTTCAATCTAGTGTTATACCAGTTTAGAAGTATACACCAGTCACAAGATCTCCATTTAAAATGAATCAAATCCATAATCTCATTCCAAACATCTCTTGAAAAGCTGCAATCAAAAAACAGATGGTTCCTACATTCAGGAGCAGCTCCAGAGCATAATTTGCAGTGATTGATATTAATAATTCCCCTTCTTAGAAGTTTATCCTGTGTGAGAAGTCTATCATGAGCAGCTAACCAAAGAACAAAAACATGTTTAGGAAAGCTCAGACATTCCAATACTGTTTCACTCCATAGAACATTAGCTGCTGCTGGATACAGGGCATTATATAGGGCTGATAGCTTCAGTTTAGAATTAATATGACAGGAACTAATAAGTTGCTTCAGGTTTGATACACCACCACAGAAATTCAACACTTTATCACGGACTTTCAAGAGTTGCTTCCACATCCATGAATCCCCAGCTTTGATTTCAACTTGCCAGATATCTCTATTTTTCAGATATGTTTCATGAAGCCACTTGATCCAAAGAAGCTCTTTGTTAGTATGAATATACCAAAGATTTTTTAGAGCAGAGGCAATGTTCCATGTGACTGCTGAGAAGATCCCTAAGCCACCCTGAGCTTTCCCTCTACAAACTATGTCCCATGAGACAAGAGGATGCTTGAAAGAGTTATCTGTTTTTCCCCAGAGAAAATTTCTACACAACATATCAATTCTTTGAAGAACTTTAGTTGGTAGAATGTAGCTTGACGTCCAATATAATTGGACTCCCAAAATAACACTTTTGATGATTTGAAGCCTCCCCGCATAGGATAAATGCCTGTGTGACAGCCAATTTTGAAACTGGCTAGTGATCTTGTTGAATAATGGATTACAGTCTTCAAAAGACAATCTCTTGCACACTAGTGGTACCCCCAAGTATCTAATTGGCAGACTTCCTTCAGAAAAACCAAGGCAACTCTGAATAGAAGCTTTAACTAGATCATTTACACCACCATAGAAAATTGCACTCTTACTAGGATTTGCATCAAGGCCAGTAACAGCACTGAAGTGAGAAATTTTCTGATTAAGCTGTTGCACAGAATATAAATTTCCTTTGCTAAATAATAGCAAGTCATCAGCAAAAATGAGATGTGAAATTTTCAGCTTTGCACATTTTGGATGGTATTTGAATTTCTTATCATGTTTCAACAAATCCAAGCTCCTAGATAGATACTTCATACCCAATATAAACAAATAAGGGGAGAGTGGGTCACCTTGCCTTAGCCCTCTTTCACCTTTAAAAAAACCATGGAGTGAACCATTCAAGGATATAGAGTACTTAGGAGAAGAGATACATGACATTATCCATCTGATCATCGCAATAGGGAAGCCTAGGCCTACAAGCATTTCAGAAAAGAATTTCCAACTGATAGTGTCAAAAGCTTTCCTGATATCAATATTGATCATGATCCTTGGTGATATATGTCTCCTACCATAGTTCTTAACAAGATCATGAGCAAGCAGGACATTACTGGATATTGACCTGCCTTTTACAAAAGCACATTGAGCATCATTAATAACATACCCCATAACAGTTTGCATCCTGTTAGCAAGAATCTTTGAGATGATTTTATAGATGCAATTACAGCAGGATATTGGTCTGAAATCAGAAGGAGATGAAGGACATTGGACCTTTGGTATAAGCACTATTGCTGTAGAATTAGTTACACCCAATAATTTTCCAGTCTTGAATAACTCCTCAACAGCTAATGTTACCTCTTCACCAATAATTGGCCAAGCTGATTTATAGAATGATGCACTATAATCATCAGGGCCAGGGGCCTTATTATCTGACATTGAGAAAACAGCCTTTTTGATTTCTTCATTAGATACATGGGCAGAAAGATACCTTGAGTGACTATCATTTAAGCAATGACCATTTTTGATGATATTGCAATCATGAGAAGAAGTATTGACAGCAGTACCCATAAGGCCTTTAAAATAAGAGATAAATTCCATGGCTATACCTTCATTATCAGAGATTCTGACACCTGAATTATCATGGAGAACCAGAATCCTGTTATAATGCCTGTTGGACTTGATGATGGAATGGAATAGCTTGGTGCATCTGTCTCCATGTATATTCCATGCAATTCTTGACTTTTGTTTGTAAAAAGACAATTCACAATCAGCAAGCTTGTTAAAAGAAACTAGGGATTCCCTTTCTTGTTTGATGAAAATAGGGTTAAGAGGGTCCTGCTGCAGATCCCTTTGAATAGCCTCTAGAGAAATTTTTGCTCTTATTACTTGCTCACTTATATTATGATAATGCTTCTTGTTAAGCTCTTTCAAAGCAGTCTTTAACAATTTGAGCTTAGTGCAAACTGAAAACATAGTATGCCCTTGAACTGAAGTTTGCCAAATAGAAGAGACAGTAAGGAGAAAACTAGGATGTTTGGTCCACATCTTAAAAAATTTAAAAGATTTCTTTCCCTGAACATTGTCTTCATAGATAGAGATAAGGGCAGGAGAGTGATCAGAGAAACTTGGCAATAAAAACTCAGCATGACTAGAATTATACCTGGCAATCCAAGTATCATTAATAAGAGCTCTATCTAATCTGCTCCAAATCCTTGTATCTGGGCCTTGTTTATTACTCCAGGTAAAAAAAGAGCCCAAAGTCTTCATATGAGATAGGTGACAATTATCAATGAAGAGTTTGAAATCCATTGTGTCAGCATCAGACAATATAGCTCCTCCCAACTTTTCATCATCATTAATCAGAGCATTGAAATCCCCACAGAGGATCCAGGGAGTTTGACCAATTGATTGAGAAAACTGGTTTAAATCTAACCATAGCTCTTTTCTATTTTCAGCTTGGTTGTATCCATAAACTGAAGTAATAAGGCAATCAAGTTTACCATCATAAGATTTAGCATGGCAAGAAATATACTGAGGAGAGCAGTGAATAACTTGAATATCCAGAACATTAGGATCCCATAAGATAAGAATCCTAGCCTTATCAGTAGAACTACCATTAGCATACCATTTCCAATTGCAAGCAAGTTTCTTGGTAACACCTGGCAGAATGCTCTCTTTGATTTTTGTTTCTAGCAAAGCAAGAAATGAAAGGTGATATTGTGATATATATTGCTTAACCAGATGTTGTTTAAGGGGTTTATTTAAACCCCTTACATTCCAAAAAGATAAATTCATTTGCTCCAATCCCCCTTATCAATTGTAGAGGGATTAATACCACTTGCCAAGTTGATCAAGGGAGAAAAAGAATTTTTCCCACTTTTTTGAACTTGTTTCCAGGGGTTTCTTGTTTGCAAGTTACCAGAAAAAGTATGCATAGGGGAAACTTGTTGTAACACTGTGTCTGATACATGTACAACATATTTAGGGGAAACTTGTTATAACTCTACATTTGGAGTTGAAGCATGCATCACCTGAACAGGATTAGCTTTTTTCATATTTAAAATATCTGAAACATGCACAACATGCACAGAAAGAGAACTGCATTCTCCAGTTTGTAGAGCTTCAATTGTAGAGGGATTAATACTTATCCCACTTTTTTGAACTTGTTTCCAGGGATTTCCTATTTGCAAGTTACAAGTATGCATAGGGGAAACTACACCATATTTAGGGGCTTGCTGTAACTCTACATTTGGAGTTGAAGCATGCATCACCTGAACAGGAAGATGAGCATCCATTCCAGAGATATCTGAAACATACACAGCATGCACAGAAAGAGAACTGCAATCTCCAGTTTGTAGAGCTTCATTTCCAGGAAAATGTACCACAGATTTACCTTTTCCCACATTTAAATCAGCCTCATTTGCTTGAGCAACCTGAGATTGATTCATCTGAGATACCACAGTTTTGTCAGAAACAACAGTCTTTTGCTTAGGAACCCATTTCTGAGATTTAACTTGCCTCCTACAATGTAGAGTATCATGTCCCACTGATTTACAGAAATCACACCATCTTGGCTTCATTTCATAGATCACCCTCTGTTGATATTGCTTTCCATTTGGACTTTGTATTATTATTTGATCAGGGAGAGTAGCAGGCAAATCCACTTCAATTAAGACTCTAGCATAAGCAAGTCTTTGTCTATTTGTTGTGAATTTATCAGTAGTGATGGGTCTACCAATAAGACTAGAAATTTTACTAATACACTTAGAATTCCATAAATTAAGTCTAAGTGCAGGAAACTGGATCCACATAGGATAAGTACAAGAGTCAATTTTATCAAAATCATCACCAATTATCCAAGGGTTAAGTAAAAGAGGCCTAGAACCAAAGAACCAGGGACCATTGGCAAGAACTTCATTCATTTCCTCCTTATTTTTAAATTTAAAAAGAAATAGGCCAGTCCTAAGCAAACATACTTCGGGTATAGTCATTTTGAACCAGACTTTCTGAATAAAATTCTCCATGGCTTTAAAACTAGCATTTAAGCCCAAAACACGACCAATTAGAGAGTATTCCCAAATGGAACTTCCTTCATTCCATTCATCATCATCAAAAATTACTGAATTATTAGTATCAGGAGGAATAAAATCCAAATTCAATCCGCTACCAGCCTTCCTGTTATCAGCAAACAAATTAACCCAACTTTTCTTTGTGTCTTTATTCACTTCAACTGGATTAGGACTCACTGATGGAGAAGCAATTTATCACTATTTGGATCCACATTAGACTTATCTAAATTTCCAGTAGATAGATCTTTAACAAAAGCAGAATCCAGATAAGAAATCAAAGGTTTAATACCAGATACTTCATCAATCTTTAGATTACTTGATGGATGAATAGAAGAATCCAGAGCAGAATTCACAGGAGTATTACCAGATACTTCAGTAATCTTTAAATCATCTGTAGGATGAATAGAAGAAAAAGAATTTGAGGAAACATCCACCAAATCAACTTCTTCTGCCCAAGAAACCCTAGCAGAGCTGAAATTTTGAGAATTACCAAGATTACGAGATTGATAACCTTCTCTCAGAGGATTAATCTGAGGAGTGGTGGCTTCAAGAATCTCACTCATCAACTTCTTCTTCTTCTCCCCTTTAGGACCAGTAGATCTCATTTCAGGGAGAAAATCTTCATCAAGTTCCGTAAAACTACCATCAAAATGATCAGCAGGAGATGAAGAAACCAAATTTGATGCTCGAAGACCAATAGAAAGAATCTTTTTCTCACTGTTTTTCTTTTTTAGCCATTTTTTAATCTCAGCAGAAGACGCAATTTAGCATGAAGATCGCACACTAACTTACGCCTAACTGCTCTAACGGCTTTTATCTATCCACAAGAGTCATATTAGAATCTCCCAATCATCCGATTCTAGCATGAGATCAAAATGTTTTTTAGTTTTTTGGATTACTTGCATATATACCCCTTAAATTATATGTATTTTAAAATTACCCACAAATCTTAGTATTTGCAAAACTACCACTCAAATCATCAACTTCGTGGAAAAAAATACCCCTAAGACAAAATAAGTATTAACTTAACGCTAAATTTTTGATAATTTTTACAATGTGAATACAAATTAGCTTGTTAAAGTCAATATTAATTGCTTCAAGGGGGTTCCCCAAAATTGATAATTTAAGGGGTAGTTTTGTAAATACTAAGATTTAGAGGGTATTTTTACAAATTTCCTTAATGTAAGGGGTATACATGCAAAATGCCCTTATTTTCTTTAGGGGCTTGTTTGGTTGGTCCAAAAACTGCAGAAAAAGGCCTATTAGAAAACTTACACATTTAGTTTTTAATTTTTCCCCCCACAATCAGCTGTTTGGGTTGCTAAAATTAAAGAGGAAAGTGGAAGAAAAATTAGGCGCCGGCTAGGATTTTTTGGAGGAAAACTTTTCGCCCTCATTACAACGATTTCAAAGAAAAACTCCTCTCTATACTTATCCATATAGAAAGGGGAACTAGGGTTTTCGTCTATCAGATCTCATCATCTCTCTCTCCCCCCTCCCTCTCTCTCTCTCCCCTCTCCCTCTCTCGCGTTCTTCTTCCCCCTCCTTCACTATTCCCCCTTCCCCTCCCGCTTTGCAAAGCTGACTGGAAGCCTCCTTTCCCTCCTTCACCTCCCGCTTTGCAAACCTGATTTTGTGTCTAAAATCGTTAGGTATTGGGCCGGCACCTGATGGATACTGTTTCACTCGTTGCTTTGAGGTGAGAAACTTCTTTTAATTTGGTATTTTCGCCCTCATTACAATATTTTGAGGTTACTAGATCTCCAAAATTTTGTCGTTTTTGTGGTTTTGGTGTTGGATTTTCAATTGGTGGATTTTATTGTTGTTAACAAAAAATTAAAATGAGAAGAACCCATGAATTTGGATATTTGAGATCTTACAATAAAATTTGGACTTGAGAATTGATTTATCTTACTTGTTATTTCATATGTTCAATAAATACTTTCCATTAGGCATCAAATCTCAAAAGGAGTGGACTAATCTGAAGCAACATAATAGGTTTGATTAATTTTGTAAAGGCGTTATTTATATTAAAAAAACTAAATGGACTTGAGTGTCCAACTTAGAAATATGAATATAAGGGGGTCTACTATAGTCTTATAGACACAATAAAGATTTAGAGGTCCAATATGTTTTCAAAAAACTAATGTGCATAATTTATCAAAATAGATCAAAGAGAATATTTTTATTTTATATTTTTTATATAAATCCAGGATGGTCATTGTCAAACCACATATAATTACAAATTAATTGGTATGTAATTTGATGAAGTGATCGAAGACCTTGTAGGCTGTGTAAAAATTACTGCAGATAGCTGATCCTCATCAAACACCAATAATGAAAGTTACAATTTGATGATTTTCAGAAGGCTATAATTTAAAAACTTTTACGTAGATCGATGAATATTACAATCTGATGACCTTCACAACAACCGATGAAAGCTCTAATTTAACAGTCTTCATAATCAACATCGGGAGTTACAATCTGAAGACTCTCTTGTTTTCAAGGAGCCAAGACAAAGGTTACAACATGACGATATTTGCAACGCTCTAGCAAAAGAGACTACAAATCAACGGTCTCTTCAAATCAAAACGCAGATATCTCTCAAACCGTAAGGAATATAGCGAAACAGACGAAAGCAAACCAAACCCTTATAGGTTGGTTTGGTTGGATCCGTCTCATCGAGATAGTCGATTTTCATATATAATTCGTCCAATTCCGACTTACGGTTTAAAAGTTATGACATGTTCTTCTCAGCAAGTTATGTTCTGAAGTCCGTCTGCAAGACTGGACTTCGTCTGAACATTGGACTTAGCCTGAACCTCATCAAGCTCGCCTGAGGCTCGCCTCTGCGTTCCAGAGTCAAAACATAGAGTTCATCTCCGCGTCCCAACAACAAAACGCAGAGTTCGTGGCTGCGTCCCAGACTCAAAACGCAGAGTTCGTGGCTGCGTTCCAGACTCAATATGCAGAGTTCATGGCTATGTTCTAGACTCAAAATGCAGAGTTCGTGGCTGTGTTTCAGACTCAAAATGCAGAGCTCGTGGCTGTATTTTCAAGCTGGCTGTGTTTTCAAGCTCAAATACAGAGCCCAACTCTGCATCCCAGGTCCAGAACACAGAATTCGTGCATAGAACGCAATTCTTGTGTTTGACTCGTTCAAATACGAGCTGAACGGTTTCAAAACCGTTTTCCACAATTTAAGGGGATCACTCCTCTACTTAGGAGCACGGTTACACCCTTTAATCCTCTATAAATGGCGGAACACTCAACTGAGTTCAAGATCTCCAATTGGATCGACTTTTTGCATCAAAATTATCGCAATAAGAGAGATCGACAATCTCTTAAGTAGATTTTTTTGAGATCTTCAGATTTGGAGGCTCTTGAAGGCTATCTTCATCGGCAACAGAGAGCTTGGAGCTTTGGAACTTTGACCTTGGCTTGCAAATTAATTTTCAGTTAAATCAATCAACTCTTCCATAGAGTTATAACTCGCTCAGAGTTCCCTAACTCATTAAGAGTTTCAAACTTGCCACGCAAGTTCGTCCAAGACTTCGAGTCAAGAGGCGAAGACAATGTTCCACGAGGTGAAATGTTCAAATCGTCAATGGAAAGCAAACTCGACACAAACATCGAGAGAGGCATTACATCGACACCAAGAAGAACACAAGTTAAACAAAGGGATGGATCTCCGTCGATCACTTATCTCTTTTATAAATTAGGAAACCGACTGAGAAGAATTGTAATTTCTTTTTCTAAGTCTGTTAGAGAGAAAATACAAATTAATTCTCCATTTTTTCTTTTAATTTTTCCATAGAAACAGACCTCCTCCTAGACATTTATGTATATCACTAAGCAAGAGCACACCATTTTAGTAGAAACACACCGTTTTAGTAGAAAAAAACGATAACTTAAACGATAAGCAAATACTCATTAAAAAGAACTCAAAATTGTCTTAGTAATTAAGGTTGTTAGAGATTTTTATGTGTTCTAGGTGTTAATTCGTTATGTTTATCATCTGTTTCTCATGAAACTGGATGCATGGTAGTTGTTTATACAATGTAATGGTTATTGCATCAGGATAATTGCGTGATTTCGTTTGTTTAAATAGTGTTAATACCTACTTTAATATGATGCTAGTATTATAGATGGATGGTGACCTTGACGAAGAGACCATAATTAACACGTGTTCGGGTGCCACATTCTTTGTTTTAGTCATGATTTTGACATTTGTTGATGATGGTTAACCAAATAGTCAAATATTTCAGGGTGAGGTTGATGAGGGGCCGCTCATTTCTCCGATTATCTGGTCTTGAGTATAGTGGCTTTCAGCCCGCACAAGTAGAAAGTTTTTAAGAGGACTGGACTTGGTTCTCCCGTTGTACCTCCGACGATCAAGTTAGCTGGTGAACTTGAGTGGTAAAATAAAGAACTATGAAAGTTATTGTGTGTAGTGCAGTATAATTAGCAAATATTACCAAAGATCAGATCAAAATCCTTGAAAAAGAAGAATAACACCTCTATTTATAGTGGTGCTGGAAGGGTAGAATGGACACTTCGGCCGAACACAGGATGGCAGTGAAGAAGTATGGGCTGGCCGCTGCGTCAGCACCTACTTTACATGTGCCAGTCAGCGAGTGGATGAGAGATCACTTCAGTATTAAATGTGAAGCGATCTGATACATGACGGTACTAACGTGCTCCGATGAGTCATGAAGACTATCAGGGCTAGAGGTATGATGCGTCCGCCAAACATTAAATATGATGCCGACGTACTGTCGGTGGGGGAGGCTTGAGGCTGAAGTCGTCTTTTAGCTTTATCGAGAAGTAATGTCTTTCGAGTCAACTTCGTGAGGCATCAAATAACTGGTCGAGTGGGCTCCTTGCGGATCGGCTACGTATCCTAGGCTATTTTGACCGTCAATCTGACTTGAGTGGTGCATGCAGGGGAACACCTATCCGTAGCTAGCAAAGGATTGTACTTTAGTCGCTGAAAACACCATAACAACATTTATGATGGAATGCAAAGTAGATGTAGATCCATTCGTCAAGGTCCTAGTGAGGAGAAAATAATATAATATAAAATTAGAAAAGATCCAATGTACCACCAGATATATAATGGATTCAATGATAATTGTATCAGCTATGTTAGAATGCACAGTAGTGCCTTTATGAAGCTGGGAAAAATTATGAGGAGGAATGATTTGTTACGAGACTCAAGACATCTTACAGTGGAGGATAAGCTTGCTATGACTTTAAATATATTGGGGCATAAAACTAAAAACTAAATTGTTAGGTCACATTTTATTAGATTTGGTGAGACTATAAGTAGATATATTAATAAGGTGTTAAGAAGCTATTTGCTACATACTTTCATGCTTCTTGAGACAAGCATGAAATGAAGTTTCACGATATGTCATTAACAATCCTTTATAGTATCCTTATTTTAAGGTATACACTATATACTTTGTGAACAATATCATGTTTATTTAATTTAATAAAAATATTCACTAGTAATATTTTATATACTCTAGGATTGCATTAATATGATAGATGAGACACATATTGATGCTATATTACCCGTCAATCTTGCTTCATGATTCTGTGGTTGCAAAAGAGTCATACAAAATATTCTAGCAACGTGTACTCCAAACAAGCTATTCACCTACATATTAGCGGGGTAGGAAGACTCTGCAAACAACTTTAGAGTCCTTCAAGATGCATTATCTAGGCCACAACCTCATAGCTTAAGAGTATATAATAGTAATTTCATTATAATTTTAAATCCTACATATTTACTTCAACAATAAGATTGATATTCAATGCAATGTTAAAAAATACTAATAAATAATTTTATATCATGTAAATTGTAATGTTGGATACACAATCATGCCCGGTTCCATCTCCCCATATCATGGTCTCCGTTACCTTGAAGGAACAAATAGGAAGAATATCTAAAAATAGAAGGGAACTATTCAATCTTAGACATTCTTCATTAAGGTCTAAAATTGAATCTACGTTTGGTTATTTGAAGAATCGTTTCAAGATTCTCACTACTAAGCCTCATTACTCTTTTCCTGCACAAGTTGATATTGTATTAGCATACACGGTTCTTCATAATTACATTGCAATGGTTGACCCGGATGATGACATATTGAATGAAATAGTCAACATTGAAGATGATGAAGGCAATGTTGTGGGCGAAGAAGAAATCAATATTGTTAATTTCTCTTAACCTCAAACTCAAAGGGAGCAAACTCAGTCAAGAAATGCATGAAAGGATCGTAGAGATCAAATAGTTTGGGAGATGTGGGTTGACTATTGTGAAAAGTATAAGGATGGGAACACCAATGAAATTGGCATGTGAATTTGCTTGACTTTATAGTAATGATTGTACTAGGAAAATTAGTTTGTGAAATTTTCTATTTTCAAGAACATTATTTTTTGACTAAGTTTGTAAAACTATTTAAAGTTTATGTGTAACATTTGTGTGATTAGCACTATGTATTGTATGTACTTCTATCAAATTATTTTTTAGTTCCTTAACTTTGTTTTATGTATGGTGAATTAGCTTAACTTTGTTTGGTGTACTTCTATCAAATTATTTTTTAGGTATAACCGACAACTTCAAATGTGAGAAACTTGATAAGGGCAAAGGGAAAACCATTACATCAACTCCATCTCTTAGAACTTCAAGGAATTCATCAATCTCTTAGAACTCCATCTCTTAGAACTTCAAGGAATTCATCAACTCCATCTCTTAGAACTTCAAGGAATTCATCAATCCGGAATATATACCCTATCATTCTTCACAAGTTGGCTATTGTCCTAATTTATGGAACAATTTTAAAATGCAAGATGATAACTTTTGGAAAATGGCCCAACAACCGTAAATTTCATTCATGAACATGCTAAATGCTCCTCCAACTTTACAACATCCAAGTTTTAGCATGGGTGAAACCTCATCTCCTAATCAACAATATAAAAGTAACAAGAGGAATGGTATTGATATTGATGGTGATGAAAGTACATCCCCAACCCAAAGAGGAATAAAAAAGCGCTTTCTCATAAAAAATAAAAATAAAAACATAAGTACGGGGAGCGCTAACTAATTATGGGAGAGCAAACATGATGTGTCACGCCCCGCTTCCTAAAATACCTGGGAATCGGAACGTGAACAAGCCCGCGACATATTAAATTAAGGAGAATAAATAAAAATAAACATTTCTCCTCAACCTAATGCGCTAAGCGTCAAAAATAAATGCAAAGGGACAGGTCCCTGATCACAATAGCGAGAATATAATGAACAACACAAAATAAAATAATACATATCACAAATGAATATCATCCAAGACATAATATACGGGTCAAACATGCCCTTATATAAAACTAAACAAATAAATACTGAAGAGATACAAAATTATATCGATCAACGGAAAAGAAGGAACTACAAAAACAACTAGGACCAATAACTAAGTTTCAGCTTCTTTTTATGTTCTGTCTTCAAGACACTCTTACTGAAAATCCCCTGGCACCTGATGATCTCCTAGCTGGACCTGTTCTTCCTCTAAGTCTGATGTATACCAGAGAAAACAAGTGTACGTCAGCGTGCATGGCACACAACAAGATCCCGCTCTCCCTGCTTCATAGTTTGAATATTTATGTTATTATGAATTATTGCATAGTTTATTTGTAACATATTTATCTACATGGGTTATTTGGTGAATAATATTGATTTAAATCATAGTTGTGTGATAAATAGTATTTTCGGAATAATGATAATAAAGTGAAAGAATTTATTTTGATAACGAAATCATTTTAGAGAATTTATAATATTTAAAAAGATTTTTTTGAGAAAAGGAATTATTTAGAATAATAATTGATGAGAAATAATTTTAAAAAATTTATTTTGGAAAAGAGAATATTTTGAATTATTATAATGAGAAATAATTTTAAGAGAAATTATTTTGGAAAATGAATTATTTTCTGAATTACATAGTTGCTGATTCACGATTACATTTCATGTTTTGTGAATATTTTACTATATTCGACATGTCATGATGTGGTTGCATGAAATAAGTGGTATCATTATCTCCTTGTTGTGTTTGAGAACCTTAGTAGTCCATGACTTAGTGGCCTCGTGCGTCATGAACAGACTTAGTGACATGTGTGGGTGTGTTGACTGAAATTAGGTGGTGAACCAGAGTTTAATAGGGATTTTGATCATTGACTTAGAAAAATGAGAAGAGTTGGGATGGGGAAATCATCGTTCATGTGTTCGAATATGACTGTTGATGTATCTTTTAGGCTCGCTCTAGTGGTTGGCATCGTCACTGGGGTTGGTTTGTAGGGCTAAAGTGAAGTGTGTACATCACTTTAGTCAGTGGGAATTTGATTCGTCACCCGAGTTTTGCATGAGTTCGGACCAGGCAAAAAACGATTTACGTGTAGTCCTCTGACCTGTCACGCCCCGCTTTCTAAAATACCAGGGAATCGAAACGTGAACAAGCCCGTGACATATTAGATCAAGGAGAATAAATACATTTCTCCTCAACCTAATACGCTAAGTGTCTGAAAATAAGTACAATGCCAAGGTCCCCGATCACAGATAGCGAGAATATAATAGATAAACTCAGAACAAAAATATCCATATCACAAGTGAATATCATCCCAGACATAAAATATGGGTCAAACATGCCCTTATACATGACTAAACAAATGCATACTGAAGAAATATAAATACATCTATCAAGCGGGAAAGGAAATGCTACAAAAGTAAGCTAAGACCATCGAACAACTAGAGGGAATAACTAAGCTTCGGCTTCTTCTGCTCGGTCTGCAAAACACTCCTACGGAGGATCCTTCGATTCTGGTACATCTCCAAGCTGGACCTATCCTTCCTCTAAGTATGATGTACACCAGAGAAAACAGGTGTACGTCAGCGTGCATGAAACACAGCAAGACCCCACAAAACAAATAAAGCGAACGAAAACCCAAGCGGAAAACGATACGATAATAGAAATGATAAAGAAACATGCAACTGGAAATCCAATAAAATCAACCAAGTAACAAGTCGATCATGCAGCTAGCGATCAGAATAATCATCCGAGTAACATGGTCATACAACTAGATGGAATTAATACTTAAAAATCTACAACTCGAGACGTAGTACATTGAGCGAAATAATCCAAACAAGAAAACCCTCATGTATATACCATGTCTCGAAGTATAGATAATTAAATATTAATCTCGATCTATGTATGAAAAGAAATACAACTGGCCTACATCTCACAAGAAACCATACCTAGCCAAGAAATGAGGTCATGTAACTAGCCATCCTATAACAGGTCACTGGTTCACATCTCACACAGAGTCAACGCTCATATTATCGGATAACTGACTGTTCACAAATCACTTACGTGCATCTAATATCGCTACACAAACTCAATCAGAGGACAACACGCAATCCGTTTTTAGCCTGGTCCGGACTCAAGCTAAACTCGGGTGAATATCAAATTCACGGACCAAAGTGACTACACAATCTTCACTTTAACCCAACAAACCAACCCCAGTGCTACACAAACTCACTGGCACGAGCCTAGAAGATACATCAACAGCCACATCCGATCACATGAACAAAGACTTTCCCATCCCAACTTTTTTCGTTTTTCTAAATCAACAATCAAAGTCCACAATATCTCTGGTTCACCATCTAAATTCAGTCAACACACCCACACATGTCACTAGGTCTGTCCATGACGCACGAGGCCACTAAGTCATGAACTACTAAGGTTCTCAATCACAATAAAGAATAATCAATGCAACTAATCATGTGTAATAATATCATAGCATATCAGATAATCAAGTCTAAGAATTATAAACCATAAACATCGTCTACATAATTCAGAAAATAATCTTTTTCTCAAAATAATTCATTTTAAATATAATAATTTTCCTAAAATGATTCTTTTCACAATTAAATTCTTTTAATTTATAATAATTATTCTAAAATAATAATTTTCCTAAAATGATTCTTTTCACAATTAAATTCTTTTAATTTATAATAATTATTCTAAAATAATCTTTTAAAATAATAACTTATTAATTCAAATAATCCTTTTGCAAAATAATTCCCTTTAAAATTCTTTAATACCATTCAACAACAAATCCACGCATAATAATCATATCACAACTAAAATATGCAGATAATTTATAACATGTATTAAATTTAGATCTGAGCAAGAGGGATCTTGCCTTAAAATCATGTGCAAGCCTCTGAAACAAACAAGTAATCCACAAGTGCAAACAACACGTTCTCCCTTGCCACACGTCGATGATCTCGCTCTCATGCTGGTATTGTGCTTCACAAAGCTCTCAAAATTCATAAGAAAAAGATCTAGGGTTTTTAAGGGGAGAGGGTGGCTGCTAGGGTTTAGAGATATGATAAAAAAGAGGAATTTTTGTGAAAAACATAGGTATTTAAAGAGGCAAACTCGAAACAAACCCGTTTGACCCGAACCAGGAAACCTAGTTTGACTAGGAAAATCACCTTCGGTATTTTGGCTGTAACTTTCTCATTCGACATCAGAACGAGGTGATTTAAGATTTGTTAGAAATATGTTGAAGAGACCTACAACTTTGGTCTTTTGAGTTTTTCTAGATTCCAACTGAATCATTATGTAAAACATAGAAACTCTTAACTAATCATTTTTCCCAGATTTCTCTTCATGCATGTTTTGTGCATTTGCACTCATATATTCACAAATATACATTGAATTGATCTCAAATCAGTTCTTATTCATGCTCAAACATCAAAATATGTTATTTTCAGTATAAAACATATTTATCATTATTTATCATGAAAATTTTCGAATTTATGGGGTTTTACATGATGATGTGCTAATTGTGATCGATGTATGAAAATGTCTTATATGTACTTTAATAGTATTGCCTTTATATTTATTCACCTAAAGTCAATATCTTCATCATTGTGAGTTTACAGACTTGATATCTTGATTGGTTGAAATTATCACATTTTGGACTTCAATTGTGATGTATTTCATATGCAATTTAGATTGGGTACACGCCATGCAGCCTGGGCCCAATAGTGATAAGGTCCTCTATGATCAGTCACGACACTATTCTCAGAAAAATTCATTTTTGGAGGTAATTATTTTGTTAAATACATGTAAACTAGTATCTTCGTTGCTATTTCTTTCACATCTAATACTATATTTCTTTGTTATGCAGAGAGGACCTGAGTTAGTCATGGTTGATCTTAGCCTAAAGCATACTCAATGGACACTTGATGATGAGCGTACGATCACCACGGTAGCACGAGCTAGTTTTTTTTTTACATGTTCTAAGCTAAGATGGATGAAATTAAATTGGCTGCATATTACTGTTTTGATAGATAGATGGAGGAGGGAGACTAACACTTTCCATCTGCACCTTGGAGAGTCGACCATTACTCTTCAAGACGTACCAATCATACTAGGTCTCTGCATTGATGGTCCATGTGTTACAGGCACAGATTGGCATGCATGGCAAATTAAAGAATATATGATGATTTGTTAGAAGTATCTCCAACTTCATTGATTGGAGGGAATATCAACCTGAAGTGGTTGAAAAAGACTTTCTCCAAGCCGCTACCAGCTGATGCATCATTGGTCATGATTGAGCACAATACATGTGCATATATTATGAGCATGATTGGAATGATTCTTTTTCTTGATTACAGTAAAGATAAAATACATTTGAGGTTTGTGATTTTTTTATTTTGAAAGATTATATAATTACATTGGAGACTCGCCCAAAATCTTAGTGTATTTTGTTAAACGTGCCTAGGTGGTTACCACTCCTTGAGGATTTGAACACTTGCGGCACAATATCATGGGGTAGTGTTGTTTTAGCATACTTGTATTGAGAAATGTCAAAGGTAGCTTTGATGCAAAATAAAGAGCTCAAGAGGTGTCTCACTTTGTTGCAAGTTTGGCTGTGGAAGAGACTTGTTCTAAAACCGCAATTATGAGAGATTCAAAATTTAGACGGACATATACCGCTTGGGTGTAGGTAAACACTTCTAAATCTATCTAATGCGTTAATATTTTCCAACTATTTTTTTGAATTATGATGGGCTTAACTTAACGTTTTTTCCTTTGCTTAGACTATTCACCCTAAAGAATGAGGTAAGTGATTTGTTAATGAATTAAGCAAAAAGGTCATAACGTGTCTCATAACTTTATCTCAATCAAATTATTTGAATCTTGAATAAGTTTGAAATCTATACAGATGGAACGCCCATAAATGTTATGATGAGACATCAGCAAGGCAGTTTGACATTCACAGAAATGAGCTTGATTGGATGAAGATTTTTCAGGTGTTGAATTTAACTTCAGGAGAATTCAATCTTAGATGGAACAAAATACAAATCTAATTCACAAGATACTAAGACGTTTAATGTTTTTCTAGTTCTTCTGGGAGCCATATGATAAGCTTTCACTGCTACCACCAATCTGCATGGAAGGCTAAGTAATATGGAGAGCAAGAGTTCCACTCATATGATTTGAAATAATAGAGATGCATGTGTCGGATTGTGTGCTTAGACAATTTAGTTTGGCGCAACATGCTCCAAAAGAAGTCGAAAAAATAGAGAGAACGATCAAGAAAGGAGGTCATTAGATAGACTAGGCAAATGCTCATTATCAGTATATAAACAGATGGAATGATCGCCATTTAAGTATGTAGAACTGCTTGATCTTCCTCTTTAGGAATCAACTTACATTGGATGATTACTCAAAGATGAATAAATGAGATATGTCCTCCACTGGATGGTGATCAATAACATGCCCTACAAGAGAAATACGTGCTCAAGAGTTCAGATGAGAGAGAATTTGTAAGTTATTTGGATAGTAAGCTCACCACTTGTTTCATATTGCTACAATTGCTTAAGAATTGCAATTTTTTGTTAAACGCTAAATCCTTTTGATGATATTATGACCATTGCAAATGAGGGTGTGGCGCAATCAGAAAGTGGTGCATCACGACCATTATTTTAAAGGATATTATGGAGGATTCGAAGAGTTTTGAATCGAACTCATGAGGATCTTCATGAAAGTTGAGAGGTGATGGTTCAACCAAGTCAACGGAGACGATGAGGATCTTGGAGGAAAGATGATGAAGCTAGGCCTTCACAACCACACACGCAAGTGGACAACGAACTCGAGCAAACTCAACTTCTTTGGGGACGACGAAGAACTTCTCAGGTAACCGGAGCGAGACAAAGGAGATTGAGTTGATTTCTAGGTTGTGTGTTCTTGATGTATGGATAGTATGTATATCAAAATATATTATATATTAGGTCTTATCTGGTTAGCTATTGCATTTACTTGTAATGTTGAATTTCATGAAAAGTAGTCTATTTGGAGCTTAAGAGATGTTACTTGTTATTATATATGCTTCAATTTGTAGAATATAACACACTAATATGGATTTTGTACCCACCTATGTTATGATTTACTATTGGTGCCTATGTTTGATTAATTTGTCTATGATATTGGCGCTTGATTGGCACTTTGTAATATTTGAGATGACAGGCTCTGTCTAGAAACTTGCTCAAGAACAAATAATTGTTGGCAGATAGCAGTTTATAGTATTTTTATGTCTAGGAAACCCATGGGACTACCAGTCCCGTGGATTTTGTTTCTACACAATCGACGGGACTAGTAGTCCCGTTTACTATGCGTGCACATTTTCATGCACGTCCAGCAAATAAAGGAGGCTGCTAGTCTCGTGGACGTTGTTTCTGCATAATTCACAAGACTAACAGTCTCGTGAACTCTCAAAACTGAAATGATAATTAGAAAAAACATAAGAATTTGGATATTATAGTAAGATTCCCTTAACATTTGTTGAAACTTGGAACTTTTGAAAACTTTTCAAAATCAAAACTTCTTTTATGTTCAGAAAACACTAACTAAAGAAATACAAAAGTCAAAAAACATGTTAAGCGAAGAGTGCTATTTGAAAACTAGAGAAGTTTGAAAGATATTTCAACAGAACATCATTTCAAAACCATAAAACAGCGTCATTAAGCAACCTGATTGAAATTTTCAAACTTTCAAAGTTTCAATAAGAAGTTAAAAGTAAATTTTGAACATATTTCAAAATGAGTGAAATGTCCAGAAGTTTGACAAATTGGGACGTTTGAAAAGTAGAAAAAACTTTAACATATTGAAAATTTTGAAAATTAAACTAAAATTTCAGAAATTAGATTTTATGAAAACTTAGAAATTTGGAAAACTAGAAAATTTGAAAAAAAAAAATAAAAATTTGAAAAATTTTGTGAATGTTATACAAATTATTTAGGTGTTGAAAACTTTTCAAGATTAAATCTTTTCTATAACTTATGAAAACATGAAAAAAAGTTTGAGAAATTGCAAAGTTTGAAATTTAAAATGTAGTGCTAGAAGAGTTTGAGAAATTAGAAAGTTTTGAAAAATTGAAAGATTTGGAAAAATATAAACATATGAAAACTTGTAAGTTCAAGAAACTGGATAGTTGGGAGAAAAGCAAAACATGTGAAAATTGTAGAGAAATGCAAAACATGTGAAAATGGTAGTTGAACATTTTATTAAAGTTATTTCATTATTTAAATCATCGAAAACTTTTCAAACTTCAAAAAAGTTTAAGATATTGGAAAGTTTTAAAATTAAAGTAAAATGTAAAAATGTTTGAGAAACTGGAGAGTATGAAAACTTGATTAAAGTCAAGTTTAAAAATTTTATTGTAAGTGGAATGTAAAAAAAATTATGAAATTGGAAAAAGTAATATGTCAAAAAAAAAGTTGAAAAGTTTGGAGTTGCAAAACAAGTGCACTTATCAACTTATGTGGTGTGTAAAGAAACATATTTGAAACAACTTGGAAAATGTTTAAGAAATTGGAGAGTTTGAAAATTAAAGTGAAATTCGAAAAAGAGTAAGTTAGAAAGTTATAAGTTGAAATTTTTTTGAGAAATAAGTGAGTATGAAAATTAAAGTGAAATCTCAAAAAAGATTTAAGTTAAGAAAGTTGTAAGCTAAAAAAAGTTTGAGAAATTTGAAAGTATAAAACTTAAAGTAAAATCTCAAGAAACTTCGAGAAATTAGCAAGTTATGAGAAATTTCTTTAAAATTGAGAAAATGGAAAGCTTAAAAAATGTAAACAAGTTAAAATGTATTTAAAAATATGTGAAAGATATATTAACTTTCCAAGATTAACTCTATGGTGCTGTTTGTTTGACTAAAAAAAGAGGGAAATCAAAGAATAGGAAACATATTTCTAAGAAAAATAGGTTTTGGGATTGTTTGGTTGGCTAAAAAAAGAAGGAAATCAAAGAAATGGAGATGAGATGAGATGAGTTGTCACCTTATTATAGGATGATGTGAGTGATTTTTTAAGAAAACTTGTTTTGATGTTGTTTGGTTGGCGTAAAAAATAAGGAAATGAATATTTTAAGTGTTAAAGAAACTGAAAAGTTTTTTACAACTTGAAAAAAGTTCGGAAAAATATGAACATGTGAAAATAGTATTTTTAACTTTTGTGAAAGTAAATTTTTATTTAAAATATTGAAAACTTTTCAAAATAGGAATTTTTAAAGTAAAAGTAAAATGCCAAAAAAGTTTTGAGAATTTCGAAAGTTTACCAAATCTTGAAAAAAGTTTGAAAATTTGGATAGTAAGAAAACTAAAGCAGATTGTCAAAAGAGTTTGGAAAATTGAAAAGATTTGAAAACTTAAAAAAAGTTTGGAAATAAAGGAAAGTTCGGAAAAAGAAAAGTAAACATATGAAAATGATATTAGAAAATTTCGGAAAATAACTTCATAACTAATCCGTTGAAAACTTTTTGAACATTATAATATTGTAAAATGACTAATCAGCTGAATACTTTTTGAAATTAGAATATTGTAAAATAAAGTAAAATATCAAAAAATTTTGAAAAAATGTAAAATTATGACAAACTGAAAAATGTTTAAGAAATTAGAAAATTAGAAAATTAAAAGGAAATGACAATAGTTATGAAAATTAGATAAAAGTGTAATAAACTAGAAATTTTGGAGAACTAAGAAAATTGCAAAACAAGTAGACAAATGTCAATAATAAACTAGAAATTTTGGAGAACTAAGAAAATTGCAAAACAAGTAGACAAATGTCAAAGTAAAAAAAAGGACATTTATAAAAAACTTGTAAACTAAGAAAATTGCAAAACAAGTAGACAAATGTCAAAGTAAAAAAAAGGACATTTATAAAAAACTTGTAACGTTATAATATCTGGAAAAATTTTTAAGAAATTGTAAAGTTTGAAAATTAAAGTGAAATTCAAAAAATATTGAGAAAGGGAAATATATGCAATCTTAAATAATTGAAAATTGGAAAGTTCAAAAAAATTGTATAACAAATTTGAAATTTGAATTTTTTTTGAAAGTTATAGTATAAATTTATAATTTAAACAGCGAAAAACCTTTCAAACTTGAAATTTATCATGTAAACTAATAAGAACCTTTCAAACTTGAAAAGGTTTGAGAAACAAGAAAGTCTGAAAAATTGGATAAAGTGAAATGTCAAAAATGTTTGGAAATTTTATTAGTTTTAAAATTAAAGTGTAATGTCAAAAAAGTTGGAGAAATTGGAAAGTTTGAGAAACTGGAAAATTTATAACATAAAAGTAAAATGTTAAAAAAATGGAGATGTTGGAGAACTAAGCCAAACGCAAAAACAAGTTTATGTCATAGATTTAAAAGAAGAAACTTGGAGAGTTTAGAAGAACTTGCAGAGCAAGTTTGAAACTCTTAACGAGTTAGGGAACTCTGGGCGAGTTTAAACTCTTGTAAAAGAGTTGATTTGAACCGAAAGTCGGTTATAGCCAAGAATGAGCTCCTCGTTGCTAAAGTTGAAGATGTTCTCCGTTGAAGAATGATGCCAATCCCTTCAGGCCCTTTCTGATCCAAGAAATTCTAACCTTTAACTCGGTTGGGTTTCTTCTTATTTATAGGGGATTAAGGGGGTGTAACCGCCCGTTTAAATCACTCCTAAATAGGGTGTAACCACCCTCAAATCATGAGAAACAGTTTTGAAACTGTTCAAGGGAAGGGGTGTAATCCCCCCTAAAATCTCTCCACAATGGGGTGTAACCGACCCCATTAAGTAGAGATACAGTTTAAAACCCGTTAAGGTTCTGTTTGAACCAGTTAAACGCAAAAAACGCGGGTCCGACCCCTGCGTTTTGATGTTGCAACGCAGGGAGGGCCTCTACATTTTGATGTTGCAATGCAGGTTCGACCACTGTGTTTTAATGTTGTAACGTAGGTCCGACCCATGCGTTTTGATGTTATAACGTAGGTCCGACCCCTGCGTTTCGATGTTGTAACGTAGGGAGGGCCTCTGTGTTTTACTTCTGGGTGTTTGGAACGTGGCCACGAGCTCTGCGTTTTTAATCTAGGACGTAAAGGTGAGCTCTACGTTTTGATTTGAAGAGACCGTCAATTTGTAGTCTCTTTTGCTTGAGCGTTACAAAGACCATTATCTTGTAATCTTCATTTTGGCTCTTTAAAAATATGAAAATCGTCAGATTATAACTCCCGATGTTGATTGTAAAGTTGTTGATTAGAGCTTTTATCAGTTGTGAAGATCGTCAGATTGTAACCTTCCTCGATCTACGTAAAAGCCTTTAAATTATAGCTTTCTTGAAGCCGTTGAATTGTAACTTCTATCATCGGTGTTTGATTGGGATAAGCTATTTGCAGTTATTTTTAGACAACCTACAGCTTCCTGATTTCAGATCCGCCTCATAACGAATCCCGTCAACTGACTCTAGGGCTTTGGCTACTTGAGACGCGAGTCGTTGGCGTGGCCTCTGACGAGAGCCCTCTTTGACAAAACCGGAACGCCTTCATAAGTTAACTCCTTGACTAATGAGGAATTCAAACCAACAGTTCTAGCTTCGTTGGATGCTGGAATAGCACTGCAAGGGGCAACTACAGCAGTAATGGGGAGATAATCATCATCTTGGGTCTTCAGATCTGAAGACCAGCGAACCTTCCTTGAGGAGGAGATCCTCTTACGCTTGTGAGGGGAGGAGGATCTGGAGGAGGAAGACACGTACTCCATGTACTTTTGCTGGTTGAATTCGTATTCGACCTCCGTATCAATCGGGATTAGGAACCTTGGTTGCGACACTATGACTCTTCTCGAGATCAAAAGCAAGTTTGATCCGGAGGAAAGGGGAAACGTGCCTCAGATCCTTCGAATAGCTCACTCTTTATGCTGAAGTTTGCCAAAATCTGCTAACCCTCCTCTAAAATTCGTGAATCACTCTTCAATTTGACAGCATCTCGTCTAGATTTCCCGATCCCTTGCATATAGGGCCCTAGACTTGTATTTATAGGTTTCGGTCATAGCGTTTTCGGATAAGAATTGATGATTTGATGTTATCCTTAGTTAATAACCACTTAACCACTGTTATGGTAATTTACCATCTAGAAATAAGAACATAAAAAGAATGACTATAAAGACCCAAAAAGCCATGGTCCTAACCGGCTCAAGAAACTCAGAAGCCTGGACCAAGGCCAAGTCTATTGACCAGTCAAGCAGGCGACCCCTTTCTCGACCAAGAGTCGTCACAACCGACTCGAAGTGCGGGATCAGTCGGTTCTCCGCAATTAAGACGACTCCCCGAGCGGACGTCTCGATGGCGTTCTCGTCCCAAAACTCACTCGGTTGTCGGTCGACAAATCGTAGTGATGACTCACGGATCAATCCGCCTCGACCAAAGGGATAAGATCCGACCAAGACCACTTCAAATGTCACTCAAAGCTACAACATTGACTGGTCCCATCAAGATCTACGCTCTGACAAGGATCTCGTGCACCAATCGTTTATTCGGCTTACAAGTCATTTCCCAGAGAATTGCCATGATGCTTCTCTGTACACTGAATGACTTCTCCTCCAATTCCCAGCTGCCACCTGGAGAGAGAAGGACGACCACGCAGCCGACCTACCCTACACCCTCTACCTATTCTGACAAACCCAAAGCCCTGAGAAGACATTTCTCCCCTGACACTGAGTGACTTCCCTTTCAGTCGCCTACCGACACATGGATGGAGAAAGATGACTCAGCAGCCTACTTGTTCATCTCTCAAACCTCCTCATGTGCATAGTCAACAAAAGCCAATGGTCAAACTCCCAGAGGCAAGTGGGCTATAAAAGGAGGTAAGGAAGGTAAGAAAAAGAGGCTGGTAACTTTTTCTTGCACCTTAGCTTTACTCCCTCTTTTGTATTTTTAATATATCCTCAAGAGGAAAACCCCCTGCAATGACCTCAATAGCCTAGGGACCTCTCAACAAACTCTCCCCAAGTTCATCAACTGACTTGACAGTCGGAGGTACCACGGGGGAAACTAACCCCGTATTCCCGCGATTCTTGCATGTGCAGACTATCAACCCACCCCACGGACTCAGAAACGGGTATAAAGTCAGCGGAGGAGTCGGCCCCAACATTCATTCTCTCCTTCCCCACCATCGCATGGATCGAAACTGCATCCGACTGTGGGAAACCTCCATCGACTGTTTGTTTACGGGCATCAACAACCACGTTTAAGGATAACTTCAAAATAGTTAGGGAGGCTTAGGAATGAAAGAATCCCGAGAAAACTATCGAAAAACAAGTTTTCAGTGTTTATGGGCGCGAGCCACCATATGGTGGTTCGTCCTTGGAGAAAGATGACTCAGCAGCCTACTTGTTCATCTCTCAAACCTCCTCATGTGCATAGTCAACAAAAGCCAATGGTCAAACTCCCAGAGGCAAGTGGGCTATAAAAGGAGGTAAGGAAGGTAAGAAAAAGAGGCTGGTAACTTTTTCTTGCACCTTAGCTTTACTCCCTCTTTTGTATTTTTAATATATCCTCAAGAGGAAAACCCCCTGCAATGACCTCAATAGCCTAGGGACCTCTCAACAAACTCTCCCCAAGTTCATCAACTGACTTGACAGTCGGAGGTACCACGGGGGAAACTAACCCCGTATTCCCGCGATTCTTGCATGTGCAGACTATCAACCCACCCCACGGACTCAGAAACGGGTATAAAGTCAGCGGAGGAGTCGGCCCCAACATTCATTCTCTCCTTCCCCACCATCGCATGGATCGAAACTGCATCCGACTGTGGGAAACCTCCATCGACTGTTTGTTTACGGGCATCAACAACCACGTTTAAGGATAACTTCAAAATAGTTAGGGAGGCTTAGGAATGAAAGAATCCCGAGAAAACTATCGAAAAACAAGTTTTCAGTGTTTATGGGCGCGAGCCACCATATGGTGGCTCGGCCTTGTGCGAGCCACCAAATGGTGGCCTCGGCCGTCAGGGGCTTTTCTGGTTTGTTCATGTTTCGCCGTTATGCGTATTTTGTCGTTTTGCTGACTCGTACGCTTCACCGATTTGTTTCATGCGTTTTGTTAACTTGGAGGTGGCTGACGAGTACACGAGTCACTTGGAGATGGCTGGTGAGCGCGCGGATCACTTAGGAGTGGTCGGTGAGTGCGCGGGCCACTTAGAGGTGGCTGATGCTACGTCATCAACGGTTCATCGCTTTGTTGTTTCGATGGCTCATCGCCACATTGTCTGATGGTTCGTCGTTTGATGGCTTGTCGTCTCGAGCTGTGTTCGGGGACCTATAAGCAATTTTTGACGCCTACATGTTACAACTCACAAAATCACTCAAATATAACCCTAACCAAAGCTCTTTACTCCCTCACAATATCTCCCTCTCAAAGTGCTCAAAACAATGTTAATTCTCTCCTCTTAGAAACCCTAAAAAACGTGTGTGAATTTATATCAAACACCCAATCCAAAACAGATCAGGAAATCAAATCTAGCGCGTAACCGCTTTCCGGTCAACCGCACATGTGCCACCGATCAACCGGACAGAAGCTTAATTTCTCACCCTGTAACCGTGCACGTTTTCGGTCAACCGACCATACCCGTTCGGTCAACCGACAAGGGACATGTTTCAAATCCTGTAATTCAACAATCTGTCAGTCGACCGGGCCTATGCCGTTGGTCGTTCGACCTGAGGGATTTCCTGTACTCGTGTTTTTGCACGATTTTCTCAAATCCTTCGTGATTTTCTACAATTATCCACCTCGGCGAAGTTTTCCAAAAACTGAGCCGACACCAACATAAGCACAAATGCGTCGTCTCACCAAATCCGACTACACCAATGAGGTTGATTACATACCCCTTCTCCCAAGGAATCAAGCCGCCCGTAGTTCATCCAAATGGCCGCTAACGGCCTCAACAATCATGAATTTGCAACAAGTTTCTACAATGATCGAACTTGTTACTCGGAACCACCTTTGTGAGTATATCTGCTGGATTATCTTTTTTTTGGACCTTCAAGAGCTCTGCATCCCCATCTTCAAGAACATCTTGAACGAAGTGATAACAAACGTCAATGTGCTTCGTCCTCGCATGAAAGACCTGATTCTTAACCAAATAGATAGCACTCATACTATCACAATAAATGGTGATGCATCACTGCGAAACACCAAGATCCTCCAAAAGTCCTTGAAGCCAAATCGCCTCCTTAACAGCCTCCATAATTGCTATATACTCTGCCTCCATCGTTGACAAAACCACCGTAAACTGCAAGGTGCATCTCCAACACACCAACGCACGGGTCAAAGTGAACACATACCTCATCGTCGATCGGTATTTATCCAAATCTCTAGCGTAGTCCGAATCTACGTATCCAATACATAGATGCCCACCGCTAGTACCCCACTCAAAAACCAAACCAACGTTGAGAGTATCTCGAATGTACCTCAAAATCTATCTCACGGCATCCCAATGGCGCGGACCCGGGTCGTGCATATATTTCGAAACCATGCTCACTGCATGTGACAAATCCGGCCTCGTACAAACCACATCGTACATCAAACTTCCAACTATGCTCGCATATGGAATCTTCAACATCAACTCTCTATCTTCAACTGTCTTCGGTGAAAGGTCAGCTGAAAGCTTCAAATGGGCTCCCAATGATACACTAACTTGCTTCGTCTCCATGCTCATATTGAACCGCTGTAGAACCTTCTTCAAATAAGCCACATATATTAAACAAATTTTGTTATTGTCTCTGTCTCTGCCGATTTTCATTCCCAAGATGCGCTTAGCTTCTCCCAAATCCTTCATCTCGAACTCGCTCGAAAGCTAAATCTTGAATCTCTCTATCGCAGATTTGAAAGTAGAACCATCCAACATGTCATCGACTTAAAGCAATAAGTAAATGTACGTACCTCCATTCAACTTGAGATAGTACACGCAAGGATCAAACTGCCTCCTAATGTACGAATGTCTGATCATGAACCCATTAAACCGTTTATACCACTGTCGAGGAGATTGCTTCAGCCACGTATAACGATTTCTTCAATCTATAAACCAACTTTTCCTTCCCTGTAGCTCGGAACCCTAATGGATGAGTCATATAGATTTCCTCAACAAGATCACCATGAAGAAATGGTGTTTTCACATCTATTTTATCTAATTCCAAACCATATTGTGCCACCAAAGCTAGCAAAATCCGAATCAAAAATTGCTTCACTACCGGAGAGAAGACCTCATTGTAGTCAATACCTTTCTCCTGTGCATATCCTTTCACAACCAACCTAGCCTTGAACCTCACGGGAGTGCCTTCAATGCCCTCCTTCTTTGTATACACCCACTTACAACCAATAGCCTTCCGTCCCTTTGGAAGCTCGACAAGCTCTCATGTGTTATTCCTATGGAAAGACTCTATCTCCTCCTGCATAGCCACCTGCCACAAATCAGCCTCTGAACTCTGCTCGACCTCTCTGAATATAGTAGGAACTATCTCATCGACACTCTCCGCCGGAAGTTCATATGCAACGACTGTGTCTGTATACCTTGCTGGCATCCGTATGTCTCTCCTTGGCCTCCGAACCGCAATAGAATCATGAACCTGAGCCGTTAGTTGCTGATTCTACTCAACCGTACATGTATCCTCCAAATTATCGCCGTGCTCGCCTGGCATCACCTCAGTCAGCACTATAATGGATACGATCCCATCTGGACAATGTGAAGCTACATCAATCTCTACCACCTGTGATATCTCCTCTGTTAGGGTGCTCTCCACCTGATGAGAGCTAGGAAGCTTTGACATCGAAGCCTCATTGAATATGATGTCTCTACTCAGCACAATCTTCTTATCAACTGGATCACAAAGCATATATCCTTTGACACCTCACTTGAATCCCACAAACATGACTTTCCTAGCTCGATGTTCCAATTTATCAGTCTTCACATGATAAAATGTAGGGCACACAAATACCTTGAGCTGATCATAGTCATTTACTGGCTCTCCCGACCATATATCCATAGGGGGTTTCCCCTCAACCGCAGATGAAGGTAGCCTATTAATGATGTGCCTCAGCCTAAAACATATTCTCTAAACCACTCTGCGATAACAAACATCGGACCTTCTTCAGTAAAGACCAATTCAATCTCTCTGCCACCCCCATTCTGATATGGTGTATGACTAACTGTGAAGTACCTCTCCGTGCCATCGTCTTGACATAGCTGCTGAAAGGGGTCTGAAGTATACTCGTCGCCATTGTAAGATCGTAACGTCTTGATCTTTCTCCCTGATTACAATTCCAACTTTCTCTTTCACTTCACAGATAACTCTAGGACTTTATTTTTATGCTTCATGGTGCACCCAACAACACCTAGAATAGTCATCTACAAAAGTGACGAACCGATGTTGACCACCAAGTGATGCCGTCTTGGTGGGACCCCAAATATCCGTGTGCACGTAGTCCAAGATACATGTCGTCCTATGTACGGCTATCCCGAACTTCACATTTGTCTTCTTGATAAGAACGCAGTGCTCACATAATTCTATCTTTTCACTCTTGGCTCCCTTCAATAGCCACTGCTTGCACAAAACCTGTAGTGACTTTTCACCTGTGTGTCCCAACCTATAGTGCCAAAGTCTGTTCGTGTTCGCCTCTGAAATAGCTGAAGCTATCCGGCCAATCTCGATGCTTCCCTTTAGATAATACAAATTCCTACTGCAGACTTCCTTCATCACCCTTCATCACCATCAAAGATCCCTTAGTAACCTTCGCTATAACGTTCTCAAATGTCACCTTGAATCACTTCGCCTCCAAAGTTCCAACGGAAATAAGATTCTTCTTCAACTGAGGAATGAATCTCACTTCATTCAATTCACAAACAACTCCATCGTGCATCCGGATACTGACGGTACCTATCCTACAAATGCCACAGGATTGATCATTTCATGTGACTACCACGCCCCCATCGAGTCTCTCGAACGATGCAAACCAATCTCAACAGGGAGTCACTGTTTTCGTCGAAAGTTGATCTCATTGTGTAATTCATTATATTTTTGATTGTTTATAATGAATTCAAAAGAAGATAGCCTTTTTATAAGACCTCTCTAACACAATAAGAAGAAAATTATAACTTCCTAGAAAATAACACAGAAATCATTTATCAACTCCTGCTTTTGTGAGAACTTTACCTGTGTCGGGGGTGCATTAGCCCGTGGACCACCGATTCACAAGATTCTGATTGAACTGTGAAGGCTTTTGAATGTTCTTTTTCGTTTATCGAAATAAGAACCTTAAGCGAATACCTTATCGATATAAGATGTTCACTCTTGCAAAGATCAAGTCTGAGCTTAGATCTCTGAGAATCACCAAAGGCTTCTTAAAAGTATTTTTGAAAGATGAACTCTCTCTCTCTCTCGCTTAAAATTGCCAAAAGCTCAAGCTTATATTTTTGATTGTTTACAATGAATTCAAAAGAAGATAGCCTTTTTATAAGACCTCTCTAACACAATAAGAAGAAAATTATAACTTCCTAGAAAATAACACAGAAATCATTTATCAACTCCTGCTTTTGTGAGAACTTTACCTGTGTCGGGGGTGCATTAGCCCGTGGACCACCGATTCACAAGATTCTGATTGAACTGTGAAGGCTTTTGAATGTTCTTTTTCGTTTATCGAAATAAGAACCTTAAGCGAATACCTTATCGATATAAGATGTTCACTCTTGCAAAGATCAAGTCTGAGCTTAGATCTCTGAGAATCACCAAAGGCTTCTTAAAAGTATTTTTGAAAGATGAACTCTCTCTCTCTCTCGCTTAAAATTGCCAAAAGCTCAAGCCTCTATGCTCTAATTCTGCTCTCGGTCCTTGGTCTCGTGTATAAGTAGATATTTATAGGGATAGGGGTCCATAATTGTGGAAATAGAAGCAAAATAACTGACCAGTCGCACTCACTTTGGGCGCGTCAGTCTTCACTGCCGTAATCATTAGTGCGTCAGTGCAAGCCGGCGCGACTGAAGAGTCAGTTTCAGCCACGTTCAGCCACTTTTGCAACTGTTCTCCCACGACTTTAGGTCCACGAAATACCACTTTTCTCGGCTTATAACCATCCCTCCACATTAGCACACGTTCTCCTTCTGGTATGCCGCCACGTGGACTCTCAAAAGATGCTAAAAAACCATCAGCAAACATATAGGAGATTACCTTGTTGTTTGCGCGTCACCAAACCCTACCGTGCATACGCGCGTCACAATACGCCGCCGCGCCATGGAGCGTCACCATTAACTGTCGCTCCTATGCGCGTCACCACATGCTGTCGCGCCTATGCGCGTCAGTATTTGTTGCTATGTTAACACGCATTGGTGTATTTTGTCACGGGCATGTACATTGTTCTTTTCTTAGTCTTGAGCTATATTTGGATGTCTATAAGTATTTTTTTATGTCTACAGATACCCCCTCCAAAGTATCTCAGACTCATTCTTTTATAGAGAAGTCTGGGATACTTTGGATAAGACAGGTCTTATTTGCAATCCCTTTAGTATTTAATTGAGGAGATCATGTAGAAGGACCTGTGAACGGCTTCGACTCTTGACTTCTTCATCTTTTAGTCTACTCAGTGCTTTGTAGAATAGCTAAATTCTTCTGGTATCACGTTTATCGCTTGACCGTTGTCGAAATCTTGAGCTGAAGCTGGTGTTTTGATCTGTAAATTTAGCTGAACCGATATTGAACTGATTATCAACGCGTCGGTCTTCATAAGAACATAGTTTATACTCGTACGTTGACTGGAGTCTACATAGTTTAAGCTCTTAAGGCGTTGGAGCATGAGGGTCCTGAGTGTCGAGGCTGCAGGACCAATTGTTCAGGTCGGTTCATCTGCAGGTATGGATTTTATCCTGAGTTTGTCGGATACTCAAGTCATGAGACCAACTAATGAAGCTGGTGCGTCAGTGACTATCGCATTTATAGGATTTTTGGCAAACCCGCAGCCATCAACGGGTTTGATGAGCCTTTACCGACTACCATTTAAATCGGGCTAGCATGCAGATTGTTTAAGCCCGTTCTATATGTAACGTTATGCTAAAAGAATAAACTCTCTTAGACTTAGTGCTATGATGTTGACTACATAGGCTTTGTCGTTAATACGAGAACATACCACCCGGCGACGTGTGTTAGATGTAAACTTATCTCCAATAAGGGATTGAGATAATGCCCCCCACGTATAAAACATGGATTTGAAAATGTTGATGGGTTACGTCCTTTTGGTGAAAAGATGAACTCGACACTGGAGAGGAAGAATTTTATATTCTATCTCATTGTCTCTTTTTTGATGGTAGAGATGAACCCGAAGATAGAGAAAGAATTTTATATTCTATCTCCGAGTGCAAAAGAAACTCAAAGTGAGATCTCCACTTCAAGAATCTGAATGATGAAACTAAGAGTGAGATCTCCACTCCAAGAATCGAGAAGATTTAGATAACCCTAACTGTTAGAAGGTTTGATTATCCAATCTAAAAGTGAATTTCTCATTTATTGAGATGGAATTCCAACTTTCGTCCTAACTGGTTAAAGGTTTGACTGAGTGGGGAATGTGTAGACCTCTCATTCATGGAAGGAATCGAGAGGGGATGTTGGCTTTTGGACCTAACTGTTTAAAGATTTGACCAAATGGGAGTTTGAGACGATCCTAATTGTTAAAAGGTTTGATCGTTCAATTTGTGGACCTCTCGTTCATGGAAAAAATCAAGAGGGGATTTTGGCTTTGGCCCTAACTGTTTAAAGGTTTGACCAAATGGGGGTTTGAGATGATCTTAACTGTTTAAAGGTTTGATTGTTCAATTTGTGGACCTCTCGTTAATGGAAGGAATTAAGAGGGGATTTTGGTTTTGGCCCTAACTGTTTAAAGGTTTGACCCAATGGGGATTTGAGACGATCCTAACTGTTTAAAAGTTTGATCATTCAATTTATGGACCTCTCGTTCATGAAAGGAATCGAGAGGGGATTTTGATTTTGATCCTAACTGTTTAAAGGTTTGACCAAGCAAACGGAGGGAGTAGAGGTACAAATAACAGTAGGAATGTAGATTTGCACAAATCACTCAGAAGAGATTTTTGGTAACCAGTGACAAGACTTTAACACGAAAAGGGGTTTGCCAATTGTCATGGATTGAAATTTTGGGTGTTGTGTCAGAGCTCAACAGTAGGAGTCTTAAAAGCTCGGACACAGTGGGAGTTTTGGTGGATTTAACCACGAAGTATTTTGGTGGACCCACCATCAGTTAATTTGATCGGTGAGGGATTTTATAGTAGAGGACTGTGAATCATCAAGCACTCCACAATTAGACCGTAGGAGTTTCGTGAGGAAAGACTGACCTGATGAGGTCATTGAATCTCATCTGAACGAAATCG
>NC_033794.1:103921870-103978017 GCF_001876935.1 Asparagus officinalis | reverse complement strand
AATGGGAATTGACGAAATTGACCCCGACGATTTGTTTCCACCCTTAGTTTGATAGTACAGCTCATCAGTATGGTGACCAGAGCAACTTATCTTCTGTTTTTGTGTTTGAACCTTTTTGACATATGCAGGACGACTTGTCGTCGCCTCTAAGTGATCCAAGGTTATATGTTTAGGTCCAACCCCTTACGGCATGGAGTCTTTACAGGCCAGAAACAAGAAGAAATTGAAGTTTTCCCCTTCTGTGATTGCTTTGTCCTGATAGGAAAATACTTACGACCCCCAGTATAAGAATTTACTCAGGGTTCGTTTATCGGAACCAAGCTTTTTTCGATTGGAGCTTTGCCTCGATCATCGGGTAAAGGACCGAGACGATCCGCCATTGTGACTTTAAATTTTGACAGGTCAGGATTGACCCAAGGCTTCAGCGGTGACGTAGCAGATGTGGTTGCAATAGACGGACCAGACACAGACGTCGACGGGGTTGAAGAGGAGACCTCGGCAACTTTTCTTTGGCCGCGACAGTGGAGACTACCGCGGTTAAAGGATGTGACCCGTCAATTTAATTTTTTGCATAAGTTCAAATGTAGGAATCTAAACTTTGTAATTCTTTGGTGATTCTTTAGACATCATTTCCTTTTTTTCTCCTCGTCTTTGTTGTAAGAGTGCAAGGGCATGAGCGGCGTTTGCACGACGCTTTTGTATGCAAGGATGAAAATCATAGTCCGACGAGATTATGGAAAAGGACATCTTGCAATAGTCCAAACTGATGAAAATTGCATGAGTATTAAACTGGTTGGGACGTGACGAAATTCTTAGAGGCTAATGTTAGTGTCAAAATTGGAGGAAACTAAAATTGAAGAGCATGTGAGGCAGAGTGATTCTACCTTGATGACGAGATTGAGAGCACACAAAGAGCCGAGCAGTTCCTATTAAGTTTCTTGAACAAAGATTCATTGTTCAATTTGTAACATAAATGGCTATTTTGGGCAACATGATCAAGGATAATTCATGGGAAAAAATGTTGCATGATCATTTACAGATATAAACTTAAATGAAAATATATAGAAATGTCTTCCAAGGTAAATATTTATAGAATCCAAAAAAAAAAAAAATGAAAACATGTGAAATGACATTTGAAAATTTGTGCAAGCTATTGTAAAACTTTGAAGTTCAAGCTTTTAAATATTTGAAGATTAAAACTCTTTTTATAAAATATAAACAAGGAAAATGTAAAACAAGCCCAAGTAAGAGGGGAAAAAAGATATTAGAAACCTGAAAGTTTGAAAACCTGAAAAGTCTAAAAAATATGTAAAGTTAAGAAAACTTGAAAAAAGTTTGAGAATTTGAAAAGTTTGAAAATTAAAATGAGATATCAAAATTTTTGAAATTTTGGATATTTAAATCTTGAAAAAAAATATCAGAACTAAACAAAATAAAAAACAAGTCAACTTATGAGAAGTTAAAAAAGATATTTGAAAAACTAGTAAAGTGATGAAAACTTGAAAACATTAGAAGAATTGGAGAGTTTGACTTTTTTTATTTTTTGAAAGTTATATTAATTATTTAAATGTTGAAAACTTTTCAAGATCAAGGCTTTTTCATTAAATATGAAACATTGAAAACTCTTTTTAGAGAATATGTTAAAGTAGAAAATCAAATATTTTAAAAGTTGAAAGCTTAAAAACTATAAAAAGCTTTTAAAGTTGTGAAAACTTGCAAAAAGTTTGTTTTAACTAAAAAAGTTTGAAGATTAATGTTAAATTTTCAAAGAGTTTTGAGGATTGGAAAGGTTATGGGGGAAAATGAAAGTTTAAAACATAGAAAAATATTTAAGATTGACAATTTTCTATAAAATATAAAAACTAAGCAAAATGAACGAGTAACATTATGTTTAAGTGAAGAAAAAAAGATTGAAAACTTGAAAACATGAAAAGTCAAAAAACTTTAAGTTTCACAAGGTTTGAAAATTAAAGCGAAATACTAAAATGTTTGAGAAATTGAAATGTTATAAAAACTTTAAAATTTTTTGAGAAATTGTTAAAGTTTGAAAAATATGGAAACATGTGAAAAAAATATTTGAAAATTTCTAAAAGTTACTTTACTTACATAAATTGATTGAAAACTTCGAAAAGAATTTGAGAAATAAGAAAGTTTGCAAATTAAAGTAAAATGACATAAAATAAGGAAATTATAAAGTTCGAAAACTTGAAAAATGTTTTGAGACATGGAAGTTATGAAAACTTGAAAAAAGTAGGAGATATTGTAGTGAAACATCCAAAATTTTGAGAAATTTAAAAGTTTTAAAGTTTGAATTTTTTTAATAAATATGAATGCTTGGAAATTAAAGTAAAATAATCAAAAGTTTGAAAAATTGCAAGGTTTGAAAACTTGAAAAACATTAAATTTGGAGAACTAAGGGAAATACAAAACAAGTCAACTTATGTCAAAGTGAAAAAGGAGAGATTTGAAAAAACCTTGAAAAGTTAAGAAAACTTGAAAAAATAGTTTGAGAAATTGGGAAGTTTAAAATTAAAGGAAAATGTCAAAAGAGTTTGAGAAATTGGAAAGTTCGAAAACTTCTAAAAAAAGATTGAAATTTAAAAGTTTGAAAACTAAAGTGAAGCTTGAGAAATTGAAAGAAATTTAAAGTGAAATGTCCCCAAAAAAGAAAAGTTAAGAGAACCAAGCGAAATGGAAACAAGTCAACTTATAAGTAATGTCAGTGGGAAAAAAAAGATATTTGAAAAGACTTGTAAATAGTTTAAGAAATTGGGAAGTTCTAAAATTAAAGTGAAATATCAAAAAAATTTGAGAAAGAGGAAAGTTATGAAAAATTGAAAAAAGTTTAAGAAACTAGAAATTTTGAAGGAAAAAATGTAAACATGTGAAAATGGTAATTACATATTTGTGAAAGTCATATAAAATATAAAATATAAAATATTTAAACCATAAAAACTGAAAAGAGTTAAAATCAAAGTGAAATGGCAAAAATTTTTTTGAGAATATGAAAAGTTAAAATTTTTAAAGAGACTGTAAAGTTTGAAACTGAAAGTGAAATGTCCAAAAGTTAGAGAAATTCGAATGTTTCAAAACTTGAAAAAAGTTTAAAGTATAAAGTCTGAAAATTAAAGTATAAACCTCAATAAAAATTTTAGAATTAGGCATGATTGAAGAACTAGGCGAAATTCAAGACAGGTACACTTATGTCAAAGTGAGGGGAAAAGATATTTGAAAAAACTTGTCAAAAGTTTGGCAAATTGGAAAATTATTAAAGTGAAATGCCAAAAAAAGTTGAGAAATTGGAAAGTGATAACTTAAAAAAGTTTGAGAAATGGGAGGTAAAAAAGACTTGAATTTTTTTTGAGAAATCGAAAAAATTAGATAAAATGTAAATATGCGAAAAAGGTATTTGAAATTTTGTGAAGGTCGTGTTAATTAAAACTTTGGAACTTTCCACAATTAAGATTTTTTTTAATAGAATATAAAAACTTGAAAAGGGTTTCAAAAGAGTTTGAAAATTTGGAAAGTTTAAACTCAAACAAATTTTGAGAAATTGAAAATAATAAAGTGACATTTCAAAAAAAAAGCAAAGTTTGGAGAACTAAGTGAAATGTAGAACAAGTCAACTTGTCAAATTATGTCAAAGTGAAAAACAAGATATACGAAAAAATCAAAAAAAATTTGAGAAATTGGAAAGTTCGATTAAGAAAAATCTCAAAAGTTTGAGAAATTGGAAAGTTATAACTTGTTGGTTACGATAATTCGACAATAGTTTGAGAAATAGAAAAGTTATAAAAACTTTTAAAAAGTTTGAGAAATAGGACAGCTATGAGACCTTGAAAACAGTTTGAGAAATTGGAAATTTCGAAAAAGATTTAAACATGTGAAAATGGTATTGGAAAATTTGTGAAAGATATTAATTACTTTAACACATTTTTATTAAATATAAAAACTTCAAAAAGGGTTATGAAATCGAAAAGTTTGAAAATAAAGTGAAATGTGAAAAGAGTATGAGAAATTGTAAATTTTTGAAATATGAAATCGAAAAGTTTGAAAATAAAGTGAAATGTGAAAAGAGTATGAGAAATTGTAAATTTTTGAAATATTGAAAAATGATTGAAAAAATGGAAAGTTTGAAAAACGTAAACATGCGAATCATACTTGACAATTTGGTTAGCAATATTTTGTTATTTAACCATTGAATTTTTTTGAACAGGGATAATTTTAAAATGAAAGTGAAATCTCAAAATTTTAAGAAATTGGGAAAAGTTTGAAAATTCAACATAAAAATTAAAAAAACATGAAACGCGTGAAAAGTAAAGTGAAATGTCCACAAAAAATAGGAAAGTTCAAAGAGCTAAGCGAAATGCAAAACCAAGTCAACTTGTCAACTTTTGTAAAAGTGAAAAAAATGATAGTTCAGAAAACTTGTAAAAAGTTTAAGAAATTAGAAAGTTTGCTAATAATATAAGAAATCTCAAAAAAGTTTCAGAAATTGGAAAATTATAATTATAACTTTAAAAAGCTTGAAAAATAGGAACGATATGACAACTTGAAAAAAGTCTGAAAAATCAGAAATTTTGAAAATAAAAAAAGTAATCAAGTAAAAATAGTATTTTAAAATTTTTTGAAATTCATATTACTTGAAAAAAAGTAATCAAGTAAAAATAGTATTTTTATGAAAATGGAAAATTTAAGAATGATAATAAAATGTCGGTGGAAAAATGGAAAGTTCGAGAAAGCGTTAACATATGAAAATGATACAAGAAAATTTGGTGAAACTTTTTTTTATCATTTAAACCATAGATAATTTTACGAAATTAAGACTTTTTTATAAAATATGAAAAATTTGAAAAATGTTTGAGAAATTGGAAAGTTTGAAAATCAAAGTGAAATAGCAAAAGAGTTTGAGAAATTGGTAAGTCTGAGAACTTGAAAAAGTATAAATACAAAAAGATTTGAAAAATGTAGACATATGAAACTAATGTTTCAATTATTTGCGAAAGTTATTTTTTATTTAAACACTTAAAAACTTTTCCAAATTGAGAAATTTTAAAATTAAAGTCAAATGTCAAAAAATTAGGAAATTAGGAAGTTTGAAAATGGAAGTGAAATACGAAAGTTAGAAATTAAGACATTTTGAAAGCGTGAAAAAAGTTTAATAATTGGAAAGCTTGGAAATTAAGTCAAACATCCAAAAGTTTGAGAAATTGGAGTGTTTGAAAACTTTAAAAAAATAATTATATTGGAAAGTTTGAGAATAAAATTGAAATCTCTAAACAATTAAAGAAATTAGAAAGTTATGAAAACTTAAAAAAAGAATGAGAAATTGGAACTTTGACAACTTATTGGAAGTTTGATAACTTAAAAAAGTTAGATAAATATAAAAGTCTGCAAATTAAAGTGAAATGTCCATAAAATTGAAAAGTTTGGAGTAAGCAAAATGCATAACAAATCAACCGGTCAACATATGTCAAAGTGAAAAGAAATATTTAAACAAATTGGAAGAAGTTTAAGAAACTGAAAGTTTAAAAATTTTAGTGAAATCTCAAAACATTTGAGAAACTAAAAATTTACAAAAACTTGAAAAAAGTTTGAGAAATTGCAAATTTTGAAAAAAAAATAAACTTGTGAAATGGGTACTTGAAAATTTGTGAAAATCATACAATTATTAAAACCATTAAAACCTTTTCAAAATTAAAACTTTTTTATAAAATATATCAAAAATTGAGAAGGGTTTATTGTTTGTGGAAAATTTGATGTAAAAGAAATGAAAGAAAAATTGATTTGTATTCTCTCAAAATCGATTAGATGTAAAAGAAATGAAAGAAAAATTGATTTGTATTCTCTCAAAATCGATTACAATTTGAATTCCGATTACAAAAGAGAGGAGAATGAATTTGATTCTCCCCTTTGTTTAATTCTGGGTTCTTCTTGGTAGCGATGGAGTGCCTCCTTCGAATGCTTGCGTCGAATTTGCTCTCCGATGACGATCTGACCGTACTATCTCACGAGAACGATTGACTTGTATGATGAATCCGGTTTAGAACTCTTAACAAGTTTAAGAAACTCAGAACGACTTGAAAACTCTGAAAAGAGTTGTTGAAAACCGAATAATCGATTAGTGTAATTAATTTGCGTTGCAAGTTTAATTAGGAACTCTTAACGAGTTTTAGAACTCAGAGCGAGTTGAAACTCTGTAACAGAGTTGTTAGAACCGAAAATTCGGTTAATAGCCAAGTAGATCTGCCATTTGTGAGGGGATTCTCTGAGATTTGATTAACTAACTATTGATCAGTTCGTTGATCTTCAGGAAAATCACCTTCTCCGTGCGGTTTAGCTGCCGAGACCGATCAACCCTTTACTCAGTTGAGTAATGCGGTTATTTATTGGGGGATAAGGGGTGTAACCAACCCCTAAATCCGCTCCCATGTGGGCGAGAATCCCTCAGAACGTGGGATAAACGGTTGTTAGGCCGTTCAACCTGTGTTTGAACAAGTCAAACGCCTAACTTGGTGTTCTGGGCCTTAACTCTGCGCCTAAGGCTTGAAACGCAGAGTTAAATCTCTGCTAGATATTTGAAACGCACAGGCCGCATGCGCACAGGCTGCTTGTGTGCTGAATCTCAACTCTGCGTCTTAAATTTGAGACGCATGGTTGAGTGTTTGCTGAAGAACGCACAGTCTGTGCGTTTTGTGTTTTAACTCTGCGTTGCAGAGTTGAATGTCTACTGGAGAACGCACAGTTCGTATGCGTTTTGAGTTTGGGAAACTCAGAGGTGGACTCTGCGTTTAGGAGAGGTTGTTAGCTTGTAACCTCGTCCATTACAATATCGCAAAGGCTACTGCTCATTGATCTTTGCTTGTTATGGGGTGTGAAAGTCGTCAGACTGTAACTCTCAAAGTTAGTTATGAAGGCTACCAAATAGAGTTTTCATCAGCTGTCAGAAGTGTCGTTGATTTGTAACTCTTCTTGATCTATGTGAAAAGTCCTCTGTTTGTAGCTTTTGTTTGTTGAAGCTTGATGGGGATCAACTATCTATTGTGATTTTTAGACAGCCTATAGAACCCCCTCCAAAGTTTTCGAAAGTTCGCGGTTGACTGGGACGAATTTTCGGAATACTTTGGATCCCAAAATTTTAGTTGGTTGGTTATTCACTTCGTCTGATTTGAAGACATTGTGAACTTGATTGTTGGAATGCTGAAATTATGTTTCCTCAAAACCAAACAAGATAGCTTTTGAGTTTTGATGACAATGAACTTAGTCAAACAAACTAAATCCCAAGTCATCGTCAGACTCGCCGACAGGCTCGTCTTTCTTCTCTTTTTCCTTGGAGGCAGGAGCAGCAGCATTCTCAACAGATGCAATAGAGCAACAACAAACTTGCTCGGATCCTTTAGATACTCCTTCACCCTCTCAGCCCGTGGGAAGGTGTATTCAGTGTCAACGACAACAGCAAGAACGTTCTTGTAGGCATTGACGAACATGTGAGGTGCAGCTGTAAGAGTTGGGTAAGAGAGGGCCAAGGATGACAAAGCAACCATAGAAACACCAGCTGCAAACTTGTCAACGAGGTTATCCTCCATGAGGTTGAGCACCTCTGGGTTTAAGATAGATCCATTGTCATAGACAGAGAGAATCGCAAGCCCACATGAGAGGGACTTTATCCTAAGTTTAGTCAGGAGGGCAGCCTCAGAGGAATCCACTTTATCTCTTTTCTTGATCAGCTCAACTGGTGGTGATGATTTTAGTAATATCATCGTTACTCTTTGTTGGGATGTTAAGCCACTTAGAAGAATGAGTTGTGCGTCAGATCGTGTCTTCATTAATCTTGGTGGGAATGTTTAGTCACTTAGAAGAATGAGTTGGCGTAGCTCCTGTCTTCATTAATCTTGGTTGGGATGTTAAGCCACTTAGAAGAATGAGTTGCGCGTCAGATCGTGTCTTCATTAATCTTGGTGGGAATGTTTAGCCACTTAGAAGAATGAGTTGCGCGTCGGATCGAGCCAGATGATTTCAATGTTGTTGATTGTAATCTATCTGTACTCATCCAATAGACTCCCCAGCGGAGTCGTCTGTTTTTTCTCGGCTTTGGTCACATTGATGGCCACATTTGCTTCCCTCTATTTATTTAAAGCTATGTCTTGGCTTTAAACGTCGAGAAATTCATTTAGTGGCGTTTAAAACGCACAGGTGGATTCGCATGCTTGAAAATTGAAACGTAGAGTTGAACTCTGCGTTCAGAAGCTCAACCAACGCAGACGCACAGGCCGCGTTTGGCAGGATTCTGGGCCTAGAATCTCGCCTTGATTCGACAGCTCACAGCTATCTATAAATAGACCGCTGGGGTCAAATCAAAAGTCATCCGACTTTTCACCTGTCTTCTTTCGAAAAGCTTAACGAAGATTTCGTTTTGAACTCCGGTGAACCCTGTTCATCTTCTCCGATCATCATCCTTAATGGGTCCGAGAAAGAAGACAGTTTCCCGTCAAAGGTCGGCGATGCCGCTGCTCCGAGTTCTCGGTCAACCTCGGCTGTCGGCGGTGATGAAACTCAGGCTGGTGCGCCGCGACGCAGGCTTCTCTCGTCGGTGGTAAGTATCGACCTTCATGGCCACAAAACTTGCTTCGGCGAGTTCTTTAAAAACCCTAGATGGGTTCTCGTGAACGAGGAAGATGACTCGTTTTGATATTGTAACGCAGAGTTGGGACTTTGTGTTTCGAATTTGAAACGTTGGGGTCTGACTTCTGCGTTAATGAGTTTTGACGCATGGCCTAGGCTGTGCGTTAAAAAGTTTAACGCAGAGTTCGACCTCTGCGTTGATAAACTTTAACGCCAGGTCTGAACTGTGCGTTTGAAAGCTTAACGCAGGGTTCGACCTCTGCGTTTGATAAAATTTTAACGCCATATTTGAACTGTGCATTTGAAAGCTTGACGCAGGGTTCGATCTCTGCGTTTGGTAAAATTTTTAACGCCAGATTTGAACTGTGTGTTTGAAAGCTTGACGCAGGGTTCGACCTCTGCGTTTGGTAAAATTTTAACGCCAGATTTGAACTGTGCGTTTGAAAGCTTGACGCAGGGTTCGACCTCTGCGTTGATAAAATTCAACGCCAGGTTTGAACTGTGCGTTTGAAAGCTTAACGCAGAGTTCGACCTCTGCGTTGATAAAATTCAACGCTAGGTTTAAACTGTGCGTTCGAAAGCTCTCACTCCTCTAGGGATTTTGACTAAGGTTCCCTTTGTTTTATTTCCTCGTTGACTAATTGAGTACTAATTGAGTACTTCTTTCTTTTGCAGTGCCTTACTCTCGCGAACCTCTTACTCTTCGTCACCATTTCGAACGCGAGGGTGGCGTGGATTTAAATATGCAATTTAATCTGCGTCAAGAACTCCCAATTTTTTAGGATGCAGACAAGGATCGTGTTACCCTGATCTCCCATCCAAGCCCAGCTGTACTCAGGATTTTGGTGACAGATGCCAAATTCGAAACCGACTCCCGTAAAACGATCATGTCGTCATCAAAAAAGAGATCGTGACTGGCGGCCACTATAAGTGGTTGAGGCAAATAGGAGATCGCCGCTTCTTCCTCCCAGATATGCATAGGATGTTTCCTATCGCTTATTATCAGTGTGCTTCCATCCCTCGACATATGGATTGGGATCTTGTCCGGGAGCAAGATGGGGTAGTTGTCGGGGCTTTGACTTACACAGGTGTACACACTGTAGGTTACAACCGTCAGGTGTCAGCTTTGGAACCCTGTCTATTCTCAAGGGGATATCCCGTTGGAGAAACAGCTAGCATAGCCAACACTTTCATGCGGAGATTTTTGGCTGTAAAAGGGGAGTTCCCTCCTTCAGTATTCAGAACTCCCGGACGGGTTCATTCTTCCCGAACGGGGTGGTGGGCAAGAATGACAGGGTTCATGTTGACAGAGCTAGAGGACTCATTGGCTCGATCTGGACTCAGTTGCCCCATAATGGCTACCAGATGTGGCATTGACTACAACTATTACAATTTTTTCGCTGTTCTGGAGAAATACAACCTGAAGACGTGTACATTCTTCACACCTGTGGGGGAATTAGGGTTTGCCCTCCACGAAATGTATGACATTTCGGGTCTTCCTTTTGGAGATTTGCCCTATGAGTAGTTCATCCCAAGGTCAAATGAGCTTAGGATTTTGAAGGAGATGCATCCTGATGTCTATGACACTCTATGGGAAGTAATGTGTCATTTTCAAATCTGCACTCAATTGACGGGGACACGAGGACGTGGTATAAAGCAGCTATCTTAGGCTGAATATCTATTCCAGAATTTGTCCCACAAAACTGCCGCTGTGTCTCGTCGGAGCGTGAGCACCCCTGAGACGATCCAAGCTTTGATCAACGATGCTACGACCCATTATGTCAACGAGGGATTAGAAGAGGATTTCCCTGCGCAGACTAAATTTGAAAGTTTTCACCACCAGGCTGCTGTGCCTATCTCTGACATGGCCTTGTTGGCGGGTTTTCTCATGCTTTGGTTGAAGCGATGTGTCGTCCCTACGAGGCCCATAGATGCTGTGATGATAGAAGTAGTCTACTCGGCTGTCCTCTTAGCTCACGGGAGACCTGTGAACTTACTTTCAGCTATGACGTGCTGTTTGCAGCATAGTTTGAGGGAGTTATGCCTCGAATTCATTCAGGTGAAAGAGATAGACTCTGAAGGAAAGAAAAGTTTGGTGACACCAAATCCTCGAGTTCCTCTGCCGTATACTTATTTGATGGTATGGTATGTATCGCACTGTCCTCTTTTGATGAGTGCCCCATCTCCCTCGGACGAAGGATTCGTCCCTTTTGTACAGAGATTGGAAAGAGCTACTTGGGAAGGCACATGTGTAGTGAGGGTTCGTCAAATCTTGTCAAGAGACCTCAATTATCACCTATTCCGCTGTTTCCCAGACTTTGAAGGCGGTGGCTATGGGCAAGTGTTCCAGGATACAGCTGGCCTGGATGGTTTTACCCGTTTAGATGGAGGGGTCTTCCACTGGCTCTTGAACATTAGACCAGTTTATCTTCTCCTTAGGCAATGTGATAAATGTATAATTGAGTCGTATCAACCGTACAGATTTGTTCGGCAATTTGGATACGATCAATTATACATTGGGAATCCCCGAAGTCAACTTACAATTATTGGTAACATATACGAAGGGGCTCGGGCCTGGTACTACTCTACCGCAGGCTGTACTGGAGCTACCTTTAGGTTACCTCACAAGATGCCTAATTCTCTCCTCTCCATAGCTTTCTGTCACTGGTATCACACAGCTTCCAAGATACCTGATTACAAGTTGAATTTGTCGGGGCTACGGGAAATTAGGAAGATGAACTCATCCAGAAGAGGATCCCGGATATCTCGTCTGAAGGGAATCAATGAGTTCTTATCTTATGAAGATGAAGCTGAAGAAGAAGAAGGAGATCTAGGACCAGAGAGTGCCCCAGTAGCGAGCCCTAAGGCTGTTGAAACTCCAAGAACAAAAGCAGCTGGAAAGAGGGCTCTTACCGAAGAAGAAGCAGTTCAGTGCGATAAACGTGCTCGTAGGAAACTATTAGGCTCTGTTTGGCAAAACTAGCTGAAAGCTGCGAGATTATAGCTGAAAGCTGTTAAGCTAGCTGAAAGCTGTGAAATTGTAGCTGAAAGCTGTTAGCTGTGTAGCTAGTTGATTGACTAGAGCTGTTTGGCAAAAGTAACTGTACAACTAGTTTAAATTTGTTAAATGACTAAAAGAGACATGTAATATTATTGATATAAAATTAGAATTATTAGGGGCAAAACGAAAGAAAAAAATTGGCAGCTCCTTCCCAAAGACGAACGCTACTTGAGGTAGCTTTCCAAAAGCTACTTGCAAAAGACACAATCTCCAAAATAATCTTCTCCTATTTTTTGTCACCAAAGAAGAAGAAGCAGTTCAGTACGAGAAACGTACTCGTAGGAAACTATTAGTAGACCCCCCTTCTCAGAAACTAATGGTGGATGCTTTCAAGTCTGCAGGGAGAGAGGAGGAACAAGAATCTGCTGTTGCCAATCATCCCCTCCACACAGGACTTCGCTCTAGGGGTCCCGCTTTTTCTAGTGAATTTTCTTCTTATCATCCTTTGGATCAAGAAGAGGGCGAGGACGAGTCATTGATTGGGGATGTGGAGTCTTCTCCAACCATGGACCCTATCATTTCACCATTTCCAGGTCAGGCTTCAGATGCTACTCTTCCGACTGCGGAGACACTAGGCCTCCTACAGATGAAAGTCAATATCATGTTGCTTCTGCGTTACTGCCACAGACGGGGGCTGCTATTCCTAGCCCAACGACTGGCATTATGACTAAAGCGATTGCCACTGCAAGTTCTCCTAGATTATCGACTGCGGATGATGAGGAACCGTTAGACTATGGGACCTCTTCTCACAATGATGATGTTGGTGAGGAGGAAAGTGATGGTGATGATGATTCCGCCGGCTGGGCTGATCCGCCACCACCCTCTTCTGACAAGGCGTCTGCTTATATTCCTTCCTCCCCTCTTGGTAAAGATCACGCCCGCTGGTTTCTTTAGACTTTTCTTTCTTTTGTGCTAACTGCTCTTTTGTGTAGGTTCTCCAACCTGCGAGGCCGTTGATAAGACTTTGTCTCCCAAACAGCAAGCAGCAGTTGTTTCTCTCCCCGAGCCAACGCCGGTAACGACTACCTCTTTACAAGAAGAATCCCCCACGCTAATGATTTCTCTTAAGTCTGCGGGGACAGAGAGTGCGCCGAGTTCAGCCCAGGCAGGGACACTCATGATTCTTCCTTCAAGTCCTTCACAACTGGATATTTCTATGGCTTCCCCAGCTTCTTCACGATCCTCGCCAACAGTTCTTGCGCCGGTGTCCACCATTTTAAGCTCTCCGATTACATCTCCTGTAAAGTCTTTTAGTCCAGTGGTCATCCCCTCCATGCTTAAGATTCTTGTACGACCTCTGGAGGATATGATGAAGGTGGCTATTGAAGAGGTTAGTGCCGGACGAGCTACATTTGACTCTTTTAAACCAATACTCATGCCTTTCTTGAGCGGCATTCGATATGTTGATGACGCTCGCTGGTTTCAGCACTATTCAGAGAGTCTTTCTCAATTGGAGAAGGATCTGAGGGCTTTGGAGGAGTTGCACAGTGCTGATCTTGCTGCCCAAATCACGTTAACCTTCAATGATCTCAGGGCCGAAGCGACCCGCCGACATGAAGTTCTTCAAGAGAGCATCACTGAAAAGGAGCTCGAGATCGCATCCTTACAGGGGCAATGTTTTCAAAAGCAACAGGCCGTAGTTGCTTCTAACACTGCCATACAAGCATCTCGTGCAGAAATTGATCGACTCAAGGTGGAGTTGGCTCGACACGAGGCTGAGCTCGCGCGAGAAGAAGAGATCTTGAAAAGGCTCACACTAGAAAGTGTGAAGACCTACGCCACCTATCGTTCGTCAGTCCAGGATCTTGAACTTATCCAAAAGGAAGCTATCGCAACGACACCGGATGAGAACGAACTTAAGAAGAAAGCGGAGGTACTGGTACAAGCCGCTCTCGAGGAGAAGCTATCTGTTATTAAGTCATGGCTCGCGTCTTTCAATTTTACTGGCCAGGGGCTTAATTGTGTATTGTCCTTTTTGTTTGATAAGAACAAGGTTTTTGTATCACTTTTTAATATTTCTGAGTAGAATAAAAAGAGTGATTTTGGCTTTTCTCTATTTATTGCATGTGTCGTGTTCTGACTTGCAAAAATAAAATTATATGAAGAATGCCAAATTTATAGAATTTCCTTTATTATCATTTAAGATAATTCTAGAAAAACTCAAACAAATTCGCAAATGCCAACTTAAAATTCTCTTTATTATCATTCGCGATAATTTCGGAAAATCTTAATCTGTTGATGATGGGTATATGAACACTTGTTATTCTTTGCGTAGAAGAATCAACTGGTTCAAATGAGTTGGAATTGTTAGAGGTATCTTGTTAACATAACAGAGATTTGTGGATCTATCGCTCTATTGAAAAGAGTCAATAGATTAATTTTGTCAGAGGTATGATATTGACATGACAAGAAGAAATATTGCGACCAGGGCAATTTTAAGGACTTATCGCTCTATTGAAGAGAGTCAATAAGTTAATTTTTGTCAGAGGTGTAATTTTAACATGACAAGAAAGAAATATTGCGATCTGAGCAATTTTGAGAACTTATCGCTCTATTGAAGAGAGTCAATAAGTTGATTTTTGTCAGAGGTGTAATTTTAAGGTGACAAGAAAGATATATTACGATCTGAGCAATTTTGAGGACTTATCGCTCTATTGAAGAGAGTTAATAAGTTGATTTTTGTCAGAGGTATAATTTTAACATGACAAGAAAGATATATTACGATCTGAGCAATTTTGAGGACTTATCGCTCTATTGAAGAGAGTCAATAAGTGAATTTTTGTCAGAGGTGTGGTATTAACGTGACAGGAAGAATATTGCGACCGGGGCAATTTTGAGGACCTATCGCTCTATTGGTGAGAGTCGATAAGTTGATTTTGTCAGAGGTGTGATATTAACGTGACAAGAAGAAATATTTTAGCGTCTCGCTGGGGAGGATTTGCTAACTGATTTATCATCAAAGTGATGAGTTGTGATACTTGTGATTTGAACAAGATTTGGGGAATTTTATCACCCCATTGAAATGAGTTGATAAACTGGTTATTTACTACTTTGCTACGGAGAGTTAATAAACTGGCCATGATTTGAGTAATTTTGGAGTCTTATCGTTCCATTGATGAGAATCGATAAGTGGATTCTGACAGAGGAATTACAACCGTATTGGTATGGATGCCAGCTAAATTCACTCTGTGGGGATCATGATCGCCTGAGGTGTAATATTAACCTGACGAAGATTTAAACTCTGCTTAGGAAATACAGAGATTTGACAACACTTTGTTAAAAGAATTCATGACCTTGAGGAATAAGTGTCATATTTGAAAACACAAGTGTTGATTCTTCTTTTGGAAGAGTTGCAACACAAAGGTAACCTTTGCGTTTAAGGTTCAAAATGCAGAGTTAAGAACACTTGTAACGCAGGTTTAAGCCTTGCGTTTGGGATTTGGACGCAGAGATGAATTCTGCGTTTAAAGTCTAACCAACTTTATCTATTAACGCGAAAGATCGCGTTTCAGAGATGGTTGGGATTCTTTCCTAGAATCCCACATCGATTTAACAGCTTGACGGCTGTTATAAATAGACCTGAGTGGTCACATAAAGAGTCATTTGACTCTTTCTACTTTTAGCTTGATTCCAAGAACGAGAATTCTCGTTTGAGTTTCGATCGATTCTCCGACGAACTCCATCTTCTCCGATCAACTACACGCATGGCGCCTAGGAGGATGAGTTCGGGTTCCAAGAAGATCGCCAGGGCGGCTTTGGAGGCATCGCCGGCCGAGAACGCCGGCAATTTTCCTGCTCTCACGAGCGCCTCGACATTGCTGTCGCTGTCGTATGGGCCTCGTTGCTGTGGTGAGTGGTGGCCATGGTAACTTGTTTCGACAAGTTTTCTAAAAACCCTAGATGGGTTCTTATCAACGAGGAAGATGACTCGTTTCTTTATAATTGGAACGCACAGTTGGAACTTTGCGTTAATCATGAACTCCGACCGTGAGTTTGGACTCTGCGTTTAAAACGTAGATCTTGAATAACGCAAATTTGGAAGTCTGCGTTTAAGATCAACAACGCAGATTTTGAAGTCTGTGTTTAAGATAAAGGACGCAGATCTTGAAGTCTGCGTTTAAGATCAATAACGCAGATTTTGAAGTCTGCGTTTAAGATCAAGAACGCAGATCTTGAAGTCTGCATTCAAGATTAGAAACATAGATTTGGGAGCCTGGTTTCCGGATGTAAAACCCCAAAATTTTATAATGAAATTGTGTGAATAAACAGTAATAAATCTTTCTTTTGTGAAAAATAACCATATATATATGATGTACATATTTATCAGTGTTTGGGAACCCAACAGGTGTTTATAAGTGAGAGAAATCGAGTGATATATGGCCAGCATGTGAAATGCCTAACAGAAGGTATTTTTGTGTTGAGCGGTCGACCGACGCGGTCGACCGTGGCGGTCGACCGGTGCGGTCTACCGGTGCGGTCTACGAGGTTTCAGGTTTGGGTTCTTACGGATTTTTGTTTTCGCCTTAGAGGGTTTCGGGTCGGGTTTGTAAGGGGGTTTATAAGCTATTTTGCCCGAGAGAGCCTCTCTCAGACTTGAGATCCAAAACCCTAGCCCCCTTTCTCTCCCCTCTCAAAACCCTAGCTGGATCTGGTGATTTTTGGGAAGTTGAAGGAGTTGCAGTGGGAGTTTGCAAGTCAGATCGAAGGAGGATCATATTCAGGACATTTGTCAGCACCTAAGGCGAGTATCATCTCACCCAATCCCTCACCCCTATTTTCTATGGTTTTATTTCGATTTTTCATGAGTTTTTGAAGAGCCCAAAAGGTATTTTCGTATAAAAATGAGTTCTTTACAACATGGATTGCAAGAATCGATATTTCAGTTTATGAAAGTTCACCAACGTTTTGTCTAATGAAGATCTAGATCTGAGATTTCTTAAACAAGAGCTTAACCATGTTTTACTGTCATTTAAAACGTTTCCAATTTGTTTCTCATGTATTTTGAAATATTGGGAATATGGATTTCATTCCCTTGGGGTTGGTTGTGATGTTGCTCGCTAGCGCTTTGACGCTCATTGTCCCTCCCCCTTACAGGTCACGAGCCAGGAGCCCGGAGAGTCGCAGGTTGATGGCGACGCATTTTAGCTTCATCTGTCTAGATAGTTATATGTTTTATTTGGGGCTCCACTTTAGATTTTCTTTTGTGTAGACATTTGAGAGTCTTGTTCTAGAAGTGTAAAGGATGTGTGCCTTATTTCCTCTTGTCAGACATTTGTATTTGAGACTTATTGAGTATTCCAGTTATCCATTCAGACATTGACTATGTATTGCTGTATGTTGGATGGTGAGATATTTATGTGATTTTATTTCATCAATATTTCTTGTGTTATCTTTCACTTCCTTTTGTACCTACATCTGTTGTTGATTCTACTAGACAGATGTTGATTGTGATGGTGAAACATGTTATTGCACGGTGTGGTGCATGGCAGGTTTGACATTTTTGGTTTCACCTTGGACTGCAGCCTTGTGTGAACCCAGGGGCGTCACACCGGATTAGTTCCTTCCATCGGCAACTCCCTTTAGTTACTAACTTTTGTTTCTTGTTTTGCAGTGCTTTTTCCCAATGTGCCACTTCTGCCAGAGCAGTATTTCAGCTATACTGACGATCCAGAAGTGGGGAGAACTTTTGGTCTTCATAGAGAGATTCCTCTATGCACTTTCCCTGGCTTGGAGCGGGCACATTTAATTAGGTTTGGCGGGTGTTCCACCCATAGGGCTCTGATCACTGATTTGGATCTAGAAACCCCTGCGGGTCTGGATCAATTTGTCAAACCATCGTTTTTGTTTGGAGACCATATATCTGCTGATGGCCAAGTTGGGTACGTAGAAGATTCCCGGATGCTGCGAAGAGTAGATGATCGTTTCTTCTTCCTCCCAAGCATGAAGAGAATGCGTAGAAGATTCCCGGATGCTGCGAAGAGTAGATGATCGTTTCTTCTTCCTCCCAAGCATGAAGAGAATGTACCCGCTTTCATACTTTCTGAGTGTCGGTAGAGAATGTACCCGCTTTCATACTTTCTGAGTGTCGGTGGTCGTAGAGGTTTGGCCTTCGATCTTGTCAATGAGAAGGAGAACATCTCATTTGGATCTGGTCGATCATCTCAAGTACACATTGGTGGGCAACTCAAGGGTCTGAGGCCTGGCAGATTTGAGAAAAAGGGCCTTGCTCAGGAGGCACCTCTTCCGGCGAACATCTTCATACGACAGTTCATTGCTGCTCGAGGCGAATTTCCTGCACAAGCTTTTCGTTCTCCTGGTTGGTTGTTCTCTGGAGAGGATGGTTGTTCTCTGGAGAGGATGGTTGGTGGACCCGGATGGTGGATTTTGTTCTTGAGGAACTCAAGGAGCCTCTCGCTCAGTCTGACCTTACAATACCAGTATAGGCTACAAGGCGTGGGATCGCTCAGAATTATCCCCTTCTCTTTGCTATGTTGGAGCGGTATAATCCGGATAGCTGTACCTTTTTCACGCCCGTCGGGGAGTTGGGATTTGCTCTCCACGAGATGCATGCAGTATTAGGACTATCCTTTGGGCAAATGCCCTATGAAGAATTTGTTCCAACAAATGAGGAACTCTTCATTCTGAAGACTGCTCATCCTGGGATATACACCACTTTTTGGGAGTTGATATGTCATTTCCACATCTGCGCTCAAGTCGCTGGGACGCGTGGAGGTGGTCTCATACATACAGCTTGGGCAGATTATCTATTTCAGAATTTGGGTCATAAAGATTTGATGGTGACCCGTCTTGCTGCAAGCTCTTCTAAGAGCATTAAAGCCCGCATCAAGGCTCCTAATGTCACTTATAAGAACAAGTATTCAGAAGGTGGATTTGAAGCTGATAGTGAATTTGAAAGTTTTCATCATCAAGCTACAATTCTCATTTCTGACACGGCCCTCCTAGCTGGTTTCCTTATGCTATGGTTGAAGCGGTGCGTCGTGCCGTTGAAACCGGTTGAATCGATCTTGGTTGAGGTAGTCTACCCAGCCGTTCTCCTGGCTCATGGAAGACCTCTAAATCTTCTCTCTGCAATGACAGGTTGTCTGCAGAGAGGCTTACGGGATTTGATTTCTGAACTCCTCGACGTCAAGGAGATGAATGTTGCTGGGAGGAAAGTTTGGAAGACTCCCCAACCCCGTGCACCAATGCCCTAAACTTATTTAGTGGCTTGGTTTGTGCTGCATTGTCCCTCTTTGATGACGGGGATCATACATGATAATGACACCTCTGTTCCTTTCGTGCAGAGGCTTGAGTCAGCCACATGGACGGCCGTGTACATAGTCCGGGCTAGACAACTCTTGTCTTTGGAAGACAATTATGATCTTTTTTGTTGCCGCCCTTGTTTCGATGGGGCTGAAGAAGAAGGCTCGAAGTTTGGCGACGTAGTCTTCGAAGGGTCCTCGCTTTTAAACACAGGGACCTTCCAATGGCTTCTCACTATCAGAGTGGGCTACCTGGTTTTCCGACTAGGTGAGAGATGTATAATTGAGCCATACGTTTCCTCCTGTTTTGCTCGACATTTCGGGTATGACCAGCTTTATGTTGATAACCCTAATCCGCGATTAGCTCACATCGGGAATCTATACGAAGGTGCTCGTGCTTGGTATTTCTTTTCTGCCCGAGGGACTCATGCGCAGTTTACTCTGCCTAGTTTGCCGCCTAGTTGTTCCACCGTAGCGGACTTCCGCGATTGGTTTGACAAAGCTTCTCAAATCCCCGAATATGATATATATGCTTCATGTATAAATGAAATCCAGGAACTTTATAAATCGAGAAGTGGTTCTTCCAGGACTCGATTACAAGGGATAGAGGATTATCTGTCCTGCGAACGAGAGGCGGTCGGAATCGAGGAGATCCCGAAGGAGTTACCCTATCCTGCGAATGAGAGGCGGTCAGAATTGAGGAGATCCTGAAGGAATTACCCGCTGCTGAACCTTCTGAAGAAGAGGATACTAAAAAAGTTCTCGAGGGAGCACCCCCTCCTGAGCCTCGCTCCTTAAAATCATCAGGGAAGAGGCCCCTTACTGCTGAGGAGGTAGGTGAATATGACAGAAGCATTCAAAAACGAAAACCCATCGCAGCTAAGAATTCCAATAAAGCCAAGTTGATGGGGGATGCCATAAAGTCGGCGCGTGATGCATCTCCTGAGAACAGAGGGGATATTATGCTTCAAGCTGCTCCTCCCGGTCCTGAGATGACAACAGGTGGGCAGGGATCGGCCACCCCAGACTCAGTGTCAAATATGCCCGAAAAGTTATCATCTGAAGCTGTCCATCGCCCCACTCGCACTGATTATGCGAATTGCTTTATTTATCCGACTGCTCCACCCCCAAGCTCGGAAACTTTGAGGAAGCTTATCGAACAATTAGAGCATTGAATGACTTCTTTGTGACTCATCAGAATCGAGATGAGAGGCTTTTCCTCTGCCGATTACGTTGATAGTGACCTCGGGATATTCGATCTCAGATGCCTTCTTTTTATTATGACGTTGTCGCTTGGTAGGTCTAGTGATGCCAGCCAGTCTGTCGAACACAGATTTGCGGGGCTCAGGTGTACAGCAGTGACATTCTGAAAGGACTGCTGATATAAGCCGTTCGCACTGGCATGAATGAACTGCTTGATGAGTTGGTCTGTCTCTTGATAGTAATTCATGCAAATCAGAGACTTGAGGAGAATCTTGTGAGGTTGGAGATGGAACCCCCCTGCCCCTGAGTGGGTAGAACTGATTCTTGTTGGGCATGGATTTTGAATCCATGCCAACTCTTTTGAACTCGGCGGACCACACGTCGTGTTCTTGAGATGAAACACGAGGGCCACGTTTTGGTTTATAAACATTAGGCCGAAGCCTATGTTTAGCTGGTGGAACAGACCCCTGTGGGTCGTGTTTTGATTGAACGCACACTTGTGTGCGTTTGGATAATGAAACAGACCCCTGAGGGTCGTTTTTTGATTGAACGCACACTTGTGGTGTGTGTTTGTTTGATGAAACAAACCCCTGAGGGTCGTTCTTTGATTGAACGCACACTTGTGGTGTGCGTTTGTTTGATGAAACGGACCTCGGAGGGTCGTTTTTTGATTGAACGCATACTTGTGGTGTGCGTTTGGTTGATGGAACGTGCCTTTAGGGGTCACGTTTTGCTTTTGAGACGCACTCCTGAGGTGTGCGTCTGGATTGAATAACGCAACCCTGAGGGCCATGTTTAAGTTGGATTACACGAGGCTCATAATCGGGCTCGTTACCACGAAGTGTGCGTTCTGGAACAGAAACGCAGAGTTCGGGCAGAGGCTTAGAAACGCAGTCTTCACGTTGGGCGAGAGACTGGCTATTCCGCAAGTGTGCTCGCCGTATGGATCTTCTCCTTCGTCGAGCGGCGTTTTTCTTGGCTTGCTTCAACGCCTTGGCTGCAACGTCGTCGGGATTTTTCTCTGTCATAGACCTCTTACAACCTATTACACGCCGTGTTGATACGGGTGTGGAATCTTCAACTCGCAGAGCGAGTTTAAGGTCTTGGCCAAAGGAGATGGCTTTCTTCGGCGCCTCAGCAGTAGTTACGACCTCCTTAGAGATCTTTAGGGCTAAGCGACCCAGAGGAGAGGGCCTCCTCGTACTTGGCTTGGTCGAACTCTACAATGAGAGTTTCGATGGTCGTTCCAGTGAGGTGGACGTCGGATTGCGCCACCACTTCTTCGTCAGAAAAACTAGTCCCCAGCAGAGTCGCCATCTTTTGTTTGTGGAAAATTTGATGTAAAAGAAATAAAAGAAAAATTAATTTGTATTCTCTCAAAATCGATTACAATTTGGATTCTGATTACAAAAAAGAGGAGAATAAATTTGATTCTCCCCTTTGTTTAATTCTGGAATCTTCTTGGTAGCGATGGAGTGCCTCCTTCGAATGCTTGCGTCGAATTTCCTCTCCGTTGACGATCTGACTGTACTATCTCACGAGAACGATTGACTTGTATGATGAATCCGATTTAGAACTCTTAACAAGTTTAAGAAACTCAGAACGAGTTGAAAACTCTGAAAAGAGTTGTTGAAAACCGAATAATCGATTAGTGTAATTAACTTGCGTTGCAAGTTTAATTAGGAACTCTTAACGAGTTTTAGAACTCAGAGCGAGTTGAAACTCTGTAACAGAATTGTTAGAACCGAAAATTCGGTTAATAGCCAAATAGATCTGCCGTTGGTGAGGGAATTCTCTGAGATTTGATTAACTAATTGCTGATCAGTTCGTTGATCTTCAGGAAAATCGCCTTCTCCGGGCGGTTTAGCTGCCGAGACCGATCAACCCTTTACTCAGTTGAGTAATGCGGTTATTTATTGGGGGATAAGGGGTGTAACCAACCCCTAAATCCGCTCCTATGTGGGCGAGAATCCCTCAGAACGTGGGATAAATGGTTGTTAGGCCGTTCAACCTGTGTTTGAACAAGTCAAACGCCTAACTTGGCATTCTGGGCCTTAACTCTGCGCCTAAGGCTTGAGACGTAGAGTTAAATCTCTGCCAGAGATTTGAAACGCACAGGCCGCATGCGCACAGGCCGCTTGTGTGCTGAATCTCAACTCTGCGTCTTGAATTTGAGACGCAGGGTTGAGTGTTTGCTGAAGAACGCACAGTCTGTGCGTTTTGTGTTTTAACTCTGCGTTGTAGAGTTGAACGTCTACTGGAGAATGCACAGTTCGTATGCGTTTTGAGTTTAGGAAACGCAGAGGTGGACTCTGCGTTTAGGAGAGGTTGTTGGCTTGTAACCTCGTCCATTACAACATCGCAAAGGCTACTGCTCATTGATCTTTGCTTGTTATGGGGTGTGAAAGTCGTAAGATTGTAACTCTCACAGTTAGTTATGAAGGCTACCAAATAGAGTTTTCATCAGCTATCAGAAGTGTCGTTAATTTGTAACTCTTCTTGATCTATGTGAAAAATCCTCTGTTTGTAGCTTTTGTTTGTTGAAGCTTGATGGGTATCAGCTATCTATTGTGATTTTTAGACAGCCTACATTTATAAAATTAGAAAGTATATATTAAAGCGGAATGTCAGAGGAGTTTGTGAAATTGGAATGTTTTGACAACTTGAAAAAGATTGAAAATACGGAAGGTTTGAAGGGAAAAAAGGTGAAATTATGATGAAAGTTATTTTATTATTAAAGCTGTTGAAGAAGTTTCGAGATTGAGTCAATAAAAATGGGAAGTTTGAAAATTGCAGTGAAATGTCAACAGCATTTAAGAAATTGAAAAGCTTTGAAGACTTTAAAAAATAAGAAGTTATTTTATTACTAAAACAACAGATATATATTTAAACCGTAGAAAACTTTTCAAACTTGACTAAAGTTTAAGTCAGAAAATTTGAAAATACTTGAAAATACATATACCCGTGAAAATAGAATATTTGAAAACCGTTGAAATATTTTTGAAAATGGATAATTTAACAGTAAAATAAAATCTCAAGAAAGTTTGACAAAATGGAAAGTTTGCAAAACTTGAAAAAAGTTTGAGAAAATGAAAGCAGTAGGGCTGAAAGTTGGAGCAATTGGAATGTTTCAAACATGAAAAAAGTTTAATAAATTGGGAAGTTTAAGAAGCGAAGTGAAATATCCCAACATTTAGAAATAGAATAGTTTCGAGAACTTAGAAAGTTTGAAAAAAAATTAAAATGTTTAGAAGTTTGTGAAGTTTGAAAATAAAATGTAAACATATCAAAATAATATTTGGAAATTTGCCGAAAGTTAAAACTTGAAAATGGTTTGAGAATTTGTAACTTATTGAAGAAAAAAAATGTAAACATGTGAAAACCATATTTCAAAATTAGTGAAAGTCATATTAATTAGTTAAACCATTGCAAACTTTTCGAGATTAAGATTCTTTTATAAAATATAAAACTTAAAAAATGTTATGAAATGTCAAAAGAGTTTGAGAAATTGGAATGTTTAGAAATGTCAAAATAGTTTGGGAAATTGAAATAATTAGAAAACTTGAAAAAAAAAAAGTTTGAAAAAATTGCAAGTTCAAAAAACATAAACAAGTTACAATAGTATTTTAAAATTTGGTGAAAGTCATTTTATTATTTAACAAGATGAAAAAAATGGAAAATTTAAAAAACAAAAACATGTGAAGATGGTATTTGAAAACTGGAAGAATTTTTGAAATTGGAATTTTTTTAAAATAAAGTGAACTATCAAAAGTTTGAGAAATTGTAATTTTTTTTTTTTTTTGAAATTTGAATGTTTGAAAATGAAAGTGAAATGTCCAAAAGTGAGAAAGTAATACAAATTATTTAGGTGTTGAAAACTTTTCAAGATTAAATCTTTTTCTATTACTTATGAAAACATGAAAAAAAGATCGAGAAATTGCAAAGTTTGAAATTTAAAATGTAGTGTTAGAAGAGTTTGAGAAATTAGAAAGTTTTGAAAAATTGAAAAAGTTCAAATAATGAAAGATTTGGAAAAATATAAACATATGAAAACTTGTAAGTTCAAGAAATTGGATAGTTGGGAGAAATGCAAAACATGTGAAAATGAAAGAGAAATGCAAAACATGTGGAAATGGTAGCTGAACATTTTATTAAAGTTATTTCATTATATAAATCATCGAAAACTTTTCAAACTTCAAAAAAGTTCAAGATATTGGAAAGTTTTAAAACTAAAGTAAAACGTAAAACTGTTTGAGAAACTGGAGAGTTTGAAAACTTGATTAAAGTCAAGGAAGTTTAAAAATTTTATTGTAAGTGAAATGTAAAAAAAATTATGAAATTGGAAAAAGTAAAAGGTCAAAAAAAAGGTGAAAAGTTTGGAGAACTACACAAAATGCAAAACAAGTGCACTTATCGACTTATGTGGCGTGTAAAGCAACATATTTGAAACAACTTGGAAAATGTTTAAGAAATTGGAGAGTTTGAAAATTAAACTGAAATTCGAAAAAGAGTAAGTTAGAAAGTTATAAGTTGAAAATTTTTTGAGAAACTAGCGAGTATGAAAATTAAAGTGAAATCTCGAAAAATATTAAGTTAAGGAAGTTGTAAGCTGAAAAAAGTTTGAGAAATTGGAAAGTATAAAACTTAAAGTGAAATCTCAAGAAACTTCGAGAAATTGACAAGTTATGAGAAATTTCTTTAAAATTTAGAAAATGGAAAGCTTAAAAAATGTAAACATGTTAAAATGTATTTGAAAATATGCGAAAGATATATTAACTTTCCAAGATTAACTCTATTTATAAACTACAAAAACTTAATAAAAGATTATAATATTGGAAAGTTTTTGAAAACTTGAAAAAAGTTTGAAAAAACAAGAACATGCGAAACCGGTATTTAAAAGTATACTAAAAGTAAATTTTTATTTAAAATATTGAGAACTTTTTGAAATAGGAAAATTTAAGGTAAACGTGAAATGCCAAAATAGTTTTGAGAATTTGGAAGGTTACATAAACTTGAAAAAAGTTTGAAAATTTGGAAAGCAAGAAAATTAAAGTGGATCGTCAAAATAGTCCGAAAATTTGAAAAGCTTTGAAATTTAAAAAAATGTTTGGGAAAAAGGAAAGTTCGAGAAAAATAATAAACAAATGAAAATGAAATTTGAAAATTTTAGAAAATAACTTTATAACTAATCCGTCAAAACTTTTCAAAATTAAAATATTGTAAAATAACTAGCGCTAATTTATAAAATACAAAAACATAATAAAAGTTTTTGAAATTGGAAAGCTTAAAAGTTTAAATGAAATGTCAAGTGTTAGAGAAATTGGAACGATTTTTAAACTTGAAAAAAGTTTGGAAAAATATGAACATGTCAAAATAGTATTTGAAACTTTTGTGAAAGTAAATTTTTTATTTAAAATATTAGAAACTTTTCAAAATAGGAAATTTTAAAGTAAAAGTGAAATGCCAAAAAAAGTTTTGAGAATTTTGAAAGTTTACTAAAACTTAAAAAAAGTTTTAAATATTGGATAGTAAGAAAACTAAAGCAGATTGTCAAAAGAGCTTGGAAAATTAAAAGATTTAAAAACTTAAAAAAAGTTTGGAAATAAAGGAAAGTTTGGGGAAAAAAGTAAACATATGAAAATGATATTAGAAAATTTTGGAAAATAACTTCATAACTAATCCGTTGAAAACTTTTAAACATTATAATATTGTAAAATGACTAATTAGCTAAATACTTTTTGAAATTAGAATATTGTAAAATAGAAGTCAAATGTCAAAAAAATTTGAAAATTTGTAAAATTATGAAAACCTGGAAAATGTTTAAGAAATTAGAAAACTTGAATATTAAAGGGAATTGATAAAAGTTTTGAAAATTTGATAAAAGTGTAATAAACTAGAAATTTTGGAGAACTAAGAAAAATGAAAAACAAGTAGACAAATGTCAACGTAAAAAAAATGGACATTTATAAAAAAACTTGTAAAGTTGTAATATCTTGAATATTTTTTAAGAAATTGGAACGTTTGAAAATTAAAGTGAAATTCAAAAAATTTTGAGAAAGGGAAATATATGCAAACTTGAATGTTTGAAAATTGGAAAGTTCAAAAAAAATGTATAACAAGTTTGAAATTTGAAAGTGAAATGTCAAAAACGTTTGAGAAATTGGGAACTAATGAAAATTTGGAAAGTTTGGAAACAAAAGTGAAATGTCCAAAAGTTTGAGAAATAGGGAAGTTTAAAAACATGAAAAAGGTTTAATAAATTGGAAAGTTTGGAGCACTAGGCGGAAAAAAAACCAATCAACTTATGTCAAAATGAAAATAAAAACAAATTTAAAAAAAATTAAAGTTATGAAAACTTGGAAACAAGTTTCAAAAATTGGAAAGTTATAAAAACTTAAAAGATTAAGAAATTGGAAAGTTTGCAAATAATGTGAACATGTGAAAATAATATTTAAAATTTTCATGAAAGTTATGTTATTTATTTACACTGTTGAAAACTTTTCAAAGTTAAGACCTTTCTATAAAATATAAAAACCTGAAAATAATCTGAGATTGGAAAGTTATGAAAACTTTAAAAAAAATGGTGAATATTAAAGGGAATTGATAAAAGTTTTGAAAAATTGATAAAAGTGTAATAAACTAGAAATTTTGGAGAACTAAGAAAAATGAAAAACAAGTAGACAAATGTCAAAGTAAAAAAAAATGGACATTTATAAAAAAAACTTGTAAAGTTGTAATATCTTGAATATTTTTTAAGAAATTGGAACGTTTGAAAATTAAAGTGAAATTCAAAAAATATTGAGAAAGGGAAATATATGCAAACTTGAATGTTTGAAAATTGGAGAGTTCAAAAAAAAATGTATAACAAGTTTGAAATTTGAAAGTGAAATGTCAAAAACGTTTGAGAAATTGGAAACTAATGAAAATTTGGAAAGTTTGGAAACAAAAGTGAAATGTCCAAAAGTTTGAGAAATTGGGAAGTTTAAAAACTTGAAAAAGGTTTAATAAATTGGAAAGTTCGGAGCACTAGGCGGAAAAAAAACCAATCAACTTATGTCAAAATGAAAATAAAAATAAATTTAAAAAAAATTAAAGTTATGAAAACTTGGAAACAAGTTTCAAAAATTGGAAAGTTATAAAAACTTAAAAGATTAAGAAATTGGAAAGTTTGCAAATAATGTGAACATGTGAAAATAATATTTGAAATTTTCATGAAAGTTATGTTATTCATTTACACTATTGAAAACTTTTCAAAGTTAAGACCTTTCTATAAAATATAAAAACCTGAAAATAATATTAGATTGGAAAGTTATGAAAACTTGAAAAAAAATTAGAGAATGGTGGAAAGTTATAAGAACTTGAAAAAAGTTTGTGAAATTGGAATGTTTAACAGAAATGTAAACTTGTGAAATTGTATTCGAAAATTAGTAAAAGTCAAAAACAAAATAGCATAACAAATTTAAAAATTTGTTTACATGAAAATGAAAATAATACTTATTTATAAACTTAAAGTGAAATCTCAAGAAACTTCGAGAAATTGGCAAGTTATGAGAAAATTTTCTTTAAAATTGTAACTTAAAGTGAAATCTCAAGAAACTTCGAGAAATTGGCAAGTTATGAGAAAATTTTCTTTAAAATTGTGAAAATGGAGAGCTTAAAAAAAGTAAACATGTTAAAATGTATTTGAAAATATGTGAAATATATATTAACTCTCCAAGATTAACTCTATTTATAAACTACAAAAACTTAATAAAAGGTTATAATATTGGAAAGTTTTTGAAAACTTGAAAAAATTTGAAAAAATGTGAACATACGAAAATGGTATTTAAAACTTTACTAAAAGTAAATTTTTTATATAAAATATTGAGAACTTTTTGAAATAGGAAATTTTAAGGTAAACGTGAAATGCCAAAACAGTTTTGAGAATTTGGAAAGTTACAAAAACTTGAAAAAAGTTTGAAAAATTAGAAAGTAAGAAAATTAAAGTGGATCGTCAAAAAAGTTTGAAATTTTGGAAAGCTTTGAAAATTAAAAAAAAAATTTGGAAAAAAGGGAAGTTTGAGAAATAAAGTAAACAAATGAAAATGAAATTTGGAAATTTTAGAAAATAACTTTATAACTAATCTGTGAAAACTTTTCAAAATTATAATGTTATAAAATAACTAATGCTAATTTATAAAACAGAAAAACTTAATAAAAGTTTTTGAAATTGGAAAGCTTAAAAAGTTTAAATGAAATGTCAAGTGTTAGAGAAATTGGAAAGTTTTTTAAATTTGAAAAAAGTTTGGAAAAATATGAACATGTGAAAATAGTATTTTTAACTTTTGTGAAAGTAAATTTTTTAGTTAAAATATTAAAAACTTTTCAAAATAGGAAATTTTAAACTAAAAGTGAAATGCCTAAAAGGTTTTGAGAATTTCAAAAGTTTACCAAAACTTGAAAAAAGTTTGAAATTTTGGATAGTAAGAAAACTAAAGCAGATTGTCAAAAGAGTGTGGAAAATTGAAAAGATTTGAAAACTTCAAAAAAGTTTGGAAATAAAGGAAAGTTCGGAAAAAGAAAAGTAAACATATGAAAATGATATTAGAAAACTTTGAAAAATAACTTCATAACTAATCCGTTGAAAACTTTTTAAACATTATAATATTGTAAAATGACTAATCAGCTGAATACTTTTTGAAATTAGAATAATGTAAACTATCAAAAATAAATTTTGAAAAATTGTAAAATTATGACAAACTGAAAAATGTTTAAGAAATTAGAAAACTTCAAAATTAAAGGGAAATGACAAAAGTTTTGAAAATTTGATAAAAGTGTAATAAACTAGAAATTTTGGAGAACTAAGAAAATTGCAAAACAAGTAGACAAATGTCAAAGTAAAAAAAAGGACATTTATAAAAAACTTGTAAAGTTATAATATCTTGAATATTTTTTAAGAAATTGGAAAGTTTGAAAATTAAAGTGAAATTCAAAAAATATTGAGAAAGGGAAATATATGCAAACTTGAATGTTTGAAAATTGGAAAGTTCAAAAAAATGTATAACAAGTTTGAAATTTGAAATTTTTTTGAAAGATATAATATAAATTTATAATTTAAACAGCGAAAATCCTTTCAAACTTGAAATTTATAATTTAAGCTGATAAAAACCCTTCAAACTTGAAAAGGTTTGAGAAACAAGAAAGTATGAAAAATTGGATAAAGTGAAATGTCAAAAAAGTTGGAGAAATTGGGAAGTTTGAGAAACTGGAAAATTTATAACATAAAAGTGAAATGTTAAAAAAAATGGAGATGTTGGAGAACTAAGCCATACGCAAAAACAAGTTTATGTCATAGATTTAAAAGAAGAAACTTGAAAAAGATTTAAAAAGCTTGAGAAATTGGAAGTTTCAAAATTAAAGTGAACTCTCAAAAAGGTTGAGAAATTGAAAAGTTATGAGAACTTGAACGAGGTTTGAGAAATTGGAAAGTTTGGAAAAGATGTAAACATGTGAAAACGGCATTTCAAAATTTGTGAAAGTTATATTAATCAATTAAAACATGGAAAACTTTTTCAAAATTAAGACTTTTCATATGAAATTTTGAAAGAAGTTTGAGAAATTGGAAAGCAAGAAAATTAAAGCAAAATGTCAAAGAAGTTTGAGAAATTGGAAAGTTCTGAGAACTTGAAAAAAGTTAGAAAATTGTTAGTTATTTTATTATTTAAACTGTTAAAAACTTTTTGAAATTGGAAATTTTAGAAGTGAAATGTCAAAAACGTTTGAGAAATTTGAAACTAATGAAAGTTTGGAAACTAAAGTTAAATGTCCAAAAGTTTGAGAAATTGGGAAGTTTAAAAACTTGAAAAAGGATTAATAAATTGGAAAGTTTGGAGCACTAGGCGAAATATAAAAAACCAGTCAACTTATGTCAAAATGAAAATAATGTGAACATGTGAAAATAATATTTAAAATTTTCATGAAAGTTATGTTAATTATTTAAACTTTTGAAAATTTTTCAAAGTTAAGACCTTTCTATAAAATATAAAAACCTGAAAATAATCTGAGATTGGAAAGTTAAGAAAACTTGAAAAAAAATAGGAGAAGGACGGAAAGTTATGAGAACTTGAAAAAAGTTTGTGAAATTGGAATGTTTAACAGAAATGTAAACATGTGAAATTCTATTCGAAAATTAGTAAAAGTCAAAAACAAAATAGCAAAACAAATTTAAAAAATTGTTTACATGAAAATGAAAATAATACTTATTTATAAACTTAAAAGACATGAATAGTATTTTAGATAATATGGTAATGAATAATTCGTGAGGAAATAATATTGGAAGATCATTTATAGATTAAATGTAAACCAAGCAACCATGCAGTATGGAAAGATGGTGAAAAATCATCGAGAAAGACAACACAGGCACTAAACAGCAGTTAGAAAATGCAAAAAACATATAAAAAGCGAAAAATGCCAATGGAAAACTTGAAACTTCTAAGGAATTTGCAAGTTACAGTAGTGCATAGTTTAAATTAGTCCGAAAGCATATGGAAGAGTCAAATAACTTTTCATGAGATTATGAAGAAAGAAAGGCCACAGATTTGAAGACTTCTAACAATTACAGAATGAAAAGTATAATAAACTGAAATGATAATTAGAAAAAAGCATAAGTATTTGGATACTATAGTAAGATTCCCTTAACATTTGTTGAAACTTGGAACTTTTGAAAACTTTTCAAAATCAAAACTTCTTTTAAGTTCAGAAAAGGCTAAAATACCAAATTGGTATATTTATACGAACGTTCTTGCCAGTTTGGTATTTTTAAAAACTCCGGCGACGACAAGGCATTAAAGCTCGTACTTATTGTCTATAAGGTACTTTTCTCAAAACCCCGGCGATAAATTTTGCATTTAACTCCCTTATCTCCCAAAATTATTAAATATGTGCCCTCTCTTGAGCCTCCTCCTCCTCCTCTCACATTCCCCTCTCCCTCCAACGCACCATCGTCATCCTCCTCTCCTCCGTCCCCATCTCCCTCCTCTTGATTCCATCCTCAGCCATAATCAGAATCCACCAGCAACTGATGATACGTTGAACCCTTTCCTGACCAACAAATCTGATGGCAGAGGCTGAACGACGAATCAAATTCTCGAATAATGTCAGGCGATGGAAATTAAAAAAGAACAGCAAGTAATAACGTCTTACCGCAGGTTTGAGGACAAGACGGAGTGGGGCGATCGAGTGGGGTGGATATACGGATCCGTAACCGAGGACATTGTAACCGGCTACCGAATGCACAACCGCGGCTGGCGCTCCATCTACTGCATCACCAAGCGCGACGACTTCCGCGGGTCCGCCCCCATCAACCTAACCGACCGCCTCTACCAAGTCCTCCGTTGGGCAACCGGCTCCGTTAAGATCTTCTCCCGCAACAACGCCCTATTCGCAAAGAATCGCTTACCTCAACGTCGGAATCTACCCCTTCACCTCCATCTTCCTCCTCGCCTACTGCTTCCTCCCCGCACTCTCCCTCCTCTCCGACCAATTCATAGTCCGAACCCTAAACGCAACGTTCCTCGTCTACCTCCTCACCATCACTGTCACCCTCGTGCTCCTCGTGGTCCTTGAAGTCAAGTGGTCCGGAGTTGGGCTTGAGGAGTAGCTCGGAACTAGGCAGCAGTGCTGTAATGCAAGGATTTGCTAACAGCTTGGTCTCAACTCTTTTTTCTCCAAGTTTTGCGACCTCTCTTCCATCGTGCTGGAAGGGGTTTTTAAATGAAAGAAGGACAGCTTGACTTCTCCTTGAATTGTGGGATGTGACCACATCCTCTTCAGAGACGTCTCGCCGTTCCTCGATACCATGAACGGTCATTCCAGGGATTGTGCTCTATGTCCTGTCACCTACGATGGGAAGGCCCATTCTTGTATGTGAGGCAACAAACGACTGCTATCCGAGTGGATTTGACCAGCATTAATGAACCGCATTTATGAGTTCGCAGATCGATGAAGTGTCTGTCCGATCACTTGTACTGTGCGTGACCGCCCGGCGTGCTTTGAGCACGACGCTTTCTCCTTTCCGGTCAGGAGAGGCGGTGAAGTAGGTGTACAGTACTCGAGTGGGTCTAGCCAGCTTGCCGAGTGCCGGCGGATCCAGCTCTTGGCTCAGACAGCCGAGGTGAGTCGCATTTATGAATGCTCAGGTTGACTCGACGCCTGTCCAGTCCTTCGCGCTGTGTGCACTGTGGGCGGCCGTTTGACGGTCCTGGGGTACTGTGCTCTCTCTCCCTTCGGGTCGAGAGGGATGGGAAGGTCCATCTCAGCACGTGGGGTAGTGGATACCCAGCTGTACTGACGGTTTTGGGGCTTGCTGGCGGATTCGACTCCGAACTCGGGCAGGCGAGTTGAGCGAAGAGCGAATTTCTGCCTTCCTGATCGACCCTGACTCATGCTGGCGAGTCGACCGTTAGGCGAACCTGGACCTGAGTATAGTCGACGTCTACGCGGTTTAGGTCCGTGCCAGAGAACTGGGCGTGCGAGCTCTTCTCGTAGGCAAGTTTCCTGTAGACCCATAGAGGTATTTTTTACCGTCTACAAGACCCCCTTCAAAGTTTTCAGACCTAAGCTGGCTTGCGTGTGGTCTGGAATACTTTGAATGAAGAAATTGTTGGCGAAGCAAGTGCCTTCGATTTCTGACGACTTCCGCGGGTCCGCCCCCATCAACCTAACCGACCGCCTCTACCAAGTCCTCCGTTGGGCAACCGACTCCGTTAAGATCTTCTCCCGCAACAACGCCCTATTCGCAAAGAATCGCTTTCCTCAACGTCGGAATCTACCCCTTCACCTCCATCTTCCTCCTCGCCTACTGCTTCCTCCCCGCACTCTCCCTCCTCTCCGACCAATTCATAGTCCGAACCCTAAACGCAACATTCCTCGTCTACCTCCTCACCATCACCGTCACCCTCGTGCTCCTCGTGGTCCTTGAAGTCAAGTGGTCCGGAGTTGGGCTTGAGGAGTGGTGGCGGAACGAGCAGTTCTAGCTCATCTCTGGAACCTCCGCGCATTTGTACGTTGTGATCCAAGGCCTTCTAAAAGTCGTCGCCGGGATTGAGATTCCGTTCACTCTGACCTCCAAACTCGCTGCCCCTGATGATGATGATGATGCTGACGCCTTTGCTGACCTCTATGTTGTCAAGTGGACGTCGCTGATGGTGCCCCCAATCACGATCATGATGGTGAACCTCATTGCTGTGAAGTGGGGTTCGCAAGGACACGCTGATGGTGCCCCCAATCACGATCATGATGGTGAACCTCATTGCTGTGAAGTGGGGTTCGCAAGGACAAATTACAGCAGCGTGCCGAAGTGGAGGGAGAGGGGAATGGGAGAGGAGGAGGAGGACGAGAGAGAGGACACAAATTTAATAATTTTGGGAGATAATGGGGTTAAATACAAAATTTCTCGTCGGATTTTTGAGAAAGGTGTCTTATTAACAAAAAGTACGAGCTTTAATGTCTTGTCATTGTCGGAGTTTTTAAAAATACGAAACTAGCAAAAGCATTCGTATAAATATACCAATTTGGTATTTTGGCCGTTCAGAAAACACTAACTATAGAAATACGAAAGTCAAAAAAAACATGTTAAGCGAAAAGTGCTATTTGAAAACTAGAGAAGTTTGAAAGATATTTCAACAAAACATCATTTCAAAACCATAGAACTGCGTCATTAAGCAACCAGATTGAAATTTTCAAACTTCCAAAGTTTCAATAAGAAGTTAAAAGTAAATTTTGAACATATTTCAAAATGAAAGTGAAATGTTCAGAAGTTTGACAAATTGGGACGTTTGAAAAGTAGCAAAACATTAACAAATTGGAAATTTTGAAAATTAAACTAAAATTTCAGAAATTAGAACTTATGAAAACATAGAAATTTGGAAAACAAGAAAATTTGAAAAAAAAAATGTGAAAATTTGAAAAATCTTGTGACTGTTACAAATTATTTAGGTGTTGAAAACTTTTCAAGATTAAATCTTTTTCTATTACTTATGAATAGATGAAAAAAAGTTTGAGAAATTGCAAAGTTTGAAAATTAAAATGTAGTGTTAGAGAGTTTGAGAAATTAGAAAGTTTTGAAAAATTGAAAAAGTTCAAAAAATGAAAGATTTGGAAAAATACAAACAAATGAAAACTTGTAAGTTCAAGAAATTGAATAGTTGGGAGAAATGCAAAACATGTGAAAATGGTAGAGAAATGCAAAACATGTGAAAATGGTAGAGAAATGCAAAACATGTGGAAATGGTAGCTAAACATTTTATTAAAGTTATTTCATTATATAAATCATCGAAAACTTTTCAAACTTCAAAAACGTTTAAGATATTGGGAAGTTTTAAAATTAAAGTATAATGTAAAAATGTTTGAGAAACTGGAGAGTTTGAAAACTTGATTTAAAGTCAAGGAAGTTTAAAAATTTTATTGTAAGTAAAATGAAAAAAAATTATGAAATTGGAAAAAGTAAAATGTCAAAAAAAGTTGAAAAGTTTGGAGAACTACGCAAAATGCAAAACAAGTGCACTTATCAACTTATGTGGCGTGTAAAAAAACATATTTGAAAAAACTTGGAAAATGTTTAAGAAATTGGAGAGTTTTAAAATTAAAGTGAAATTCAAAAAAGAGTAAGTTAGAAAGTTATAAGTTGAAAAAATTTTAAAATTAAAGTGAAATTCAAAAAAGAGTAAGTTAGAAAGTTATAAGTTGAAAAAATTTTGAGAAATTAGTGAGTATGAAAATTAAAGTGAAATCTAGTTGAAAAAATTTTGAGAAATTAGTGAGTATGAAAATTAAAGTGAAATCTTAAAAAAGATTTAAGTTAATAAAGTTGTAAGCTAAAAAAAGTTTGAGAAATTGGAAAGTATAAATCTTAAAGTGAAATCTCAAGAAACTTCGAGAAATTGGCAAGTTATGAGAAATTTCTTTAAAATTGAGAAAATGGAAAGCTTAAAAAATGAAAACATGTTAAAATGTATATGAAAATATGTGAAAGATATATTAACTTTCCAAGATTAACTTTATTTATAAACTACAAAAACTTAATAAAAGGTTATAATATTGGAAAGTTTTTGAAAACTTGAAAAAAGTTTGAAAAAATGTGAACATGCGAAAATGGTATTTAAAACTTTACTAAAAGTAAATTTTTATATAAAATATTGAGAACTTTTTGAAATAAAATTTTTTAAGGTAAACGTGAAATGGCAAAAAAGTTTTAAGAATTTGGAAGGTTACATAAACTTGAAAAAAGTTTGAAAAATTGGAAAGTAAGAAAATTAAAGTGGATCGTCAAAAAAGTTTGAAATTTTGGAAAGCTTTGAAATTTTAAAAAAAAAATTGGAAAAAAGGAAAGTTCGAGAAATAAAGTAAACAAATGAAAATAAAATTTGAAAATTTTAGAAAAAAACTTTATAACTAATCCGTGAAAACTTTTCAAAATTATAATGTTGTAAAATAACGCTAATTTATAAAACAGAAAAACTTAATAAAAGTTTTTGAAATTGCAAAGCTTAAAAGTTTAAATGAAATGTCAAGTGGTAGAGAAATTGGAAAGTTTTTTTTTTTAACTTGAAAAAAGTTTGGAAAAATATGAACATGTCAAAATAGTATTTTTAACTTTTGTGAAAGTAAATTTTTTATTTAAAATATTGAAAACTTGTCAAAATAAGAAATTTTAAAGTAAAAGTGAAATGCCAAAAAAGTTTTGAGAATTTCAAAAGTTTATCAAAACTTGAAAAAAGTTTGAAATTTTGGATAGTAAGAATACTAAAGCAGATTGTCAAAAGAGTTTGGAAAATTGAAAAGATTTGAAAACTTCAAAAAAATTTGGAAATAAAGGAAAGTTCGGAAAAAGAAAAGTAGACGTATGAAAATGATATTAGAAAACTTTGGAAAATAACTTCATAACTAATCCGTTGAAAACTTTTTAAACATTATAATATTGTAAAATGACTAATCAGCTGAATACTTTTTGAAATTAGAATGAAAAATTGTAAAATTATGACAAACTGAAAAATGTTTAAGAAATTAGAAAACTTCAAAATTAAAGGGAAATGACAAAAGTTTTGAAAATTTGATAAAAGTGTAATAAACTAGAAATTTTGGAGAACTAAGAAAATTGCAAAACAAGTAGACAAATGTCAAAGTAAAAAAAAGGACATTTATAAAAAACTTGTAAACTTATAATATCTTGAAAATTTTTTAAGAAATTGGAAAGTTTGAATATTAAAGTGAAATTCAAAAAATTTTGAGAAAGGGAAATATATGCAAACTTGAATGTTTGAAAATTGGAAAGTTCAAAAAAAATATATAACAAGTTTGAAATTTGAAATTTTTTGAAAGTTATAATATAAATTTATAATTTAAATAGCAAAAAACCTTTCAAACTTGAAATTTATAATTTAAACTGATAAAAACCTTTCAAACTTGAAAAGGTTTGAGAAACCAGTAAGTCTGAAAAATTGGATAAATTGAAATGTCAAAAAAGTTTGGAAATTTTATTAGTTTTAAAATTAAAGTGAAACGTCAAAAAAGTTGGAGAAATTAGAAAGTTTGAGAAACTGGAAAATTTATAACATAAAAGTGAAATGTTAAAAAAAATGGAGATGTTGGAAAACTAAGCCAAACCAAAAACAAGTTTATGTCATAGATTTAAAAGAAGAAACTTGAAAAAGATTTAAAAACAAGTTTATGTCATAGATTTAAAAGAAGAAACTTGAAAAAGATTTAAAAAGCTTGAGAAATTGGAAGTTTTAAAATTAAAGTGAACTCTCAAAAAGGTTGACTTGAAAAAGATTTAAAAAGCTTGAGAAATTGGAAGTTTTAAAATTAAAGTGAACTCTCAAAAAGGTTGGGAAATTGGAAAGTTTGGAAAAGATGTAAACATGTGAAAACGACATTTCAAAATTTGTGAAATTTATATTAATCAATTAAAACATAGATAACTTTTTCAAAATTAAGACTTTTCATATGAAATTTTAAAAGAAGTATGAGAAATTGGAAAGCTTGAAAATTAAAGCAAAATGTCAAAGAAGTTTGAGAAATTGGAAAGTTCTGAGAACTTGAAAAAAAAATTAAAATTGTTAGTTATTTTATTATTTAAAGTTTGAGAAATTGGAAAGTTCTGAGAACTTGAAAAAAAAATTAAAATTGTTAGTTATTTTATTATTTAAACTGTTAAAAACTTTTTGTAAGTGGAAATTTTTAAAGTGAAATGTCAAAAACATTTGAGAAATTAAAAACTTATGAAAATTCGGAAAGTTTGGAAACTAAAGTGAATTGTCCAAAAGTTTGAGTAATTGGGAAGTTGAAAATTTGAAAAAACGCTTAATAAATTGAAAAGTTTGGAGCATTAGGCGAAATAAAAAAAACCAATCAACTTATGTCAAAATGAAAATAAAAAAAATTAAAAAAATTAAAGTTATACAAACTTGAAAAAGGTTTGAAAATTTGGAAAGTTATGAAAACTTAAAAGATTGAGAAATTAGGAAGTTTAAGACGTAAACATGTGAAAATAATATTTGAAAATTTTCGTGAAAGTTATGTGAATTATTTAAACTGGTGAAAACTTTTCAAACTTAAGACCTTTCTATAAAATATAAAAACTTGAAAATAATCTGAGATTGGAAAGTTATGAAAACTTGAAAAAAATTTGGAGAAATTGGAAAGTTATGAGAACTTGAACAAAGTTCGTGAAATTTGAATGTTTAAAAGAAATGTAAACATGTGAAATTGTATTCGAAAATTAGTAAAATTCAAAAACAAAACAGCAAAACAAATTAAAAAAATTGATTACATGAAAATGAAAATAATACATATTTATAAACTTGAAAAGACATGAATAGTATTTTAGATAATATGGTAATGAATAATTCGTGAGGAAACAATATTGGAAGATCATTTATAGATTAAAGGCAAACCAAGCAACCATGCAGTATGGAAAGATGGTGAAAAATCATCGAGAAAGACAACACAAACACTAAATAGCAGTTAGAAAATGCAAAAAAAAATATAAAAAGTGAAAAATGCCATTGGAAATCTTGAAACTTCTAAGGAATTTGCATGATTCAGTAGTGCATAGTTTAAATTAGTTCGAAAGCATATGGAAGAATCAAATAACTTTTCATGAGATTATGAAGAAAGAAAGGCCACAGATTTGAAGACTTCTAACAATTACAGAAAAAAGAAAAAATATATATATACGCCGAAACCTAAAAGAACATATTCAAAGAAAAAAAAATATGTAATAAGAAAAAAGGACAAAAGTAACCGTACTTGTTTTAAGTGTAGACAAAAAGGTCATTTTGCAAATGAATGTTACAGTAAGAAAAAGGTTAATACCGCTTGAATATTAAAGAAATTAGAAAGTTTGCAAATAAATGTAAATATTGAAAATGGTATTTGAAAATTTAGTGAAAGTTATATTAATTATTTAAAACATTTAAAACTTATCAGTATTAATACTTTTCTTATAATGCACGAAAACTTGAAAAAAGTTTGAAAAACTGAAGTTTGAAAGTTAAAATGAAATGTCAAAATGAGAAATTAGAATGTTTTGAAAACATGAAAAAAGTCTGAAAAAATGAAAGGTTTGGAAAACTGTAAACATATGAAAACGAGAAAAAATGCAACCAAATGGAAAGTTCGAACAAAAAAAAATGTAAGCATGTGAAAATGGCATTTCAAAATTTTGTAAAAGTCATTTTATATTTAAACCGTAGAAAACTTTTCAAACTTGACTAAAGTTTAAGTCAGAAAATTTGAAAATATTTGAAAATACATATACTCGTGAAAATAGAATATTTGAAAACCGTTGAAATATTTTCGAAAATGGATAATTTAACAGTAAAATAAAAACTCAAGAAAGTTTGACAAAATGGAAAGTTTGGAAAACTTGAAAAAAGTTTGAGAAAATGAAAGCAGTAGGGCTGAAAGTTGGAGCAATTGGAAAGTTTCAAACATGAAAAGAGTTTAATAAATTGGGAAGTTTAAGAAGCGAAGTGAAATATCCCAACATTTAGAAATAGAATAGTTTCGAGAATTTAGAAAGTTTGAAAAAAAAATTAAAATGTTTAAAAATTTATAAAGTTTGAAAATAAAATGTAAACATATGAAAATAATATTTGGAAATTTGCCGAAAGTTAAAACTTGAAAATGGTTTGAGAATTTGTAACTTTTTGAAGAAAAAAATGTAAACATGTGAAAACCATATTTCAAAATTAGTGAAAGTCATATTAATTAGTTAAACCATTGCAAACTTTAAGAGATTAAGATTATTTTATAAAATATAAAACTTAAAAAATGTTATGAAATGTCAAAAGAGTTTGAGAAATTGGAATGTTTAGAAATGTCAAAATAGTTTGGGAAATTTAAATAATTAGAAAACTTGGAAAAAAAAGTTTGAAAAAATAGCAAGTTCAAAAAACATATACAAGTTAAAATAGTATTTTAAAATTTGGTGAAAGTCATTTTATTATTTAACAAGATGAAAAAAATGGAAAATTTAAAAAACAAAAACATGTGAAGATGGTATTTGAAAATTGGAAGAATTTTTGAAATTGGAATTTTTTTAAATAAACTGAACTGTCAAAAGTTTGAGAAATTGTAAATTTTTTTTTTTTTGAGAAATTTGAATATTTGTAAATGAAAGTGAAATGTCCAAAAGTTTGAGAAAGTAATACAAATTATTTAGGTGTTGAAAACTTTTCAAGATTAAATCTTTTTCTATTACTTATGAAAACATGAAAAAAAGTTCGAGAAATTGCAAAGTTTGAAAATTAAAATGTAGTGTTAGAAGAGTTTGAGAAATTAGAAAGTTTTGAAAAATTGAAAAAGTTCAAAAAATGAAAGATTTGGAAAAATATAAACATATGAAAACTTGTAAGTTCAAGAAATTGGATAGTTTGGAGAAATGCAAAACATGTGAAAATGGTAGAGAAATGCAAAACATGTGGAAATGGTAGTTGAACATTTTATTAAAGTTATTTCATTATATAAATCATCGAAAACTTTTCAAACTTCAAAAAAGTTTAAGATATTGGAAAGTTTTAAAATTAAAGTAAAACGTAAAAATGTTCGAGAAACTGGAGAGTTTGAAAACTTGATTAAAGTCAAGGAAGTTTAAAAATTTTATTGTAAGTGAAATGTAAAAAAAATATGAAATTGGAAAATGTAAAATGTCAAAAAAAAGGTGAAAAGTTTGGAGAACTACACAAAATGCAAAACAAATGCACTTATCAACTTATGTGGCGTGTAAAGAAACATATTTGAAAGGAAAATGTTTAAGAAATTGGAGAGTTTGAAAATTAAACTGAAATTCGAAAAAGAGTAAGTTAGAAAGTTATAAGTTGAAAAAATTTTGAGAAACTAGCGAGTATGAAAATTAAAGTGAAATCTCAAAAAATATTAAGTTAAGGAAGTTGTAAGCTGAAAAAAGTTTGAGAAATTGGAAAGTATAAAACTTAAAGTGAAATCTCAAGAAACTTCGAGAAATTGACAAGTTATGAGAAATTTCTTTAAAATTTAGAAAATGGAACGCTTAAAAAATGTAAACATGTTAAAATGTATTTAAAAATATGTGAACGATATATTAACTTTCCAAGATTAGCTCTATTTATAAACTACAAAAACTTAATAAAAGGTTATAATATTGGAAAGTTTTTGAAAACTTGAAAAAAGTTTGAAAAAACGTGAACATGCGAAAATGGTATTTAAAAGTATACTAAAAGTAAATTTTTATTTAAAATATTGAGAACTTTTTGAAATAGGAAAATTTAAGGTAAACGTGAAATGCCAAAATAGTTTTGAGAATTTGGAAGGTTACATAAACTTGAAAAAAGTTTGAAAATTTGGAAAGTAAGAAAATTAAAGTGGATCGTCAAAATAGTCCGAAAATTTGAAAAGCTTTGAAATTTAAAAAAAAGTTTGGGAAAAAGGAATGTTCCAGAAAAAAAATAAACAAATGAAAATGAAATTTGAAAATTTTAGAAAATAACTTTATAACTAATCCGTCAAAACTTTTCAAAATTAAAATGTTGTAAAATAACTAGCGCTAATTTATAAAATACAAAAACATAATAAAAGTTTTTGAAATTGGAAAGCTTAAAAGTTTAAATGAAATGTCAAAAGTGTTAGAGAAATTGGATAGATTTTTAAACTTGAAAAAAGTTTGGAAAAATATGAACATGTGAAAATAGTATTTGAAACTTTTGTGAAAGTAAATTTTTTATTTAAAATATTGAAAACTTTTCAAAATAGGAAATTTTAAAGTAAAAGTGAAATGCCAAAAAACGTTTTGAGAATTTTGAAAGTTTACTAAAACTTGAAAAAAGTTTTAAATATTGGATAGTAAGAAAACTAAAGCAGATTGTCAAAAGAGCTTGGAAAATTAAAAGATTTGAAAACTTAAAAAAAGTTTGGAAATAAAGGAAAGATTGGGGAAAAAAGTAAACATATGAAAATGATATTAGAAAATTTTGGAAAATAACTTCATAACTAATCCGTTGAAAACTTTTAAACATTATAATATTGTAAAATGACTAATTAGCTGAATACTTTTTGAAATTAGAATATTGTAAAATAGAAGTCAAATGTCAAAAAATTTTGAAAAATTGTAAAATTATGAAAACCTGGAAAATGTTTAAGAAATTAGAAAACTTGAATATTAAAGGGAATTGATAAAAGTTTCGAAAATTGATAAAAGTGTAATAAACTAGAAATTTTGGAGAACTAAGAAAAATGAAAAACAAGTAGACAAATGTCAAAGTAAAAAAAAAGGACATTTATAGAAAACTTGTAAAGTTGTAATATCTTGAATATTTTTTAAGAAATTTGAAAGTTTGAAAATTAAAGTAAAATTCAAAAAATTTTGAGAAAGGGAAATATATGCAAACTTGAATGTTTGAAAATTGGAAAGTTCAAAAAAAATGTATAACAAGTTTGAAATTTGAAAGTGAAATGTCAAAAACGTTTGAGAAATTGGGAACTAATGAAAATTTGGAAAGTTTGGAGCACTAGGCAGAAAAAAAACCAATCAACTTATGTCAAAATGAAAATAAAAACAAATTTAAAAAAATTAAAGTTATGAAAAGAAAAAAAACCAATCAACTTATGTCAAAATGAAAATAAAAACAAATTTAAAAAAATTAAAGTTATGAAAACTTGGAAACAAGTTTCAAAAATTGGAAAGTTATAAAAACTTAAAAGATTAAGAAATTGGAAAGTTTGCAAATAATGTGAACATGTGAAAAAAAATATTTCAAATTTTCATGAAAGTTATGTTATTTATTTACACTGTTGAAAACTTTTCAAAGTTAAGACCTTTCTATAAAATATAAAAGCCTAAAAATAATCTGAGATTGGAAAGTTATGAAAACTTAAAAAAAATGGTGAATATTAAAGGGAATTGATAAAAGTTTTAAAAAATTGATAAAAGTTTTGAAAAATTGATAAAAGTGTAATAAACTAGAAATTTTGGAGAACTAAGAAAAATGAAAAACAAGTAGACAAATGTCAAAGTAAAAAAAAATGGACATTTATAAAAAACTTGTAAAGTTGTAATATCTTAAATATTTTTTAAGAAATTGGAACGTTTGAAAATTAAAGTGAAATTCAAAAAATATTGAGAAAGGGAAATATATGCAAACTTGAATGTTTGAAAATTGGAAAGTTCAAAAAAAAATGTATAACAAGTTTGAAATTTGAAAGTGAAACGTCAAAAACGTTTGAGAAATTGGAAACAAATGAAAATTTGGAAAGTTTGGAAACAAAAGTGAAATGTCCAAAAGTTTGAGAAATTGGGAAGTTTAAAAACTTGAAAAAGGTTTAATAAATTGGAAAGTTCGGAGCACTAGGCGGAAAAAAAACCAATCAACTTATGTCAAAATGAAAATAAAAATAAATTTAAAAAATCGGAGCACTAGGCGGAAAAAAAACCAATCAACTTATGTCAAAATGAAAATAAAAATAAATTTAAAAAATTTAAAGTTATGAAAACTTGGAAACAAGTTTCAAAGATTGGAAAGTTATAAAAACTTAAAAGATTAAGAAATTGGGAAGTTTGCAAATAATGTGAACATGTGAAAATAATATTTGAAATTTTCATGAAAGTTATGTTATTTATTTACACTGTTGAAAACTTTTCAAAGTTAAGGCCTTTCTATAATAATATATAAAACCCTGAAAATAATCTGAGATTGGAAAGTTATGAAAACTTGAAAAAAAAAATTGGAGAAGGGTGGAAAGTTATAAGAACTTGAAAAAAGTTTGTGAAATTGGAATGTTTAACAGAAATGTAAACATGTGAAATTGTATTCGAAAATTAGTAAAAGTCAAAAACAAAATAGCAAAACAAATTTTAAAAATTGTTTACATGAAAATGTAAACATGTTAAAATGTATTTGAAAATATGTGAAAGATATATTAACTCTCCAAGATTAACTCTATTTATAAACTACAAAAACTTAATAAAAAGAAAATTGTTTACATGAAAATGAAAATAATACTTATTTATAAACTTAAAGTGAAATCCCAAGAAACTTCGAGAAATTGGCAATTTATGAGAAAATTTTCTTTAAAGTTGTGAAAATGGAAAGCTTAAAAAATGTAAACATGTTAAAATGTATTTGGAAATATGTGAAAGATATTTTAACTCTCCAAGATTAACTCTATTTATAAACTACAAAAACTTATTAAAAGGTTATAATATTGGAAAGTTTTTGAAAACTTGAAAAAAGTTTAAAAAAATGTGAACATACGAAAATGGTATTTAAAACTTAACTAAAAGTAAATTTTTTATATAAAATATTGAGAACTTTTTGAAATAGGAAATTTTAAGGTAAACGTGAAATGCCAAAACAGTTTTGAGAATTTGGAAGGTTACAAAAACTTGAAAAAAGTTTAAAAAAATAGAAAGTAAGAAAATTAAAGTGGATCGTCAAAAAAGTTTGAAATTTTGGAAAGCTTTGAAAATTTAAAAAAAAATTTGGAAAAAAGGGAAGTTTGAGAAATAAAGTAAACAAATGAAAATGAAATTTGGAAATTTTAGAAAATAACTTTATAACTAATCCGTGAAAACTTTTCAAAATTATAATGTTATAAAATAACTAACGCTAATTTATAAAACAGAAAAACTTAATAAAAGTTTTTGAAAATGGAAAGCTTAAAAGTTTAAATGAAATGTCAAGTGTTAGAGAAACTGGAAAGTTTTTTAAATTTGAAAAAGTTTGGAAAAATATGAACATGTGAAAATAGTATTTTTTAACTTTTGTGAAAGTAAATTTTTTATTTAAAATATTAAAAAGTTTTCAAAATAGGAAATTTTAAAGTAAAAGTGAAATGCCAAAAAAGTTTTGAGAATTTCAAAAGTTTACCAAAACTTGAAAAAAGTTTGAAATTTTGGATAGTAAGAAAACTAAAGCAGATTGTCAAAAGAGTTTGGAAATTTGAAAAGATTTGAAAACTTCAAAAAAGTTTGGAAATAAAGGAAAGTTCGGAAAAAGAAAAGTAAACATATGAAAATGATATTAGAAAACTTTGGAAAATAACTTCATAACTAATCCGTTGAAAACTTTTTAAACATTATAATATTGTAAAATGACTAATCAGCTGAATACTTTTTGAAATTAGAATAATGTAAACTATCAAAAAAATTTGAAAAATTGTAAAATTATGACAAACTGAAAAATGTTTAAGAAATTAGAAAACTTCAAAATTAAAGGGAAATGACAAAAGTTTTGAAAATTTGATAAAAGTGTAATAAACTAGAAATTTTGGAGAACTAAGAAAATTGCAAAACAAGTAGACAAATGTCAAAGTAAAAAAAGGACATTTATAAAAAACTTGTAAAGTTATAATATCTTGAATATTTTTTAAGAAATTGGAAAGTTTGAAAATTAAAGTGAAATTCAAAAAATATTGAGAAAGGGAAATATATGCAAACTTGAATGTTTGAAAATTGGAAAGTTCAAAAAAAAGTATAACAAGTTTGAAATTTGAAAATTTTTTGAAAGATATAATATAAATTTATAATTTAAACAGCGAAAATCCTTTCAAACTTGAAATTTATAATTTAGACTGATAAAAACCCTTCAAACTTGAAAAGGTTTGAGAAACAAGAAAGTTTGAAAAATTGGATAAAGTGAAATGTCAAAAAAGTTGGAAAATTTGGGAAGTTTGAGAAATTGGAAAATTTATAACATAAAAGTGAAATGTTAAAAAAAATGGAGATGTTGGAGAACTAAGCCAAACGCAAAAACAAGTTTATGTCATAGATTTAAAAGAAGAAACTTGAAAAAGATTTAAAAAGCTTGAGAAATTTGAAGTTTCAAAATTAAAGTGAACTCTCAAAAAGGTTGAGAAATTGAAAAGTTATGAGAACTTGAACGAGGTTTGAGAAATTGGAAAGTTTGGAAAAGATGTAAACATGTGAGAACGGCATTTCAAAATTTGTGAAAGTTATATTAATCAATTAAAACATGGAAAACTTTTTCAAAATTAAGACTTCTCATATAAAATTTTGAAAGAAGTTTGAGAAATTGGAAAGCAAGAAAATTAAAGCAAAATGTCAAAGAAGTTTGAGAAATTGGAAAGTTCTGAGAACTTTAATTTTTTTTAAAAATTGTTAGTTATTTTATTATTTAAACTGTTAAAAACTTTTTGAAATTGGAAATTTTAGAAGTGAAATGTCAAAAACGTTTGAGAAATTTGAAACTAATGAAAGTTTGGAAACTAAAGTTAAATGTCCAAAAGTTTGAGAAATTGGGAAGTTTAAAAACTTGAAAAAGGTTTAATAAATTGGAAAGTTTGGAGCACTAGGCGAAATATAAAAAACCAGTCAACTTATGTCAAAATGAAAATAATGTGAACATGTGAAAATAATATTTAAAATTTTCATGAAAGTTATGTTAATTATTTAAACTTTTGAAAATTTTTCAAAGTTAAGACCTTTCTATAAAATATAAAAACCTGAAAATAATCTGAGATTGGAAAGTTAAGAAAACTTGAAAAAAAAATAGGAGAAGGGTGGAAAGTTATGAGAACTTGAAAAAAGTTTGTGAAATTGGAATGTTTAACAGAAATGTAAACATGTGAAATTGTATTCGAAAATTAGTAAAAGTCAAAAACAAAATAGCAAAACAAATTTTAAAATTTGTTTACATAAAAATGAAAATAATACTTATTTATAAACTTAAAAGACATGAATAGTATTTTAGATAATATGGTAATGAATAATTCGTGAGGAAACAATATTGGAAGATCATTTATAGATTAAATGTAAACCAAGCAACCATGCAGTATGGAAAGATGGTGAAAAATCATCGAGAAAGACAACACAGGCACTAAACAGCAGTTAGAAAATGCAAAAAACATATAAAAAGTGAAAAATGTCATTGGAAAACTTGAAACTTCTAAGGAATTTGCAAGTTACAGTAGTGCATAGTTTAAATTGGTTCGAAAGCATATGGAAGAGTCAAATAACTTTTCATGAGATTATGAAGAAAGAAAGGCCACAGATTTGAAGACTTCTAACAATTACAGAATGAAAAGTATAATAAACTGAAATGATAATTAGAAAAAAGCATAAGTATTTGGATATTATAGTAAGATTCCCTTAACATTTGTTGAAACTTGGAACTTTTGAAAACTTTTCAAAATCAAAACTTCTTTTAAGTTCAGAAAAGGCTAAAATACCAAATTGGTATATTTATACGAACGTTTTTGTCAGTTTGGTATTTTTAAAAACTCCGACGACGACAAGGCATTAAAACTCGTACTTTTTCTCAATAAGGCACTTTTCTCTCTTATCTCCCAAAATTATTAAATATGTGTCCTCTCTCTCCTCCTCCTCCTCCTCCTCTCCCATTCCCCTCTCCCTCCAACGCACCATCGTCATCCTCCTCTCCTCCGTCCCCATCTCCCTCCTCTTGATTCCATCCTCAGCCATAATCAGAATCCACCAGCAACTGATGATACGCTGAACCCTTTCCTGACCAACAAATCTGATGGCAAAGGCTGAACGACGAATCAAATTCTCGAATAATGTCAGGCGATGGAAATTAAAAAAGAACAGCAAGTAATAACGTCTTACCGCAGGTTTGAGGACAAGACGGAGTGGGGCGATCGAGTGGGGTGGATATACGGATCCGTAACCGAGGACATTGTAACCGGCTACCGAATGCACAACCGCGGTTGGCGCTCCATCTACTACATCACCAAGCGCGACGACTTCCGCGGGTCCGCCCCCATCAACCTAACCGACCGCCTCTACCAAGTCCTCCGTTGGGCAACCGGCTCCGTTAAGATCTTCTCCCACAACAACGCCCTATTCGCAAAGAATCGCTTACCTCAACGTCGGAATCTACCCCTTCACCTCCATCTTCCTCCTCGCCTACTGCTTCCTCCCCGCACTCTCCCTCCTCTCCGACCAATTCATAGTCCGAACCCTAAACGCAACGTTCCACGTCTACCTCCTCACCATCACCGTCACCCTCGTGCTCCTCGTGGTCCTTGAAGTCAAGTGGTCCGGAGTTGGGCTTGAGGAGTGGTGGCCGAACGAGCAGTTCTGGCTCATCTCTGGAACCTCCGCGCATTTGTACGCTGTGATCCAAGGCCTTCTAAAAGTCGTCGCCGGGATTGAGATTCCGTTCACTCTGACCTCCAAACTCGCTGCCCCTGATGATGATGATGCTGACGCCTTTACTGACCTCTATGTTGTCAAGTGGACGTCGCTGATGGTGCCCCCAATCACGATCATGATGGTGAACCTCATTGCTATGAAGTGGGGTTCGCAAGGACAGTTTACAGCAGCGTGCCAAAGGGGAGGGAGAGGGGAATGGGAGAGGAGGAGGAGGACGAGAGAGAGGACACAAATTTAATAATTTTGGGAGATAAGGGGGTTAAATACAAAATTTCTCGTCGGATTTTTGATAAAGGTGTCTTATTGACAAAAAGTACGAGCTTTAATGTCTTGTCGTCGTCGGAGTTTTTAAAAATACGAAACTAGCAAAAGCGTTCGTATAAATATACCAATTTGGTATTTTAGCCGTTCAGAAAACACTAACTAAAGAAATACGAAAGTCAAAAAAAACATGTTAAGCGAAAAGTGCTATTTGAAAACTAGAGAAGTTTGAAAGATATTTCAACATAACATCATTTCAAAACCATAGAACAGCGTCATTAAGCAACCAGATTGAAATTTTCAAACTTCCAAAGTTTCAATAAGAAGTTAAAAGTAAATTTTAAACATATTTCAAAATGAAAGTGAAATGTTCAGAAGTTTGAACATATTTCAAAATGAAAGTGAAATGTTCAGAAGTTTGACAAATTGGGACGTTTGAAAAGTAGCAAAAACATTAACAAATTGGAAATTTTGAAAATTAAACTAAAATTTCAGAAATTAGAACTTATGAAAACATAGAAATTTGGAAAACTAGAAATTTTGAAAAAAAAATGTGAAAATTTGAAAAATTTTGTGACTGTTATACAAATTATTTAGGTGTTGAAAACTTTTCAAGATTAAATCTTTTTCTATTACTTATGAAAACATGAAAAAAAGTTTGAGAAGTTGCAAAGTTTGAAAATTAAAATGTAGTGTTAGAGAGTTTGAGAAATTAAAAAGTTTTGAAAAATTGAAAAAGTTCAAAAAATGAAAGATTTGGAAAAATACAAACATATGAAAACTTGGAAAGTTTTGAAAAATTGAAAAAGTTCAAAAAATGAAAGATTTGGAAAAATACAAACATATGAAAACTTGTAAGTTCAAGAAATTGGATAGTTGGGAGAAATGCAAAACATGTGAAAATGGTAGAGAAATGCAAAACATGTGAAAATGGTAGAGAAATGCAAAACATGTGGAAATGGTAGCTGAACATTTTATTAAAGTTATTTCATTATATAAATCATCGAAAACTTTTCAAACTTCAAAAACGTTTAAGATATTGGGAAGTTTTAAAATTAAAGTATAATGTAAAAATGTTTAAGAAACTGGAGAGTTTGAAAACTTGATTAAAGTCAAGGAAGTTTAAAAAATTTATTGTAAGTGAAATGTAAAAAAAAATTATGAAATTGGAAAAAGTAAAATGTCAAAAAAATTGAAAAGTTTGGAGAACTACGCAAAATGCAAAACAAGTGCACTTATCAACTTATGTGGCGTGTAAAGAAACATATTTGAAAAAACTTGGAAAATGTTTAAGAAATTGGAGAGTTATAAAATTAAAGTGAAATTCAAAAAAGAGTAAGTTAGAAAGTTATAAGTTGAAAAAATTTTGAGAAATTAGTGAGTATGAAAATTAAAGTGAAATCTTAAAAAAGATTTAAGTTAAGAAAGTTGTAAGCTAAAAAAAGTTTGAGAAATTGGAAAGTATAAAACTTAAAGTGTAATCTCAAGAAACTTCGAGAAATTGGCAAGTTATGAGAAATTTCTTTAAAATTAAGAAAATGGAAAGCTTAAAAAATGAAAACATGTTAAAATGTATTTGAAAATATGTGAAAGATATATTAACTTTCCAAGATTAACTTTATTTATAAACTACAAAAACTTAATAAAAGGTTATAATATTGGAAAGTTTTTGAAAACTTGAAAAAAGTTTGAAAAAATGTGAACATGCGAAAATGGTATTTAAAACTTTACTAAAAGTAATTTTTTATATAAAATATTGAGAACTTTTTGAAATAAAAAATTTTAAGGTAAACGTGAAATGCCAAAACAGTTTTAAGAATTTGGGAGGTTACAAAAACTTGAAAAATTGGAAAGTAAGAAAATTAAAGTGGATCGTCAAAAAAGTTTGAAATTTTGGAAAGCTTTGAAAATTTTAAAAAAAAAGTTTGGAAAAAAAGAAAGTTCGAGAAATAAAGTAAACAAATGAAAATAAAATTTGAAAATTTTAGAAAATAACTTTATAACTAATCCGTGAAACTTTTCAAAATTATAATGTTGTAAAATAACTAACGCTAATTTATAAAACAGAAAAACTTAATAAAAGTTTTTGAAATTGGAAAGCTTAAAGTTTAAATGAAATGTCAAGTGTTAGAGAAATTGGAAAGTTTTTTTTTAAACTTGAAAAAAGTTTGGAAAAATATGAACATGTGAAAATAGTATTTTTTAACTTTTGTGAAAGTAAATTTTTTATTTAAAGTATTGAAAACTTGTCAAAATAGGAAATTTTAAAGTAAAAGTGAAATGCCAAAAAAGTTTTGAGAATTTCAAAAGTTTATCAAAACTTGAAAAAAGTTTGAAATTTTGGATAGTAAGAACACTAAAGCAGATTGTCAAAAGAGTTTGGAAAATTGAAAAGATTTGAAAACTTCAAAAAATTTAGGAAATAGAGGAAAGTTCGGAAAAAGAAAAGTAAACATATGAAAATGATATTAGAAAACTTTGGAAAATAACTTCATAACTAATCCATTGAAAACTTTTTAAACATTATAATATTGTAAAATGACTAATCAGTTGAATACTTTTTGAAATTAGAATATTGTAAAATATCAAAAAAATTTGAAAAATTGTAAAATTATGACAAACTGAAAAAATGTTTAAGAAATTAGAAAACTTCAAAATTAAAGGGAAATGACAAAAGTTTTGAAAATTTGATAAAAGTGTAATAAACTAAAAATTTTGGAGAACTAAGAAAATTGCAAAACAAGTAGATAAATGTCAAAGTAAAAAAAAAGGACATTTATAAAAAACTTGTAAACTTATAATATCTTGAAAATTTTTTAAGAAATTGGAAAGTTTAAAAATTAAAGTGAAATTCAAAAAATATTGAGAAAGGGAAATATATGCAAACTTGAATGTTTGAAAATTGGAAAGTTCAAAAAAAATGTATAACAAGTTTGAAATTTGAAATTTTTTGAAAGTTATAATATAAATTTATAATTTAAACAGCAAAAAACCTTTCAAACTTGAAATTTATAATTTAAACTGATAAAAACCTTTCAAACTTGAAAAGGTTTGAGAAACCAGAAAGTCTGAAAATTTGGATAAATTGAAATGTCAAAAAAGTTTGGAAATTTTATTAGTTTAAAAATTAAAGTGAAATGTCAAAAAAGTTGGAGAAATTGAAAAGTTTGAGAAACTGGAAAATTTATAACATAAAAGTGAAATGTTAAAAAAAATGGAGATGTTGGAAAACTAAGTCAAACCAAAAACAAGTTTATGTCATAGATTTAAAAGAAGAAACTTGAAAAAGATTTAAAAATCTTGAGAAATTGGAAGTTTTAAAATTAAAGTGATCTCTCAAAAAGGTAGAGAAATTAAAAAGTTATGAGAACTTGAACGAGGTTTGAGAAATTGGAAAGTTTGGAAAAGATGTAAACATGTGAAATGACATTAAGTAAGCCATTGGAGATCTTAAGATAATTTTAACTATATAGTGAAATGTCATTACGTAAACTATTTGACATCTTAAATTTATTTTTAACTTTATGGTGAAATGTCATTAAGGCCAACTACAAAGACATATGTTCATGAAACAATCATATACAGACAACGTGAATACAAGAAATTAGCACCTTAAACATCCTAGCATATAACCATAATACCTTAATTAACTAGCATCACAAGGAAATTTGGACCGACTACAATTTTACATGAAAAGAGCAACTAAAAACCAAATATTAACATCAAAGACCTAGATCGACCGAGAATAAGTAGTAAAAGCTACACAGAACAAGACCCATGCAAATCCTTTAATTAAAATAAAGAAAGATATATACATAGGAAAATATCCAATAAAGAAAGCAAGAATAAACTCACAATTACAACACCGCTTGGAGTCCTCCTCCTACATCTGACCATTGACCATCAGCCCAAAAATCATCAAGTCACAAACCAGAGACTCACATTTTGACCTAAAATTAGGAACAATTACTACAAAGAACAAACCCCAAAATGTCAAAACGATCAAATAAAGCAAGCATCTTACCGATCAGGACGCTTAATCTCCTTCTACTTCTGGCCGTCGAGCATCAGACCAAAAATTGTAAAGCTTGAGAACTCGAAAAGGTTGAAAACTATTTCAAATTTATAGTGAAATGACATTAAGTAAGCCATTGGAGATCTTAAGATAATTTTAACTATATAGTGAAATGTCATTACGTAAACTATTTGACATCTTAAATTTATTTTTAACTTTATGGTGAAATGTCATTAAGGCCAACTACAAAGACATATGTTCATGAAACAATCATATACAGACAACGTGAATACAAGAAATTAGCACCTTAAACATCCTAGCATATAACCATAATACCTTAATTAACTAGCATCACAAGGAAATTTGGACCGACTACAATTACATGAAAAGAGCAACTAAAAACCAAATATTAACATCAAAGACCTAGATCGACCGAGAATAAGTAGTAATAGCTACACAGAACAAGACCCGTGCAAATCCTTTAATTAAAATAAAGAAAGATATATACACAGGAAAATATCCAATAATGAAAGCAAGAATAAACTCACAATTACAACACCGCTTGGAGTCCGCCTCCTACATCTGACCATTGACCATCAGCCCAAAAATCATCAAGTCGCAAACCAGAGACTCACATTTTGACCTAAAATTAGGAACAATTACTACAAAGAACAAACCCCAAAATGTCAAAACGATCAAATAAAGCAAGCATCTTACCGATCAGGACGCTTAATCTCCTTCTACTTCTGGCCGTCGAGCATCAGACCAAAAATTGTAAAGCTTGAGAACTCGAAAAGGTTGAAAACTATTTCAAATTTATCGTGAAATGACATTAAGTAAGCCATTGGAGATCTTAAGATAATTTTAACTATATAGTGAAATGTCATTACGTAAACTATTTGACATCTTAAATTTATTTTTAACTTTATGGTGAAATGTCATTAAGGCCAACTACAAAGACATATGTTCATGAAACAATCATATACAGACAACGTGAATACAAGAAATTAGCACCTTAAACATCCTAGCATATAACCATAATACCTTAATTAACTAGCATCACAAGGAAATTTGGACCGACTACAATTACATGAAAAGAGCAACTAAAAACCAAATATTAACATCAAAGACCTAGATCGACCGAGAATAAGTAGTAATAGCTACACAGAACAAGACCCATGCAAATCCTTTAATTAAAATAAAGAAAGATATATACACAGGAAAATATCCAATAAAGAAAGCAAGAATAAACTCACAATTACAACACCGCTTGGAGTCCTACATCTGACCATTGACCATCAGCCCAAAAATCATCAAGTCGCAAACCAGAGACTCACATTTTGACCTAAAATTAGGAACAATTACTACAAAGAACAAACCCCAAAATGTCAAAACGATCAAATAAAGCAAGCATCTTACCGATCAGGACGCTTAATCTCCTTCTACTTCTGGCCATCGAGCATCAGACCAAAAATTGTAAAGCTTGAGAACTCAAAAAGGTTGAAAACTATTTCAAATTTATAGTGAAACGACATTAAGTAAGCCATTGGAGATCTTAAGATAATTTTAACTATATAGTGAAATGTCATTACGTAAACTATTTGACATCTTAAATTTATTTTTAACTTTATGGTGAAATGTCATTAAGGCCAACTACAAAGACATATGTTCATGAAACAATCATATACAGACAACGTGAATACAAGAAATTAGCACCTTAAACATCCTAGCATATAACCATAATACCTTAATTAACTAGCATCACAAGGAAATTTGGACCGACTACAATTACATGAAAAGAGCAACTAAAAACCAAATATTAACATCAAAGACCTAGATCGACCGAGAATAAGTAGTAATAGCTACACAGAACAAGACCCATGCAAATCCTTTAATTAAAATAAAGAAAGATATATACACAGGAAAATATCCAATAAAGAAAGCAAGAATAAACTCACAATTACAACACCGCTTGGAGTCCTCCTCCTACATCTGACCATTGACCATCAGCCCAAAAATCATCAAGTCGCAAACCAGAGACTCACATTTTGACCTAAAATTAGGAACAATTACTACAAAGAACAAACCCCAAAATGTCAAAACGATCAAATAAAGCAAGCATCTTACCGATCAGGACGCTTAATCTCCTTCTACTTCTGGCCGTCGAGCATCAGACCAAAAATCATGAGGACGTGATGATTTGACCCAAAATTAGCAGCAATGAGATCGGAGAACTACAGAGAGAGGAGATTAGGGTTTTCTCCGAGGGATCGGAGAGAAAGAAACGGGGAATTAGGGTTTTCTGAGAGAAGGGAGAGAGGGACATTTTGAGGAGCGGGTTTATTTTTGGGAGAGGATTTTTTCGGAATTAGGGTTTTTGAAGAACAATATGTATTTTATAGACCGCAGTTTAGCACCGACTCTAATCAGCCTCTCAACGGTAATATAATCGCACTAAGGAAACTATATCACGATCATCAGTTCTCTGACCGAGTCTCTGATCTAAATGGGTGGGAATTTTCCAATGATGAGTTTCAACGGAACTACACCAAATAAAGAAACGGCAGCTGTTAAATGGCGAAATATCAGAGACCCCCTCAAGTTTAGGGGTTAACAAAAAACCTCTTTTAATTCTTAAGATTAAGATTTTATCAAAAAACTCTCATAACAGCGGCTTACTGTAATTTTTCAGATGAATAGGTATAAAATTAAGTAGCGGAATATATTTTCAGTAAAAGATATGGTTCACACTTTAAGAGATTTTTTTAATAAAATCTTCAAGTTAAAAGGGATTTCATAATAACCCCTAAACTTAAAGGGGTTTTATGATTTTGTAGAACATATGGGGTTTGATAAATGTTCAAAGTTAGGGGTTTTATCATATTCAGTCTGATTAAATTACACTATAAATGGATTTTATTTGTCTTTTTCTTTTATGTGGCTCGCATGTGTGATTGTGACTTACATGTTAATTGGGTTTTTCCATATGACCCAATTTTAAAATAGGGTCATTGTATAGAAATCATGTTTGATTATCAATTAACGCATAAACTAACTTTAAAGAAATTTTAATCATAATCAACCATCTAGTGTCACGACCCTAACTTTCAAACCTAAAAGGAATATTGGAGCCGAACTAAACCTGTGAAAAATCCTCTAAAAATATGTATTCATTAACAGACCATCAAAATAAACTCTTCATCAAACTAAAACCAATAATAAATATTCTCTATAATCCCAAAAGCCAAACTACTCTAATTAACTTGATAAAAACAAATATTCATGTTATGGTAATTCACCATCTAAAAACAAAGATATCAAGAAACTGTCTTCATAGAGCCAAAAGAGCTATGGCCCAAACCGACTTAGCAGCCCAAAGCCCAGCCAAGAACGAATCTATCGACCCGCCGAGCAACGAACCATCTTTACCGACACGAAGTGCGGGATTAGTCGACCCTTCATAAATCATAACGACTCCTTAAATAGTCGGCTCGACCACCTACTTGCATGTCTCCTCGGCCGGAAACTCACTCGACTATCTAGTTGGCAAGTCATAAGGACGACCTGAAAACCAACCTGTCTCTACTAAGAGGATAAGATCCAACTAAGCTCCCTTTAAATATACATCAATCGACGCTACAGTATTGATCGATCCCATCAAGATTTCAATTCTGACAAATCTCAGGCATAAACAGCGTACTCCGCTCACAAGTCGTTTCCTAGATATCACTAAGATATCTGCTCGAATGACTTCCTTTCCAATCATCAGCTGACATCTATAAAGCAAAGAATAACTAAGGGAGCGTTTGGCAACCATGGCGTTTTTACCGTTTCAGTTTTTTTTTCAACAAAAATAAAGAAACGCGTTTGGCAACCAGGGCGTTTTTTTTGACTTGTCCCTTTACAAAATCTAAAAATTAAACACTTTTCTCAAAACACCAAAAAGGTGTTTTGAGATTCCGTTTTTTCATCTAAGCCGCCGTCGCCCGCTCGCCCGTCGTTCTCAAAACCCCAAAAAGGTGTTTTGAGATTCCGTTTTTTCATCTAAGCCGCCGTCGCCCGCTCGCCCGTCGT
>NC_033794.1:103896295-103920620 GCF_001876935.1 Asparagus officinalis | reverse complement strand
GACCCGCCGTCGCCCGCCCACCGCCGCTATATAAATGGTCAAACTAGTTTAACCAAAATGGCGTTTTTAAAACACATTTGAAAAAGAAACACCATGGCATGGTATTTTTTACAAAAACAAAACAAAAAAAACATTGATTACCAAACACACCCTAAACAGCCAACCTATCTTCCGTCATGCCTCATCTGTCAAAATCCAAGATACGTTGGAGATATCCTGACCCGCCGTCGCCCGCCCACCGCCGCTATATAAATGGTCAAACTAGTTTAACCAAAATGGCGTTTTTAAAACACATTTGAAAAAGAAACACCATGGCATGGTATTTTTTACAAAAACAAAACAAAAAAAACATTGATTACCAAACACACCCTAAACAGCCAACCTATCTTCCGTCATGCCTCATCTGTCAAAATCCAAGATACGTTGGAGATATCCTCTCATGTGCTCAAATGACTTCCCTTCCAATAGTCAGCCGACATCTATAAAGCTGAGAATGACTCAGCATCCTGTCTACTCATCCCACCACCGTCCCCCTGTGCATAGTCAAGGCCAAGGGTTAGAATCACAGAGGCGAAAGACTATAAAAGGGAGGAAGGAGGGTAAGAAAAGGAGGTGGGGCTTTCTACTCTCCACTCTCTGCTCTTTCTTTTAATCTTGACTCTACTAAGAGACTGAACCTTCATTAAATTCGGAGGAGCATTTTCTCCCAATGGATCTATTTTCTCTTCACTAATAGCTCTAAAAGAGTACCCCCTGAAAAAGACTTTAATGGCCCTGGGACTTTTCCTCGAACCCCGCTCAAGCTCACTAGCCGACTTGACCGTCGGAGGTACCACGGGGGGAAACAAGCCCCGCCCTCTTACGGGTTCATTCTTCTTGTTTATGCAGCAGAATCAGGAATTTCAGTCCAAGGATCGAGCATAAAGTCGGAGGAGGAGTCGGCCACATCTCTCATCCTCTCACTCTTCATCATTTGCGGATAGCTCTCATCGACTGTGTGATCTCGGACATCAACAGTTTGGCGCCCACCGTGGGGCTCACTTTCTTCTTTGAGAAGACAAGCCTAATTCTGAGCAGGGGCCTGATCCTGCTCAACCTTGAAAAGGAACATTGGAATCGTATCATTCAAGCTAAACAAAGTCTAGAATCGCATCATTCAAGCTAAGGAGGATTAGCCTATGGCTATGAGGAGTCAACATAGGCGTAGCCCTCGAGGACTTCAATAGCTTTCTGGGAAGTATTTACCAAGCAGGCATCCACCAGAGGATGGATCCGCTACCAGAACCCCGAGAGCCCTCCTAAGAGAAGACACACCGCTATGGTGCTTGTCTGGCTTGAAAATGAAACACAAGCTTCTTATCGTCGTCACAGATGAACTCCCCCTCTTGGACAGCCAAGGAGCTTGGAGTCGGATCACAAAATAGAACCCCGCCTACAATGAGGGTTATGATCAAATCCAATATCACTTAAGCTTCCGTCGGCAACAACTCATTCGAGCTCAGGAGCAATGATTAAGTCTGTGGCAGGCTCCTCAGACCATCGCCACCTTCAAAAGAGAGTTCCTACTTGCTAAGGATGAGATAGCGAGAAAAACTCGAAGGGCCACCAGATAATTACCTCCTCAGGAAATTCAGCCCTAGCCCCCGGCAGAAGCTCGAACCACCAAAGCCAAAGCAAGCACAGGTGGTCGAAGCATGCGACTCACTCTCCCTACAAGAAGGTTCCTCCATTCACAGGATGGTCAAGTCGTTGCTATTCCTGGAATCCCCAAGAGGAAACTATGATCCCATCAAATTCCAGGGAACAAAGCACCGGCATCTGGGGTTTCACCAATAAGAAGCCCCCCATCATAAAAGTTGCCCAGCCTCCTGATAAACACCAACCTCCGAAGGCTCAATCAGCAGGACACTGGCCATACAGGGCAACCAACGATGGTGAAGCAAGATCTGTTAAAAATCATCATATCCACCGTCGACTTGTAAAGACCTTAACAAAGACTCGAGTTCAGAAAGGTCCTGGCCGATGAGATGGCAAATATGTCAACAACTCAGCGACATTTAAAGCCAAACAGCTCGCCCTCCAAAGAGAGTAACATCCGACTCCAGATATTCAAATGACTGACGACTCGGTGTCCTAAGTCACACCACAACAAAGATGGCCAATAAAACAACGGCTCACCCTTGCCAAAACAGGCATATTCAAAGACAACAATAAACAACTAAGAAGTTCCAATTCGGTGGCCTTGTCTCCCGCAAAAGGCAACCTTCAAAATACATATGAGCAGAGAATAAGAATTTGACGCCATTCAGACGTTAAATATTGATAAATTATGCTCCATGATGTACAAATTCCGACAATTAATGAAAGTTTTAAAAAAAACATCAAAGACCTAGCCGACTCTTAGGGGTTCTAGGCATTCGACTTCCAAGTTGGACGGATATCAAAGACCTTCGCCTCCAATGATGTACAAATTACGCTCCATGATGTATAATTTATGATTGTCTTGTTTAATACCTCAGCTAATCCGTTTGCAATAGGATTTTATGCTGTCGACGAGACGTCTTGTGACGCCCCTGGTTTTAACAAGGCTACAATCTAAGGTGAAATCAAGAATGTCAAACCTGTCATGCACTACACCGTGCAATAACACGTTTCACCATCATAATTACTATTTATCTAGTGGAATCAACAACAGGTATAGGTACAAAACAGGCAAGAGGGAATATACAAAAGAAATACTAAACAACAAATATTCTGAAGAAAAATCATCACCACAGATGTAAATGGATACATCTTTAAGAAGAAAACATCTGAACTGATACAATTGTCTCACAATAGGAATTCAAATGAAATGACATTAAGGTACATCGCCTTTACAAAACTAAAATAATAACTCAAATGTTCATAAACACATCCACTATGGAGTTCTGACATAACTACTAGTAATATAGATAAATAACTACTAGAGCAGTTCCATCAACCTACGGCTCTCCGTACACCTGGCGCGTTACCTGAAAGGGGAGAAACAACAAGCGTCAAAGTGGTATAGCGAGTAACATCTCAACCAACCCCAGGGAGAAGGGCTAGAAGGATAAGAAAATAGCTACTATTACATATAGATAAACAATCATCTACTCTGAAATAAAAGGAGGTTTGATATTTAGAAATTTACAACACGAGCATGGTACGTCGAGCGAAATAATCCAAACAAGGAAACCCTCATGTATATACCATATGTCTCAAATTATAAATCCTTAAATACCAAATCCAAAAGCTACAGTGTGGAGTAATAATAAAAGACAGCTCCTCTAAATACCAAATCCAAATTACAATGTGAAAATATAACTTCATCTCTAACCATACTTTCAAAGACCTGTCATATGTCAATACATAAATCTGTAATAGCTTAAAGTCCAATACGAGGACTGTAGTAGATTATAGTCCAACACGAGGACTTCAATAGCTTATAGTCCAACACGAGGACTTCAATAGTTTATAGTCCAACACGAGGACTTCAGTAGCTTATAGTCCAACATGCGGACTTCAATAGATTATAGTCCAACATAAGGACTTCAGTAGCTTATAGTCCAACACGAGCACTGCAACATGCAAATAATGTTAAAACCACCATATTTTACTGTTCACTCTAATATCCCGGTGAATAAATCTAAGACTCATGCTCATAGTCAACTCATGTACACAAATCTCAGTGTATATCAATCCCATGCAACCTAGGTATCTCGCCAGCCACACAAACAAAAGTAACAACATGCACATGCACAAAAGTGCCCAGCGGTCGACTGCCGCCCACCACAGTCGACTGCACAGAGAGCAGAACACTTCTGCTCACATGCACGCTCGGCGGTCAACCACCACGATCGACCGCGCAGGAAATAGAAACTTCATGTTTCTGTTGCGCGCCCAGCGGTCGACCGCCACGGTCGACCGTACAGGTACAAAAAACCTTCTGCAGGTTTTTCTGCTCTGAGGGTTTTGATTCAAAAACTTTTATATGAAAATATTGAACACTAAAAATCCTACATAGATAATATTCCTCAGCATTTAACATTTCTAAAGCATATGAAATAAAATCTAATCACTATAGATAAAACGAAAACATTCTTGGATACGTGTAAACATGTCGAAACATATAAAAACAAAGATTTTTTATTTAAAACTCTTGTTAGGAATAAATTTAAAATCTAGATCTTCATTTAGAAAATTCGTGGGTGGATTTTTATAAACCAAAACTTGATCTTTACATCATATACTATAAAGATTCAACTTTATACACAAAATAGCATTTTAGGCTCAAATAAACCATGTAAAAACTCAAATAAAATCATTTAAAAAGTGGGTGCAGAGTTGGGCAAGATGAAACTTGTCTGAGGGGTGTTGATGAATTCTCAAAAACGTGTGAGAATGATCCATCGATGCAAAACGCCGCAAATCCGGCCTTCTCCTCGCTTTTCGCCTCATGAAACTCCCCCGAGAACACAAGTTTAGGGCTAGGGTTTGAGAGAGGATGAGAGGGGCTGCTAGGGTTTGGAACACAGGAGAAAAGAGTTGTCTTTCATGTATAAATATGTGTATATATAATAGCAAATCCAAAAAACTACAGCCCAAAACCCGAAACCCGAAACTGAAAACCCAGTGTGACTAGAAACATACTCTTCGGTATTTTGGTTGTAACTTTCGCATCCGACCTCGGAATTAGGTGATTAAATATTTGTTAGGAAGATACTGAAGAGACCTACAACTTTAGTCTTACACTTTCTCAGATTCTAACTGCATTAGTGTGTAAAATTTAGAAACTCATAACTGGTCATTATTCTCAGATTTCTCTTTTGGTCTTTGTGCATGTTTTTCACATTTGTACTTATATATATTCACAAATATATATTGAATTGATCTCAAATCAATACTTATCATATACAAACATCAAAAATATTATTCTTCATCATATGACATATTTATCATTATTTATCATAAAATATTCAAAATTTTCGGGGTTTTATATTCTTCCCCCCTTAAAAGAATTTCGTCCTCGAAATTCTGCAAAGTATCTTAAGCGTTAATAATATGAGAAAAGCACAAAGAGGGGATAATCTAGACAAGGAAACCCTCCCGTACACATCTCATACTATTAATCCCTAGATATGAATCACTAGCAATATCTATGCTAAACAATCTAAATCTCATACTATTAATCCCTAGATATGAATCACTAGCAATATCTATGCTAAACAATCTAAAATGTGGATACTCTCACTTAACCCCTAACTAAACATGAATCACTAGCAATATCTATGCTAAACAATCTAAAATGTGGATACTCTCACTTAACCCCTAACTAAACAGAACTAGTACGTCGGGCGAAAAATCCAAACAAGGAACACCCATATATACCATGTGTTCCGAATTATTAGGAGTTAAGTGATAATACCTCATTTTAGTGTTAAATATAAATATGACTATCCAAATCATCATAAAGCATGAGAAAATTATAATCAAATTAATTTACATATTCAAAAAGGTGTGGGTAGTTGCATATCCTCTTCGTACTCCCAAGAAGCCTCCTTAGCTCTTTTCCGAAACACTTGAACTTTGACTAATGAAATCACATTATTTCTAAGTCTCTTATTTTCTCATAACAAGAATACGAATATGAATCTCAATCGTAGTCAAGTCATCATGGAGCTAAATCTCCGGCAAGTATAATACTCGTTATTGTTCATCGACAAGTAAATACTTCTTAAGCATCGAAACATGAAAAATATCGTGTATACTCGACATCGATGTTGGAAGATCTATTCTATATAAAACTACTCCAATACGGTGGAAAATCCTGAATTGTCTAACTTATCTCGGGGGTAAGTTTTTCCCGTCTACTAAATCGTTGTATTCCCTAACATGGAAATGTTAGACCCTAAGGTCGCTATGAAAGAACCCTAGAGGGGGGTGAATAGGGTTTATGCTAATCTAATCCGATTTAAATGCCAATTAAAACTTACTAATAAATATCCTAGCAAGTAACAAGATAACTATGTAAGGATATGAAACAAACACAAGGGGAAACAAGTTAAACTAGATAGTGGATAAAATAAACAATGAGCAATTGACAAAGGCAATATGAAAAATAAGCACGAATATAAAAACAATATGAAAAACAATATGTTCACAAGGTTCGGTCCCCACGACCTACATCCCCGCTCCTCACCTCGAGGAGATCTTCACTATCACGACACACCCGGTTTGAAAGCCAGAACTTCTCTACACACTCGGTTATCAAGTCAACCAACAACTCTCACGAATCCTCACAATGTACATACACAAGCTACAACCTCAAGTGTTGGTCCTCACATATCGCCTCTCTCAAGTGCTCGGAATTATCACCTCTCACTAGGCCACCGACGCCACTCCTCTCGGTATCGACTACGTCATCACCACACACTCCTCTCGGTGTACAAGTGTATTACAAAGTGATTTCACAATGAACACGAATTTAACAATGGATGTTCTCTATAATTGATGAGAACTCAATTAAGCTCACTCTCACTAAATCACACACCACTACCCAACAATATATTGTGTGAAATATTATAAGCTCAACAAGGTGTGTGGTAAAAACAAGTAAATTAATTAATATAGCTAAGATGTAAATATGAACAATTAATCAATGAGCTATATAAAAGGAGTTTAGAAAACTTCTCAATAAGCAAGAAGATCTGTAGAAGGATGATGAGGATATGATCCTCAATGGAAGATGAAAAGATCTCTTCTTGTAGTGAAACTCCTCTTTTGAATCAAACCAGCAAACAAGGCTTAAAACACCTTTTAAACACTTCTTAAAACTTTGTAAACTTGTTTTAAACAAAACTCTTGATGAATGAGGAGTTGAATGCATAGGGGTATTTATAATAACTCCAAACAGCAACAAAAACACATGCAAAAAAGACCAAAAAACCAAACAACAAAGCTGCTAGACGTTACTGTTCAACGGCTAGTTCGGCGGTCGACCGCAGAGACAGGTCCGGTCGACCGTGAGCAGTTGAGCAACAAAGAAAATGTTGGCCTTCTTGTTTTGATGATGATTTACAAACAATTTACTACTAATGTTGTTTGTCTAGTGTTTGTACATTCCTATGTATTGTAGACAAACAACGTAGTTGGAGGTTGGATGGATTAAGTCTACACGATCATATCAAGAGGAGATTGGCGGAATTGTGGAGTGAAGCAACATACAATTCAAGTTAAAGATCAAGCTCAAGCTTCATCCGCATAGTGTACCAAGTTGAGCTACAATGAAGATCAAGATCAAGCTTGGGTAATCTAGTTTAGATTTTATATTATGTGTGTTTAGTTTTGGTTTCTATGCATATATATAGTTTTATATATATACATACATAGTTTTAAGTTTTCATATTTACTATTGTGTTTTGGTATCACATGTTTCATATTTACTATTGTGTTTTGGTATTTATTGCATAGAATATGCAATTTTGTGAAAATATTATATTCTTAGTTTTTGGACTTAACAATAATCATATACATACTTTATTAAGTCTATATAATCATTGTGCAAAGTCTCAAAACATGGTTTAGCCAAAATGTCAAAATTCACATGTTTCCATTTTTGTGTTTTGGACTATTTTGCAAAATGATGATTTTTCACAAATGGGAAATGCAATTTGGAAAATTCTTTTTGTAACATGCTTGTCTTCATGTTTATATACATTTCCCAAAGTTTCATTATTTTTGAACTTCATTTGTTACTTTTAACATATTTTCTAAAGTGTCAAAATTAGCTTCCAAAAACTGTTTTTTTGTCATATCTGTTTTCGGTCGACCGTACCGGTCGACCGATCATTTGATCTTTCATCACTGGGCGACAGAGAGTTGGTCGGTCGACCGGTCCGGTCGACCGAAAGCTCCATCGGTCGACCGCACCGGTCGACCGACGATTGTCCAGAAATGCTTCTTCGTGTTTTTGCTCTCCGTCGGTCGACCGACGAAATTTCCGGTCGACCGCAATAGATCCGTTAGACACTAACGGCTATTTTTCTGAGCTGTCTTCTGGGGACTTTTCTGTCATTTGTTTTGGGGTTTGGCTGAGATTTTGAGTGGGTATAAATACCCTATTGCTGTTCTCTTTCAACCTAACTAAGAGAATTGTTTAAACAAGTTTAAGGGTGTTTTGTGAGTGTTTAAGAGTTTTGTTTGTGAAGCAAATTTCACAAGAGCAAGTGGAGATCATCCTTTGGTGTTTGAGCATTCACTCTTCTCCCACTCTCTTGTCATCTTTAGAGAAGTGTTTCTAAACTCATCTAGCAATTTATTATTTTGATTATAATTTCAGTAAGCTAGATTTATATTGAGTTTAGTTTAATTGATTTTATTTATCTCTTTGTACACACACAACCATTGAGCTTATTGTATTTACATTCATAGTATAATTGGGTTGTGGGATTGTGTAACTTAGAGAGTGAGCTTATAATTCGTTCTCATTCATTGTAGAGAACAAACACTTTGTATTGAGCCTAATTGTGAGGATTCACTTGTAATACACTTGTACACCGAGAGAAGTGTGTGGTGAGAGACAGGGTCGAATCCAAGAGGAGTGGCGTCGGTTGACGTGCCTAGGGAGAGGTTGTAACCGAGCACTTGAGGAGGAGGACACGGGCTAGGACCAACACTTAGTGTGTGAGGTGTGATTGCATAGTGATTGTATTGTGAGGTGTAAACGTTGTTCGGGTGAACGTAGAAAACCCGGTTGTGATAGTGGAGATCTCCTCGAGGTGAGGAGCGGAGACGTAGGTCGTGGGGACCGAACTCCGTAATCATATTGTTTGTTTGTGATTGCATTGGCGCACTTACTTTTATGTTCATATCTTATATCGCCTTTGTATATTGCTTGTTGATTATATTGCCCACTATCTAGTTTAGATTGTTTACCCTTGAGTTTATATATCCTTGCACATACATAGGATATATCTCTTTGTTGTTCATATTGCTTATCCTAGCTTGTATATAGTTGTTATATTTCATACTAGCTAGGATAACTTATTAATTAATTTTAATTGGCATTTAATCGGATTAGATTAGCATAAGACCCTAATCACCACCCCTCTAGGGTCTAACAGAAAACAGGCTGGATAAGTGACGGTCGACCGCATTGTCCGCCTTGAGTTAAAGATCCAAGTTATCTTATTTGTGCTAATCTAGTTATGATTACATTTGTCTTGCTTGCATATATTCACATATATATCATGAATATAAATGTATTTCGTTTAGGCTATGAATCAAATGTTGCTCCTAAATTCATTAGTTTTTCCTATGCACAATGGGCTTCTAGATTTAAACTATTTGTTGAATCTAGAAATATTGACTTATGGAAAATTATTGATTGTGCTTATATTGTGCCCACATTGGAGAAATCCAAGTGGAGCGATCATGATAATAAAATATTTACAATAAACAAGTTTTTGTTAGAATTTTTGCTTAATGCTTTTGACTCATCATTTTCTAACAAATTTGTTCATTTTGATAGTGCTTACAAACTTTGGAAATTTATTGAAGCACATCAAGGGGACTTGGAGGCAATCCGACAAGCTTTGGAGGATTCTTCTTCAAGTTCATGTGGAGCATCATACATACGGCCACAAGAGGATAACTCTTGTGTAGTAAGCGATTCTGATTCTGATAATGATTTATCTATTGATTAACTCGCTTGTGCATATGAAAGATTATCTCATGCCTATACTAAATTGCAAAATAATTTTATTGATCTTAATCATGAGTCGCTAGCTTCCAAACTTGATATTGTTGTTAAAGAGAATGCTATTTTAAAAGAAAACAATGAGTTATTAAGTTTGGAAAATAATAACATGTCTTCATTTATTGCTAGCTTAACTCATGCTAATAATAATGCCATGATAGAAGTAGAAACTATTAGAAATAAGTTTAATTCTTTTAGAAATGATCATGTTTCATCTACTTCTATTTCCAATGCTTGTATGCCTAACAATGTGTTGAATCATGTTAAAGAACGCATATCATCTTTAGATTCAACCCTTAAAACATGCATTGTAGATAATAAGAAACTTATGGACTTGGGTGCAAAGTCTAGTACTACAACTTCTAAACCCAAAGGCCATTTAGCTAAATTTTGCTATGATGCACAAAAACATAAGAATATTAATCCTTCTTGTGCATGTCATCAAGTTTCTTCATCACATGTACACACACATGCACCTATTTCTCATCATAAGCATGCTCTTGTGTATCATTGTGATTTTTGTGGTAGAGTTGGTCACTTAGCCAAGTTTTGTTTTGATTTGCGAAAAGTTTCTAAATCGCAAAATATTTCAAGTAGACCAACATTATTTCAAAATGTTTCTCATTTGCAAAATAATTTTAAAAGACCATCTTTATTTGCAAATGTTCCTCGTGCACATCCACATGGTCAACATAACCAAATGCATCCTCTTCATTGCACTTATTGCAATCGAATGGGTCATTTACATAATTATTGCTATGACCGGACCCGTGCACTAAATGCGCCCAAATGGGTTCATAACCCTAGGACTTTGAGCCTTATTGATAGGGGTCATGTCCCTAACCAATCCGGCACCAAGAATTCTTGGGTGCCAAAATGATTTTTTAAACCAAGAATTTTCGTACTTTTACTTTTTTTTTCTTGGTTTTGAAAATTACGTTTTAAAATCTTTTTGTTATGAAAATAATTTTTCTTTTATCAAATCTTTTGTTTTCATAATTATTAGTCTTGATTTTGATGAGAGGTTTGTGTTTATATAACCCTTCCTAGAATGATTATATGGGTTGGAACAAGCTTAAGAGCTTAATATATTGTTGCCTCTCTTAAAAATTCTTTTGTTAAAAAATTGTGTTTTGATTTGTTGCTTTTGAATTCATTATAATTCACTTATATGATGATATTTATATGTTTGTGCTAATGGATCATCTATTCGTGCTTTATAATGTATTCTATGAGTGGTTTGATCAAGTCTTACAAAAGAATTTTTTTTTGTTGATCAAATACACTACAACAGATAGGTCTTTTAACGACCAATTTTTTTGCGAGAAATTATTTTTCCTCGACAAATATCACTTTCGACGAGGAAAATATTATTTCCTCGGTAAATATCAGTAGGTCTTCTACGAGGAATATATTTTCCTCACAGTAGACCATTTTCTACGATGAAAATTTTAGTTCCTCACTAAAGATGATCATGATTCGGTCTCCTAACTAGTTATTTTATTGGCGAGGAAATATGAAATTTTGGTGATGAACTTTTTCATCGCGAAATGCACATTTAACGAGGAAATAATCATTTCATCGCTGTTCTTTTGGCGGAAAATCCGTCAAATGTAACAACGACAATGTATGATTTCCTCACTGAAGATCCATAATCTGCGAGGAACCGTTTCCTCATCAAAAGTATCAATTAGCGAGTAAATAATAGTCTCCTCATTATTAGTTTGGCGGTGATAAATTTAAGACTTCATCGCTAAAATGTTTTGTTTTTACGAGGAACTGTTTCCTCGTTAAAAAGAATCTATTAGTGAGGAAATTATAGTTTCCTCACTATTAATTTGGCGGTAAAATTTGCAACACCCGCCAAATTCGTTGATGACAAATTAAAGGTTTCCTTGCTAAAATTTTTGTTTTATGAGGAACTGTTTACTCGTTAAAAAAATCAATTAGCGAGGAAATAATAGTTTTCTCATTATTAGTTTGACGGAAAATTGTACAAAACCCGCTAATTTCAATAGCAACAAATTTAAGGCTTCCTCGCTAAAAGTTTTTGTTTTACGAGGAACCGTTTTGCCGTAAAAAAAAACCTATTAGCAAGGAAATTATTCAACAATTTATAGACACTGAACAATTTCAAAGGTAATCTTGCTTCATGGTGTTTGTTTATTACACTTAGTTTAACAATTATGGAGTAACTTTTCAATATTTTAATTTATTTTGAGACAGGCTACGGAGACTTGAAGCAATTAGGTAAACTTCATTTAATCTAATATTGGTTTTTGTATGTTACTTTTGATATTCCAACATGACTAGTAACATGCTCGAAGTAATCATTTAATCTAATAATGTTTTAGTCCTTTTAAGGATGGACAGAAATTGGATTTTTGTTTAGAGATAGGTTTCATAACCCTGAATTGACCAATGGTTTGGGTGATTTAGTTATTTTTTTTAATAAAACATATATTTTCTCCGTTCTCTTCCGCTTCCCCCCAAAAATTTCCCCCAAAATCAAAAAACCCCGCGCCCCTTAACCTCATCCCCTTAAATCTCTCATCTGAAATCCCTCATCTCAAACCCCAATCTCTCAAATCCCTCGCCCATCTTCTTCCTCCTCCTCCGCTCCCGCCGCCGCCGCCTCCACGTCGTCTTCATCTGCATCTCCTCCGCTCCCGCCGCCGCCTTCACGTCGGCCTCCTTCGGCACCGTCAACGCGTTGACGTAAGGCTTGAAGGATAACCGGTTCCCGTTCTTGCCGTCGCTCCCGAAGGTCGCTTCTCTGACGGTCAGTTCTCAAACTCATCGCCGATTTGTTTTCTTGAACCTCGATTTTGTTGAAATTGGTGTTTTAGGGCGTTTTCTTTTGAATCTGTAGCTTTTTACGCCACCAATTTGATAAAATTTGGGCGAATTATTAATACCTCTTTATTTGATTTTCTTTGGGACGGTCTTTGTTGTTGATTTCAGTGGAGTACTCTTTTGAAAGTTTTCTAGGTTTTTCTTTATGATGCTTTGGAAACCCTGTTCAGTGGAGTACTGCTTTAGAGTGGAGATTGATACAAAGATCTTCACTCCTTGGTTGGTAAGTCATGGCAAGCGATAAGGGGAAGTTTTCAGGGAGAGATGAATCTTCGGCCTGCGCTGAAGCTGCTGCTATTTCTTCTGCTACCAAAGATGGGGGTGGCGAGGAGTTTCAAAGTCTGCGGCCATTACACGGGTAAATTGGTTCGTACAATTTTCTATGCCTTTTTGTTGTTTCCAAATTAAGCATACTGGGGGTCTTTCACTGATAAGTATTGAGAGACATCTAACATGGTGATGTGTTTAATTTTTAATTATGGTAAATAAGATGTAAAAAAATCATAGTATTACAATTAGTAAATATCTTTAAGTAAAAAACTGAATGTTTTCATGTGTTTTCTTTTGTCCATAGTCCTATTATGTTTGTCAACTGGTATCTTCACAAATGTTTAATTAGTATTTATAAACATATCATCAAGTTTTATACTAACTTTGCACTTACTTCATGTTAATTCATGTTAATTCATGTTAATTAAAGTGGACGAGCTGGCTATGAACGACCATTGTCGTCGAGAAAATCAAGATGCGATCACTACTATAGGTAGCCTTTTTGTTTTTTCATATTTAAATTTTTCCTCTTAAAGTTATGATATGTTGATTTGTTGAGATTTTATTTTAGTTTTAGAAAAATCATATTGATGTGGTTATAGGATTTGATTCAAACAGACCGTACAAACGAGGGAGTTTAATTTGGAGTGCTTCTATCTTACTCAACCTACTAATTTGATTTTTATATTCTCTACTCTTTGCTGAACATTTTGGACAACAGTTTTTTCTTTAATGTTTAATTTTGTTTTAGAATTATGTTTGTAATGTACTAACTATATACTGATGTTTGTGAATCTCAGCTTCTTGCAGAGGCAGAGGCAATTATCTTGTACTACAAAACAGAAGAGTGATGTTTTGCCTGTTGACCACAAAGATTCTGATGCAGCAGGTACACTTGAACCAGCAATCATTACAAGCAGCAATCTTCCTGAGTGGGCACAACCACTGGAACCTGTAAGAAAACTGCCTACTAATGTGGGAGCAAGGATTAGAAATTGCGTATACTCTTCTTTGGAGAAAAGTCCACCAGAATGGGCAAAGGAGATTCTGGAGTATTCAATCAGTAAAGAGGTTTACAAGGGGAATGCATCAGGCCCTACCAAGGTAAATAGTCCAATTTGGTGGATGCTGAGAGGGATTATTCGTCTTTAAATAAGCGATATCTGAGGCTATTTATATCCCCAGAATTTACAAAGGTGTTTCGCAATTACGTAACTGGACCATGAAGTTTCTCATTGTCCCTGTTCTTTTTTTGGGTTCTGATTGGAAGGCTTGGTTAGTCTGTAGAATAGGTTTTCTGTGAAAGGTAAGAGATTTGCGGATAGAATGAATATTGCTTAAGTTTACAATATCTAAGGTATATTTCATTCCATGAGATGGTGCTGTGTGTGGATCCAGTTCAGTGTGAAAATGTCAATAGTTCAGTTCAGTGTGAAAACGTCAACTGAACTTGATTTATTAAGGGTAGTTAGAGATACTGCTTAGGTGTTTTTGTGGTTTTATGTATGAGAAATTGCTGATTTCATCAGTGTTATATATTATATTACATTCTACCCTTGAAATTTACAGGCAGATAAGGAATAGAGAGTTTGCCATGCAATCACGGGAGAGGAAGAAGATGTATGTGAAAGAACTTGAGATGAAGAGCAAATATCTAGAATCAGAATGTCGGCGGCTTGACAATGCCCTGCGCTGCCGTATGGCGGAGAATTTTGCCCTTCACCAACTGCTCCAGAAGGACTGTGCTTCTGCAGCTAAACAGGAGTCTGCTGTGCTCTTTATGGGTAATACTCTTGGAGACCCAGATTGCTGCTTCCGCTTCTGTTTCCTACTCTATACTACTTTGTTTGAAGTAGGGACATGATCGAACACGTGTGTGATTGTGCACACATACACTGCCAACTCCTTTGTTACCCGCCAATCATTTTACTTTTGTTTGTACTCTCACTGTCATTTACCAATATCATCAGTTTACATACCAAAAAAAAAAAAAATATTACACCAAGAGAATCAACACTTTTAATCAGTCCTAGTTTAAAATATAGTCAGCATACTAGTTTCTACATATAGAATTGAAGAGCCAAAAGGAAGTTATTTGTGCCACAAATCCAAGGCCAATTTTGACGTTGAAGGTTGGTATATACACTGTATTTTGGCTAAACGACATTGTAGCTTGGAGCTATTTGAAGATGAATACCTCATACCAGCTTATTTTATCAGATTTAGCATATTGCATCCCATCCCATCCGGAAAGGTTTTTATTTTTGTACCTTTGCAGATTCTCGCATGTTTGTTTCTTGAATCCTCCCTGTACAATGGTCCACAGCAATGGCATAAAGAAGGCAATGGCTTTTACGCAAATTACCCAAAACAGTACTGTAGGCCCCTAGAAAAATGCATTTTTGCACACATATATATACCCCACCTATGGTTGATATTTTCTTTCATTTCCACTAGTAGAAAAACGACCAACCTAGACGGAAATTTCCGTCTAGGTTGGTCTACAATCCGTCTAGGTTGGATCATCTAGACGGAAATCCGTCTAGGTAGATTGGTTTATTCTGTTTCCGTCTAGTTTGGATCAAACTAGACGGATTTCCGTCTAGATTGATCAATCTAGACGGAAACCAACCTAGACAGAAGTTATATTTCCGTCTAGGTTGACCCTAGACAGAATTCCGTCTATACTGAACCAACCTAGACGGAAATCCGTCTAGGTTGATTATTACAACCTAGACGGAATTTCCGTCTAGTTTGGTTCATACTAGACGGAATTCCGCACAAAAAAATGATGGGACTTGGGAGCAAAGGAAAAATGGGTAAGTAACGTGTTAATGATGCATGCTTTTATAATATTTTAAGAATATAGGTGAAACTGATATTATTGTTCTAAAGATGATTATATTGGTTAGGTTGTAATTGAGAAGTTGCATATGATTGAACTGGATATATTTTTTTACTTATAGGATCAAATGATAAAGATGCGAGCAGATACCACTCAACCTGATGGAACTCGAACAATGACAGATGAGGAAATTTGTGCAAAAGTTCTCAAAGTCAAATCAGGCTACATTAAGGGCTGTGGTTTTGGCCCTAGACCACCACCATTAAGGTTCCCTCGTTCTTCGATGAGTGAAATGTCTGAAAAGAATAAAGAGTTGCAAGAACAGCTTCAAGAGACCCAACAACTTGTAGGAACTCAACAAGAAAAGATCGATGCGCAAAATGAGGTAATCCAAAGATTGGAGGAGCAAGCCAAAAAGTTTGAGGAGTTTATTGCTAATTTTTCCGGGCAACGTCCATCAGCTTAGTGTTCTTAGTGAACTTAAACTTGGAGAAATGTTCCTTTGATCGTGTTGCATTTGTTATTGCTTTAGACTAGCATTGTTACTTATAGTAGAAACTTGATTGCTTTATTTATTTTAATTGGTTTGATGTACTGTGGTGACAATTGATGACAAATACTTAAACTTGGAGAAATGTTTCTTTGTTGTCGCTTCTGTTGTAATTTTCCTCGATATAGACCATATAACCTATATTGACAAATGTAAATTTCCTCGTAATTAAATTTTTTTGGCGAGGAATATGGGATACAATCTACAACGACAAATTTAAATTTCCTCGTCTTTGAGTCCCTTTATTGAGGAACTGTTTCCACGAGAAAAGATACATATAATGAATAAAATCAATTTCCTCGTTAAAGATTTATCTTTGGTGAGGAACAATTTTCTCGCTGAAAGATACTTACAACAACAAAAATAGTTTTTTAGAACTTTTATTATATATAAATTAAATATTATTCATGTATCATTGGCGAGGAAACTGTAGTTTAGCGATGAAAAATGTATGAGATTAGGTGAGGAAAACTATCGAGGCTAAAGAGTAACAACGAGAAAAGAATATATTCATCGCAAAAAGGGTTTCGCGAGAAATTATAATATTCCTCGTAGAAACTTTTCTTGACCACCCTACCGCGAGGAAATGGTGACCAAAGTTTTTTCCTCGCCAACACACTACGGCGATGAAATCTCGACTTTCAACGACAAACTTGTTCCTCGCGGAACTACGGCGATGAAATCTCGACTTTCAACGACAAACTTGTTCCTCGCGGATTAGCTTTTTTGTTGTAGTGAAACATCATTTTTGGTTTAAATGGTTGATTTATGATTTCATTTGGTTGATTTGTTTTCATTCGAAAACTCTTTTTGCATGATTCTCATGTTTTCTCTCTTTTGATTTCATAAATCTATTTTTTATACATGGTTTTTAGGCTTGTATTTTGAGACACATTTATCGTGACATATCATTATGTGTTCTCATTATCTCTTGGATGCGAGTGTTTTTTTGGCATATTATTTATGCTTGCTCACATGTTTGCCATGATCTTTTATTGCTTATATTTCATATGGCTTTTTGATAGGGGGAGCTATTCCCTATATTTGCTTTGTACTCACTCATGCTTATTGATAGGGGGAGCTTTCGCTCTCTTCATTCCTTTGTCCCCTTTTTGATGTTGTCAAAGGGGGAGAAATATTATGAGTATACATTTTTCTTGTTTATATGCATGTGAATTATAATTTATATATTCATTTTCTTTCATGCATATATTATTTTTGTAAATTATTTGTCATCATAAAAAAGGGGGAGATTGTTGGCCTTCTTGTTTTGATGATGATTTACAAACAATTTACCACTAATGTTGTTTGTCTAGTGTTTGTACATTCCTATGTATTGTAGACAAACAACGTAGTTGGAGGTTGGATGGATTAAGCCAACACGATCATATCAAGAGGATGTTGGCGGAATTGTGGAGTGAAGCAACATACAATTCAAGTTAAAGATCAAGTTCAAGCTTCATCCGCACTCGACCGCCTAGTACCAAGTTGAGCCTTACAATGAGATCAAGATCCAAGCTTGACCGGTTCATCTAGTTTAGATTCTATATTATGTCATGTCTGTTCAATACTCTAGCTCAATTATCTATTACACACACATACTATGGCTTTCTAGATATATATATATACTACTATATATATATATATATAATACTACTATACTATATATATATATACTATATATATATATATATATATATATATATAATATAGTATATACCTCATATATATATATATATATATATATTATATATATATATATATAAGTTTGGTTTCACTGCACATATATACTAGTATTTATATACTATAACATACATCATCGTTTTGCGGTTTTCATGCTTTATAAATATGAATCACATATCTTCATACTCGTTACTACTTCGCTGTTTTACCGGAAACATTGCATAGAATATGCCAATCGAAAGCTGAAATATCTAATAAATACTTAGATATTATGACCAGAAACAAAACATAATAAACAATAAATCAATACAATCATTTATAATAAAGATCTAAATATAGTCAATGCTGCCAAGATACGTCAAAACAAATAAAAAGGCCAGACATTATATAGACCAAATAGCGTCAAATTCAACAATGATTCTCTATTTCCGTGTAATTGACCGCTAATATTTTAGCCATGCACATTATTTTCACATGGCGGAAATGCAAATTGGGAAAAAATTCTTATTTACGGTAAACTGTGTGTCATTATGTTCATCCTATAACCAAAGTCTTCCATTATTTTGCCGACTTCATTTGTTAGCTTTATTAACATATTTCTAAAGCTGTCAAAAATCTTACTCTCCAAGAAAACTCGCTTTTTCTGTTCACTATCTGTTTTCCGTCGCACCGTAGGTTCGACCGCATCACTTTGCATCTGTCATCACCTGGCGACAGAGCAGCTTGGTCGGCATCGACCGGTCGTCCGCACCGAAAAGCCTCCACTCGGTCGGCACCGCCACCGGCCTCGACCGCACGATTCGTCCCAGAGCTGCGTTTTCGTATTTTTCGCGCTCCACATCGTCGACCGACAGAATGTTCCGTCGACCGACCAATAGATCCGCTTAGGCCACTCCAACGCGCCCTATTTTACTGAGCGGATTTTTCTGATGCTTTTTGGACTTTTGTTGGGGCCGTTTGGCTTGACGATTTTGCACGCTGGGTATCAAATTACCCTACTGGATGTTCTCTTTCAACCTGAACTAAGAGAATTGCTATTAAACAAGTTTAAGGCGCTGTTGTGCTGCTTTGCTTTAAAACGCCAGTGTTAAGAGTTTTGTTTGTGAGCCAAATTTCACAAGAGCCCAAGTGGAGATCAACTCCTTTGGTGTTTGAGCCATTTCACATGCTTCTCCCACTCTCTTGCCCTCATCTTTTAGCCCAAGAAGTGTTTCTAAACGCATCTAGCCCTATGTTCATTATTTATGCATTATAATTTCCAGAAGCCTAGATTTATATTAGTTATAATGTTTAATTGCATTTTATTTATCTCTTTGTACCACACACAACCAATTCGCAGCTTATTGGCTATTATACTCATAGTTATAATTGCCGCGTTGTGGTTGGCGCATTGTGCTACTTGAGAACCGCGGCAGCCTTATATTCGCCTTCTCATTTCATTGCCCTAGGAACACAAATACTTTGTATTGAGCCTAATTGTGAGGATTCACTTGCTAATACACTTGCCCTACACCGCCCAGAGCACACCCCAACCACCAGAAAAAACAAAAAAACAAAAATCCAAAAACTGTGTCGGTGCAGCAGACCGGGTCAATCAAGAGCGAGTGGCGTTGCCGTTGACCGTGCCTAAGGGAAAGGCTGTGTAACTCGAGGCCAACTGCAGGATTGTGAGGACACAGCCTAGACCCAACACTTAGCTGTCGGGTGAGCGCTCGTGCCATTGCATAGTGATTGTATTGTGATCGGCTGTAAACGTTGCCTTCGCGCCGTAAGAACTTCAGAAAACCCGGTTGCTGCATAGTGCGCAGATACTCCTCGAGTGAGCGACAGCCGGAGACGTTAGCGTCGTGGGGACCGCAACTCCGCTAATCATATTGTTTGTTTGCTCGATTGCAATTGGCCGTCTACTTCCTTTTATGCCTTCATATCTTATATTCGCTTTTGCTAATATTGGCTTGCTTGATTATATTGTCCACTATCTAGTTTAGCATTAGCTTTACCCCATGTCGTTAATTTATATTTATCCTTGCCCATATATATTTTTGATCATATAGCGCATATATCTCTTTGTCTGTTCATATCGCTTATCCTAGTTTGTATATAGTTTATATATTTCAATACTAACGCTCATCCATAAACTTTATTAATTAAAAATTTAAATTGCGCGATTTAAATCGGATTTAGATTACCCATAAGACGCCTAATCACCCCCCCTCTAGCCGTTGCTAACAATTGGTATCAGAGCTGGCTGCTCTTTGATTTAAGGCACTAACCGCCTGCAGTTAAAGATCAGTTATTGCTGATTTGTGCCTAAATCTAGACCTATGATTAGCATTTGTCTCTGCTTTGCAGAATATGTCACCATAGATATCAATGAACTACTACAATGTATTCGTTTAGGCTATGAATCAAATGTTGCTCCCTAAATTCATGAACTTGTCCCCTATGCACAATGGGCCTTCTAGGCCATTTAAACTCTATCCTATGCATTCTAGAAATATTGACTTATGGGAAGTTATTGATTCGTGTTTACATTGTGCCCCACATTGCCCAGAAATCCACAGTGAGCCCAATCATGCATAAGAAAATGTTGTTCAAATGAACAACGCTTTTGTTAGAATCTTTTTTCTTACATGCTTTGCCACCTCATCCGTGTTCTCTAACAATATATTGCTTCATCAACGCGCTTACAAACTTATGGACAAATTTATTGCAAGCCACATCAAGGGCACTACGGAGCGTTAATCCGACAAGCTTTGCGAGCGATTCTTCTTCAAGTTCATGTGGAGCCATCAATACCATTATCGCGCCACAAGAGGATAACTCTTCGTGTAGCCTAAGCGATTCTGATTCTGATAATGATTTATCTATTGATGAACTCGCTTGTGCCATATGAAAGATTATTCTCATGCGTATACTAATTGCAAAAATAATTTTATTGATCTTCAAAGCCAAGCAATGCTACGCATTTGTAAACGATCATGCAGTCACTTAGCTTCTAAACTTGATATTCGCTTGCCTTTAAAGAGCAATGCTCTTGCACAAGAAAACAATGAGTTATTAAGCTTTGCAAAATATATAACATGTCTTTCATCTATTGCTAGCTCTAACCTCATGTGCTAATAATGATGCCATGATAGAAGTGCGAAACTATTAGCAATGGAGCTTTAGTTCGCTTAAAAATGATCATCTTTCATCTATTCTATTCCAATGCCTTGTATGCCATAACAACCGCTGTTGAAAGTGCAATCATGTTAACAGAACGCATATCATCTTTAGATTTCAACCCGTCCAACAACATGCATTGCCCTTAGCATAATAAGAACTTACGGACCTTGTGCAAAGTCTCGTACTACAACCTTCAAAACCCGTACATTTTGCACGACATGCCTATAACAAAACTATATAAGTGTTCTATTTGCGGTCGCTAAAGAGCCATCTTAGCCTACAGTTTTGTTATGCCATGCACATAAAATACTCCAATTACTAATGTTTCTTTGCCCATCTCAGTGAAGGCTTCTTCATCACATACACATGCACCATATTCATCATGTTCATCATAAGCATGCTCATGTCTGTTTTAAATGTGATTTTAGGTCGATTTGATCATCTTGCGGCCCCAAATTTTGTTTACGATGTAAAGGAGAGTATCTCATTTGCCAAAATAATCTCTAAAAGACCATCTTCTACTTGGCAAATGTCCTCCGATCGGCACATCCACATGAGTCCAACATACACCAACATGCATCCTCTTCATCTCAGCCCCACTTATTGCATGTCGCAATGGGCTCATTTACAAAATTACTTGCCCCTATGATCCGACCCTCTGTGCCGACTAAATGCCCGCCCCAACGATGCGCGTTCATATAACCCTTAGCGGCTATTGCCAGACCATATTGATAGCGCGGTCATGATCCCTAACCCAACTCCGCGCCACCAAGAATTCTTGACGGCTGTCCAAAATGACTTTTTTTAAACCAAAGAATTTTCGTACTTTTTACTTTTTTTTCTTGCGTTTTGAAATATACGTTTTAAAAATCTTTTCTGCTTATTTGAAAATTAATTTTTCTTTATCAAATTCTTTTGTTATTCATAATATTAGTCGTTGATCTTGCCATGCAGAGGTCTTGTGTTGATATAACCCTCCGCCCGCGTTTATTGCCTGCCGGTGTTTATTCCAAATCAAGTTCTACCGGCATGCCTCTTAGAATTCGATTATCATGGTTGCCGAAACCAAGCTCAAGAGCCTTGACTATAATTCGTCCTGCCCCTCTCTGAAAAATCTGCTGCGTTTGATTTGTTGCCTTTTGAATATCCATCTATAATTCACTTACTATGCATGCAGTATTTATGTGCACCTTTGTGCCCCTAATGCCGATCATCTATTCCGTGCTTTTATAATGTAGTCTGATTGAGTGGTTTGCCATCAAGTCTTACATAAAGATTTCTTTTTGTTGCATCAAACATCATTTTTGCCGTTGAAATGCCGTGTTTGCATTATCATGATTCCTCCATCTTGCAGCTGACTTTGTTTCTCCACTTCGCAAAACTCCTTTTTAGCATGCATCTATGTTCTCTCTCTCATTTTCATTTCATAAATCTATTTTTCTATTACATAGCGTTTTTTAGGCTTGTATTTTGCCAGACACCTATTTATCGTGCACCACTAATCATTATGGTTCTCATTGATCTCTTGGCATGTGCAGCTGGCTTTTTTTTTGGCATCATTATTCATGCTGCCTCACATGTTGCCCATGATCTTTTATTGTTTATATATTCATATAGCTATTTTAGATACCAGCGCGCGGCAGCTGATTCCCTGATATTTGCTGTGTTACTCACTCCGATGCCTTATTGATATGGGCGCGCAGCTTTTCGCTCCTCTTCATTCCTTTTGTCCCTTTTTGATGTTGTCAAGGGGAGAACATATTCTGTTGAATATACATTTTTCTTTTTTATATGCATGCTGAATTATAATTTATAATAATTCATTTTCTTTCCATGCATATTATCCTTTTTGCTAAATTGTTTGCTCATCATAAAAAAGCGGAGAGATTGTTGGCCTTCTTGTTTTGATGAATGATGTAACAAATCAATTTACTTACTGAATGTTGTTTGTCTACGCTGTTAGTACCATTCCTATGTATCTGTAGACCAAACAACGCGTAGTGGACGGTTTGGATGGATTAGCCCTACCACGATCATATCAGCCCAGGAGGTATGGCGAATTGTGAGTGAAGCCAAGCATACAATACCAAGTTAAAGATGCAAGTTCAAGCTTCATCCGCACAGTCTGTGACCAAAGTCGAGCTACAATGAAGATCAAGATCAAGCCTTGGCCGCGCTAATCTAGTTTAGATTCTATATCTATGTGTGTTTTAATACTACTAAGCCTCAATTATCTATACACAACCATCTGAATTGGCTTCTTAGCTATATATTATAGCTCTATATACCTATATATACTACATAAGCTTTTTGCGTGTTCTATTGCATAGATATATGTTTTTATATAGCTATACATACATATGTTTATGGGTTCTTCATGCTTTATAAATAGAAAAATCACATATTTCATATTTTCACTAATTGGGTTTCGTAAACATTGGCATAGGAATATTGCCAATTTTTGGCTGAAAATATTATGATTCTTAGTTTTTCGCGACTTAACAATACATCATTACTACCATCTACCTTTTTATTAAGCTTCTACTATAATCATTTGCCAAGCAGCTCTCAAACATGCGTTTAGCCAAAATATCAAAATTCACATGTATTCCATTTTGGCTGTTTTGGCCACTTATTTTCGCAAAATGATATTTTTCACAAATGGGCAAATGCAATTTTGGAAAATTCATTTTGTAACATAGCTTGCTCCTTCCATGCTTATATACATTTCCCCAACAGTTTCATTAATTTTTCTGCCGACGTTCATGTTGTTATTATTTAACACTATCCCTTTTCTAAAGGGTCAAAAAATTAGCCTTCTCAAAAACTGTTTTCTGTCATATCTGCTTTCTTCGGTCGACGCGTACCGGTCGCACCGAGTCATTTGATCCTTTCATCACTACGGCGAACAGAAGACGTTGCCTTGCCGCGTCAAGCCGAGTCGCGCTCGACCGATAAAGCCTGCCACTCCGGTCAAACCGCCCACCCGCGTCGACCGCAGCGACTTCGCTCCAGCCAGCTCCGGTTTTTGATGTATCTTTATCGCGCCTCCAATCCGGTCCGAGCGACAGAATTTCCGTCGCAACCGACAACTGAGATCCGCTTGCGCACTCCAATGGCTATCTTTCTCGAGGCCTCTATTTTCTGGCGGACGTATCCTCCTCTCTGTCGGTTG
>NC_033794.1:103837386-103895295 GCF_001876935.1 Asparagus officinalis | reverse complement strand
ATTTCCGTCTAGGTTGACAACCTAGACGGTTTTCCGTCTAGGTTGATTATTGCAACCTAGACGGAATTTCCGTCTAGGTTGGTACAGTCTAGACGGAATTCCGTCTAGGTGCTCTTTTTCCAGCAAAAAAAAATATATTACAATTTGTATTTCCCTGTACAATTACACCAATACATGAATACATACAATAAATACTGTATATATGAATACATCCAACCATCCAAATATAATCAAGATTTTAGACAATTCCATTCAAACCCAAAAATATACAAATCCAACATAATGCACAGATCCAGCCATAATATAATCAATTCCAGCATAATAAACAAATCCAACTATCTACTTCAAAATATGCATCAACCAAGACCGTCTAATATATACATCCAACAAGCATATAAGTATTGTTATAACAGATAAAGCTGTTCATTGCATTAAAAATGTACAAAAAACCTCATAAACCTCATCAGTCGTCGTCGTCGGCAGTATCTCTATCCCGGTTACGAGAACGTGTGCTGCTCCCTCCAATATCTCCACTCTGAATGGTCAATTGAATAATCATTAAGGGGTGTTTAATACATATTAAATATAAATGAATTTATTATTTTAAGGAAAAAAAAGGTACCTGAGTGTTGCTCTGACCAGCACCGGAATTATCGCCAAGCGAGCTTATAATCCGTATAACACCACCATACGCGCTATGAGGAATCGCACCGCTTAAATATTGCATGACATACCCCAGGAGATCATCCATCGAGTTCGCCGTCAGCGCAACTTTTGTCATCTCATTAGTCACCTGGATATGTAGCTCCGAGTCAATCTTGTCAAGCAAATATGCAGAGATACGTGCGACAAATGGCATAGCCTGGAACCGAGGCGGGGCTGCTCTCATGGATGTAAATGGTGTGGAGGATGCTGTGGATGACCTCATGCTTACGCCGGGTGAAGCTCCAACACCATGCAGAGGATATCTCCCTCTCCTATGTTTAGGGAGAAATAAATATTAAATTTACCTCTCGAATTCAATAATGATAAAAAAATATAAATAGGAATGTAGTATTCAAATTGATTCAAATTTTCTACATCCATACCTATTATGACCCATCAAATGCTGTGTGAGAGTAATGTTGTCCTCTGCAGAAAGCATGTGAGGGTCCGGCTCAGATTGTTCCTCCTGCTGCGACATATACACAGTTGCAGCCTCCTTTGATGCAGCCTCAAATCCCTCCTAAAGCACAAATATATAATTATTTCATGGTAAAGACAATGTTATTTGTGTTCTCATTTCCTCATAATATTAACAACAAAATAGAATTAATAATACTACACAAGATATGTATAACTCTCACCACCAACTCGAGATTTGCCTTGATCTTATCTCGATTCTTCTCATCACCCCTATATCTATCACGGAAAATGCCATACGCCGCTTTCGCCCTCAAGTGTATTGGCATTAATGATTTTCCCTGTCATATTATATATTATCACACTCATAATCATACTAATCATTAAATTCATCAAAACTTTAGACGGAAATCTACCGTATCCTGACAATAAACATCCTCCAGATTGGCATAGGAGTGTGAGCCCAAGTGGTGGTCATGCAGCTTCTTTCTTCTATTTTCTGACCCCTTCGTGGATTTATTCTTTTTTAAAAGAAAAAAATTAGCAAATATGCAATAAATTAATATCTTAAAAGTATAAAGTAATTTTCATGAAACTAACCTTGGAGGCATCGCTGTCCCAATACATGAGGAGAGCTGTGAAATGAACCTCGTCAACTCGGGCGTCGAGGTTTAAAAACCTCTGCCAGTCCTCCTCATACCTGTCATAGGTTTCATGTTTGATCTCATGCCTCCATTGTTTGAGAACTACTTCAACCTTAACATTGAACACATAATTCCAAGCCCCCTCAAAGTCCTCAAGGCAGAAGCAGTCCTGTAGATTTACATACACATTTAGGAAAGATAATTTAATTATTGGTTTCTTCGTATATATATATATAGTTATATATATATACATAAGTTTTGGTTTCTATGCATATATATAGTTATATATATATACATACATGTGTTTTGGTTTTTTATGATATTACATACTCTATTGTGTTTTAGTACTTATTTTTTGAGTTTTCATGTTTATAAATATGAAATCACATGTTTCATATTTACTATTGTGTTTTGGTATTTATTGCATAGAATATGCAATTTTGTGAAAATATTATCTTATTAGTTTATAGACTTCAATATCAGTTCATACATGTTTTACTAAGTCTATAATATCATTTTGTAAAGTTTCAAGAGATGGTTTAGCCAAAATGTCAAAATTCACATGTTTCTATTTTCGTGTTTTGGACTATTTTGCAAAATGACAATTTTTCACAAATGGGAAATGCAATTTGGAAAATTCTTTTTGTAACATGCTTGTATTCATGTTTATATACATTTCCCAAAGTTTCATTATTTTTGGACCAGTACCGTCGGTCGACCGAAATTTCCGCCGGTCGACCGAAATTTACCATCGGTCGACCGAAATTTCCACCCGGTCGACCGAAGACTCTCTGGACGTCTCCTGCGACTCTGACACAGAGAGTCTGTCGGTCGACCGGTCCGGTCGATCGAAAAACTCCATCGGTCGACCGCACCGGTCGACCGACGACTGTCCAGAACAGTCCTTCGTGTTTTTGTTCTTCGCGGTCGACCGCAAATATTTTCGGTCGACCGCCAATATGACCGTTGGACTTCAACGGCCATTTTCTGAGCTGATTTTTCTGGGGATTTTTGGACTTTTGCTTGGGGGTTTTGGCTGAGATTTTGAGTGGGTATAAATACCCTATTGATGTTCTCTTTCAACCTAACTAAGAGAATTGTTTAAACAAGTTTAAGGGTGTTTTGTGTTTGTTTAAAAGAGTGTTTAAGAGTTTTGTTTGTGAAGCAAATTTCACAAGAGCAAGTGGAGATCATCCTTTGGTGTTTGAGCATTCACTCTTCTCCCACTCTCTTGTCATCTTTAGAGAAGTGTTTCTAAACTCATCTAGCTATTTATTATTTTGATTATAATTTCCATAAGCTAGATTTATATTGAGTTTAGTTTAATTGATTTTATTTTCTCACCTTGTTTAGAGAACAATCAAATTGATTTATATTGTACTTAATTGTGAGGATTCACTTGTAATACACTTGTACACCGAGAGAAGTGTGTGGTGAGAGACGGGGTCAAATCCAAGAGGAGTGGCGTTGGTTGACGTGCCTAGGGAAAGGTTGTAATCGAGCACTTGAGGAGGAGGACACAGGCTAGGACCAACACTTAGTGTGTGAGGTGTGATTGCATAGTGATTGTATTGTGAGGTGTAAACGTTGTTCGGGTGAACTTAGAAAACCCGGTTGTGATAGTGGAGATCTCCTCGAGGTGAGGAGCGGAGACGTAGGTCGTGGGGACCGAACTCCGTAATCATATTGTTTGTTTGTGATTGCATTGGCGTACTTCCTTTTATGTTCATATCTTATATCGCTTTTGTATATTGCTTGTTGATTATATTGTCCACTATCTAGTTTAGATTGTTTACCCCTTGTGTTAATTTATATATCCTTGCATATATATTTTTATCATATAGGATATATCTCTTTGTTGTTCATATTGCTTATCCTAGTTTGTATATAGTTGTTATATTTCATACTAGCTATGATAACTTATTAATTAATTTTAATTGGCATTTAATCGGATTAGATTAGCATAAGACCCTAATCACCCCCCCTCTAGGGTCTAACAATTGGTATCAGAGCTTGGTGCTCTTTGATTTAAGGACTAACCGCCTTGAGTTAAAGATCCAAGTTATTGTATTTGTGCTAATCTAGTATGATTACATTTGTCTTGCTTGCATATATTCACATATATATCATGAATATAAATGTATTTCGTTTAGGCTATGAATCAAATGTTGCTCCTAAATTCATTAATTTCCCCTATGCACAATGGGCTTCTAGATTTAAACTATCTATGCAATCTAGAAATATTGACTTATGGGAAGTTATTGATTGTGTTTACATTGTGCCCACATTGGAGAAATTTGGAAATTTATTGAAGCACATCAATGGGACTTGGAGGCAATCCGACAAGCTTTGGAGGATTCTTCTTCAAGTTCATGTGGAGCATCATACATATGGCCACAAGAGGATAACTCTTGTGTAGTAAGCGATTCTGATTCTGATAATGATTTATCTATTGATGAACTCGCTTGTGCATATGAAAGATTATCTCATGCCTATACTAAATTGCAAAATAATTTTATTGATCTTAAAAGCAAGCATGTAGATTTGAAATCCGATCATGAGTCACTAGCTTCTAAACTTGATATTGTTGTTAAAGAGAATGCTCTTTTGAAAGAAAACAATGAGTTATTAAGTTTGGAAAATAATAACATGTCTTCATCTATTGCTAGCTTAACTCATGCTAATAATGATGCCATGATAGAAGTGGAAACTATTAGAAATGAGTTTAGTTCGTTTAAAAATGATCATGTTTCATCTACTTCTATTTCCAATGCTTGTATGCCTAACAATGTGTTGAATCATGTTAAAGAACGCATATCATCTTTAGATTCAACCCTTAAAACATGCATTGTAGATAATAAGAAACTTACGGACTTGGGTGCAAAGTCTCGTACTACAACTTCAAAACCCGTACATTTTGCACACATGTATAACAAAACTTATAAGTGTTCTATTTGCGGTCGTAAAGGCCATTTAGCTAAGTTTTGTTATGATGCACATAAATACTCCAATACTAATGTTTCTTGTGCATCTCATAAGGCTTCTTCATCACATACACATGCACATATTCATCATGTTCATCATAAGCATGCTCATGTGTTTAAATGTGATTTTTTGGTCGATTTGGTCATTTGGCCAAATTTTGTTTTGATGTAAAGAGAGTTTCTCATTTGCAAAATAATCTTAAAAGACCATCTTTACTTGCAAATGTTCCTCGTGCACATCCACATGGTCAACATAACCAAATGCATCCTCTTCATTGCACTTATTGCAATCGAATGGGTCATTTACAAAATTATTGCTATGATCGGACCCGTGCACTAAATGCGCCCAAATGGGTTCATAACCCTAGGGCTTTGAGCCTTATTGATAGGGGTCATGTCCCTAACCAATCCGGCACCAAGAATTCTTGGGTGTCAAAATGATTTTTTAAACCAAGAATTTTCGTACTTTTACTTTTTTTTTTCTTGGTTTTGAAAATTACGTTTTAAAATCTTTTTGTTATGAAAATAATTTTTCTTTTATCAAATCTTTTGTTTTCATAATTATTAGTCTTGATTTTGATGAGAGGTTTGTGTTTATATAACCCTCCGGGTTTATTGGGTGTTTATTCCCAAATCAAGTTTACCGGATGCTAGAATGATTATATGGGTTGGAACAAGCTCAAGAGCTTGATATAATTGTTGCCTCTCTTAAAAATTGTGTTTTGATTTGTTGCTTTTGAATTCATTATAATTCACTTATATGATGATATTTATGTGTTTGTGCTAATGGATCATCTATTCGTGCTTTATAATGTATTCTATGAGTGGTTTGATCAAGTCTTACAAAAGAATTTTTTTTGTTGATCAAACATCATTTTTGGTTTAAATGGTTGATTTATGATTTCATTTGGTTGATTTGTTTTCATTCGAAAACTCTTTTTGCATGATTCTCATGTTTTCTCTCTTTTGATTTCATAAATCTATTTTTTATACATGGTTTTTAGGCTTGTATTTTGAGACACCTATTTATCGTGACATATCATTATGTGTTCTCATTATCTCTTGGATGTGAGTGTTTTTTTGGCATATTATTTATGCTTGCTCACATGTTTGCCATGATCTTTTATTGTTTATATTTCATATAGCTTTTTGATAGGGGGAGCTATTCCCTATATTTGCTTTGTACTCACTCATGCTTATTGATAGGGGGAGCTTTCGCTCTCTTCATTCCTTTGTCCCCTTTTTGATGTTGTCAAAGGGGGAGAAATATTGTGAATATACATTTTTCTTTTTTATATGCATGTGAATTATAATTTATATATTCATTTTCTTTCATGCATATATCCTTTTTGTAAATTGTTTGTCATCATAAAAAAGGGGGAGATTGTTGGCCTTCTTGTTTTGATGATGATTTACAAACAATTTACTACTAATGTTGTTTGTCTAGTGTTTGTACATTCCTATGTATTGTAGACAAACAACGTAGTTGGAGGTTGGATGGAATAGAGCTTCAACGATCATATCCAAAGGAGGTTGGCGGAATGTCGGTGAAGCTTATGCAATTCAAGTTAAAGATCGAGTTCAAGCTTCATCCGCAACGTGTACCAAGTCAAGCTTAATTGAAGATCAAGAATGCTTGGGTAATGTAGTTTTAGAGTTTATATTATGTGTGTTAAGTACGTTAAGCTCAATATAATATACTATATAGTTTTATATATATACATACATATGTTTTGGGTTTTCATGTTTATAAATATAAAATCACATATTTCATATTTACTATTGTGTTTTCGTAAACATTGCATAGAATATGCAATTTTGTGAAAATATTATATTCTTAGTTTTTGGACTTAACAATAATCATATACATACTTTATTAAGTCTATATAATCATTGTGCAAAGTCTCAAAACATGGTTTAGCCAAAATATCAAAATTCACATGTTTCCATTTTTGTGTTTTGGACTATTTTGCAAAATGATGATTTTTCACAAATGGGAAATGCAATTTGGAAAATTCATTTTGTAACATGCTTGTCTTCATGTTTATATACATTTCCCAAAGTTTCATTATTTTTGGACTTCATTTGTTATTTTTAACATATTTTCTAAAGTGTCAAAATTAGCTTCCAAAAACTGTTTTTCTGTCATATCTGTTTTCGGTCGACCGTACCGGTCGACCGATCATTTGATCTTTCATCACTAGGCGACAGAGAGTTGGTTGGTCAACCGGTCCGGTCGACCGAAAGCTCCATCGGTCAACCGCACCGGTCGACCGACGATTGTCCAGAGCTGGTTTTTGTATTTTTGCGCTCCATCGGTCGACCGACAGAATTTCCCGTCGACCGACAATAGATCCGTTGCACTCCAATGGCTATTTTCTGAGCTTATTTTTCTGGGGATTTTTGGACTTTTTCTTGGGGGTTTGGCTGAGATTTTGAGTGGGTATAAATACCCTATTGATGTTCTCTTTCAACCTAACTAAGAGAATTGTTTAAACAAGTTTAAGGGTGTTTTGTGTTTGTTTAAAAGAGTGTTTAAGAGTTTTGTTTGTGAAGCAAATTTCACAAGAGCAAGTGGAGATCATCCTTTGGTGTTTGAGCATTCACTCTTCTCCCACTCTCTTGTCATCTTTAGAGAAGTGTTTCTAAACTCATCTAGCAATTTATTATTTTGATTATAATTTCCGTAAGCTAGATTTATATTGAGTTTAGTTTAATTGATTTTATTTATCTCTTTGTTCACACACAACCATTGAGTTTATTGTATTTACATTCATAGTATAATTGGGTTGTGGGATTGTGTAACTTAGAGAGTGAGCTTATAATTCGTTCTCATTCATTGTAGAGAACAAACACTTTGTATTGAGCCTAATTGTGAGGATTCACTTGTAATACACTTGTACACCGAGAGAAGTATGTGGTGAGAGACGAGGTCAAATCCAAGAGGAGTAGCGTCGGTTGACGTGCCTAGGGAGAGGTTGTAACCGAGCACTTGAGGAGGAGGACACGGGCTAGGACCAACACTTAGTGTGTGAGGTGTGATTGCATAGTGATTGTATTGTGAGGTGTAAACGTTGTTCGGGTGAACGTAGAAAACCCGGTTATGATAGTGGAGATCTCCTCGAGGTGAGGAGCGGAGACGTAGGTCGTGGGGACCGAACTCCGTAATCATATTGTTTGTTTGTGATTGCATTGGCGCACTTCCTTTTATGTTCATATCTTATATCGCCTTTGTATATTGTTTGTTGATTATATTGCCCACTATCTAGTTTAGATTGTTTACCCCTTGTGTTAGTTTACATATCCTTGCATATATATATTTTTATCAGATAGGATATATCTCTTTGTTGTTCATATTGCTTATCCTAGCTTGTATATAGTTGTTATATTTCATACTAGCTAGGATAACTTATTAATTAATTTTAATTGGCATTTAATCGGATTAGATTAGCATAAGACCCTAATCACCCCCCCTCTAGGGTCTAACAATTGGTATCAGAGCTTGGTGCTCTTTGATTTAAGGTCTAACCACCTTGAGTGAGTCTCTGGAAAAATAGCGGTTGACCGCAGCGCCATTGGCGGTCGACCGCGAACTGATAAAAACACATATGCAGATACTGAATGAAGTGCGGTCGACCGCAGAGACACACGCGGTCGACCGTGAGCTGTTAAAAGCAGTTTTCCAGGTTTGCAAAAAGAGTTTTTTGTTGACATATATAAAGAATCAAATGAGCTCCAAAAAAATATGAAATTTGGAGAAATGATTATAAACATGTAGATAAACATTTTGAAAAAGGATTTTTTCAAGATGCATTACTATTTTAGAGAAATCACTGTTTCCTGTAAAAATGTTAAAAATACACGTTTTGATAAAAAACACAAAGATATATATGAATGTGCGTGTGTTGAGCTTAATATAATACTACACACAACGTATCAAACCTTTTACCAAAAAAAAGATCTAATGGACAGATAGATAGCACAAGATTCAATATCAACTGACCTGTGAAGTGAAACCAAACATGCTAAAAAGATTGTTAGTCGTAAATTGTTTGTAAGATCCTCAATCAAAACAAAAGGGCCAACAATCTCTCCCTTTTTGATGATGACAAACAATTTACATATAGATGTGAAAATCAACCTAGAACCATAAACTACACATGTAACATAGCAACATACATTCTTTCTCCTCCTTTGGCAACATCAAAAAGGGTAAGAGGAATAGGAGAGCGAAAAAGCTCCCCCTATCTTTATGCCTAGGAGAGAAAGTAAACAATAATAATGGGATAGCACCACATGTTAAATGCACATAGTCATATGACACAAAAGTACTCATAGAAGTGGAGCAAAGCTCCCCCTGTCAACAATATCCACAGAACAAGCCACAATATGAAAACAATACTACTCAAACCAAACTGGAATAAATCTGAACAGAGTATCAAACACAGAGTATCACACAACTACTTCAAACCAAACTGAGACAGATCCCAGAGTATCACACACAAGAAAAGACATAAGTTTTTCCAAAACATAATAAAACCTACGAAGGATAATAAAACACAGTCACTCGTCACCATTGTCTGAGTTACCACCGTCAGAATCTGCTTCTTCTGAGCCAAGGTCATCATCTGATCCTTCACCAGAGTCAGAAGCAGAGCTAGATCCACCATCAGAACCGGGAACAGGAGCTGGAATCCCTAAAGAAAGATGTTGAAGTCTGAGGATCTCATTGATGTCCCTCCGGAGACTAGACATCGAGGTCTCCAAATGATCCAATCGACGTACAACCTCGCTGCCAGGAATAGGGGCTGAGCGAGTGCGAGGTCGAGGCCTGGAGCTGGATGAAGGAGGCTTAGAGGAGGATGCAATTTCAAGAGGAACATGAGTAGATGTAGGAGCAAGAAGTTCAGTAGAGGGATGAGGTGTATCTAAACGCATCCTGGAGATAGAGGTATGATCAAAGAATTCTTTATTGGCTTCCATCTTAGGTTCACCGGAGAGATTAACATGGAAGTGATGAAAGATAAGAGTAAGGAATGGGCCAAAAGGAAGGAACTTAGAATGGGTGCTGAGCATGTTTTCTAAGAATACTTTTCCCCAATTGACTCTAATATGAGCAAAGATAGCATACACTGCATTTCCTTTGTCGGGAGCGAAGTGATCAAAACTCCCAGTTTTAGGAATTAAGTTTTTGTGCAATGATGCGAGCAATGATTTTAACAGAAGGAGTCAAGGAGTTGTTGCTCATGGGGTAGGAGCAACCAGTACGAAATATTTTCTCATCAATAAAGGGGTGGTCACGATTAATTTGCATGAGATCGATATCACTTGTGGGGATCCCAAGGATACCCGCAAGATCATCAGGAGAGAACTCAATAAGGGTGTTTTTAACAAACGTACGAAGACATTTGTTACCATTAGCATCCACAAAACCCGTACTGTTTGCATAGAAGAGGTAAACTAAATATGTGTATGTTGGCTCTAAGAATCTATTATCTAAAAGTCTGTGGAGACCAACCTTCCCAAGAAGATCAGGAATGTGATAGCGTTCTACTTCATCATAATTAATAGTTCTACCCAAAAGAATTCTCAATTTGCATATTTCTCTATACTTAGGTATGAGATGAGGATTCTTAAGATAATCTTCATAATGAATAGGAACATGAGGGGGTGTATTGTTAGACTTAGATCTTTTTCTAGGAGGCATGATTGAAAGATCTAGATGCAACCCTAGAAAACAGAAAAATACAGGAGTAGGAGAGAAACAATACCCAGCTAGAGATGAGAGCCCAAGGAGGAGGAGATGGAGCCGCGGGCGACCGCAAGATGGACTGCGGTTGACCGAAGAAGGGTTTCAATTTGGGAACGATGAAGTGAAAGGAGATGAGGGGTCGGTTATAAAAAGGTGAAAACAAAGGTTAAGATTAGCTCTGATTAGATCCAACGGTGGAGAGAAAGCGAGTTCAAGAGAGAAAAACAACCCAAACCCAAAAATCCAATAAACAAAACAGTCCAGAAAATTTGATATTATTTCTTCGCGGTCGACCGCGTAGGGTTCTTCGGTCAACCGTGAAAATAGCAAAAAGTATATAAAGGAAATAAGCTCTTCGCGGTCGACTGCATGGGGTTCGGCGGTCGACCATGAGACAACAGATTGAACATACTTAGGTACTGAAGATGTTTGCGGTCGACCGCCATGACACACACGGTTCGAACTACGCGTAACCGGGCAATACTAGCATTGTATCACTAAAAAATGAATTGTCAAATATGTGTGTTGTGTACATATATATATAGTATATATATATATATATATATATATATATATATGATATATATATATATATATATATATATATATATATATATATATATATAATATATATATATATAAAATTAGGCAAATCATGAATCTCATACAGAGTTTTCATAAAGTATTCAATTTTGACAAATTTATTTGAAATTAATCATTGACATGAAATCAAAGCATAAAAACAAAATGAAATTAATCAAATGTTAAATTTGTTTTGGCAACCAACTATTGTTGATGCCGGAAGACTTAGGGACATGACCCCTATCATGTAAATCCAAGACCCTAGGGTTATGAACCCGTTTGGGTGTATTTTGTACACCGATACGGTCAAAGCAAAAATCGTAAACATGACCCATGCGATTGCAATTTGTGCAATGTAGGGGTTTGAATGGTTTGCGTTGACCGAAATGATATGCACGTGGTTCATTTGCAAAAATAAACTTTTCTTTGAAATTGTTTTGCAAACGAGAATTTTTTTTTTCAAATCAAAACAAAACTTGGTCAAATGACCAAAACGACCACAATATTCATACTTATACACATGAGCATGTTTATGATTATCACTATGTGTGTGTACATGTGTATGAGAAGAAGAAGCTTGGTGGGATGCACAAACATGATTTGGCACGTTACGTTTTTGTGCATTATAACAAAATTTAGCAATATGGCCTCTACGGCCGCAAATTGAACACTTGTAAATTTTGTTATACTTGTGTGCATAATGAATATGTTTCTTGGAAATATTTTTGTGGGACTTTGCACACAAGTCCATAAGCTTGTTGTTATTAACAATGCAAGTTTTTAATGTTGAATCTAAGGTAGATATTTTATTTCTAACTTGATTCAACTCATCATTATTCACATAATCATTGTTGTTAGAAGTGGAACATGCATGATCAATTTTGAAAGAAGTAAACTCTTTTCTAATGTTTTCAACTTCTAATATAGCATCACATTTAGCATGAAACAAACTAGCATTTTCCAATCTCAATTTCTCATTGCATTCTTTTAGATTAATATTTTCACTTGCAATAAAATCAAACTTAGTAGCCAAAGTTTCATGTGAGGATTTTATTTCAACATGCTTGCTTTTTAACTCTATATAGCTACGTTTCAATTTCTTATGGTCATGCAATAATTTTTCAAATTCATATGCAAGCTCATCAAAAGAAACATCATCATCATTGTCGAGCTCGTGTACCTCACTAGGGTTATCTCCTCGTGGTTCCATACATGAAGATGAGACACCTTTAGACTTTGAGGCGGGATTTTCCAACTCTTGTCGGATGGGTGGTTCCATACATGAAGATGAGACACCTTTAGACTTTGAGGCGGGATTTTCCAACTCTTGTCGGATGGCCTCCAAATCACCTTGATGAGCTTCTATTAAATTCCAAAGCTCGTAAGCACTATCAAAAGAATAAAGTAAGTTAGCAAAAGATAGGCCAAAGGCTTTGATTAAGAATTCTAGCAAAGACTTGTTCAAAGCAAAGGATCTTTTATCATCATTATTCCACTTGGATTTCTCCGTAGTGGGAACTCTATAAGCACAATCAATAACTTTCCAAATATCAATGTCATTAGATCTAGCAAATAGCTTAAACCTAATACACCATTGTTCCTAAGGAAAGCTATCTAATCTAGGACCAATATTTGTAGCATAACCGAGACTAGGTGCATTAAACATGTCCATGATATATTAAACGAGAAAACAAATAAGATAATAAAAGATTAGCAAGATAAATAACTTGGATCTTTAACTCAAGGCGATTAGTCCTTAAATCAAAGAGTACCAAGCTCTGATACCAATTGTTAGACCCTAAGGTCGCTATGAAAGAACCCTAGAGGGGGGGTGAATAGGGTTTATGCTAATCTAATCCGATTTAAATGCCAATTAAAACTTACTAATAAATATCCTAGCAAGTAACAAGATAACTATGCAAGGATATGAAACAAACACAAGGGGAAACAAGTTAAACTAGATAGTGGATAAAATAAACAATGAGCAATTGACAAAGGCAATATGAAAAATAAGCACGAATATAAAAATACGTCAATGCAATCACAAACAAAATAATATGTTCACGAGGTTCGGTCCCCACGACCTACATCCCCGCTCCTCACCTTGAGGAGATCTCCACTATCACGACAAACCCGATTTGGAAGCCGGAACTTCTCTACACACTCAGTTATCAAGTCAACCAACAACTCTCACAAATCCTCACAATGTACATACACAAGCTACAACCTCAAGTGTTGGTCCTCACGTATCGCCTCCCTCAAATGCTCGGAATTATCACCTCTCACTAGGCCACCGACGCCACTCCTCTCGGTATCGACTACGTCCTCACCACACACTCCTCTCGGTGTATAAGTGTATTACAAAATGATTTCACAATGAACACGAATTTAACAATGGATGTTCTCTACAATTGATGAGAACTCAACAATATATTGTGTGAAATATTATAAGCTCAACAAGGTGTGTGGTAAAAACAAGTAAATTAATTAATATAGCTAAGATGTAAATATGAACAATTAATCAATGAGCTATATAAAAGGAGTTTAGAAAACTTCTCAATAAGCAAGAAGATCTGTAGAAGGATGATGAGGATATGATCCTCAATGGAAGATGAAAAGATCTCTTCTTGTAGTGAAACTCCTCTTTTGAATCAAACCAGCAAACAAGGCTTAAAACACCTTTTAAACACTTCTTAAAACTTTGTAAACTTGTTTTAAACAAAACTCTTGATTAATAAGGAGTTGAATGCATAGGGGTATTTATAACAACTCCAAACAGCAACAAAAACACATGCAAAAAGACCAAAAAAACCAAACAACAAAGCTGCTGGAAACTAGCCATTACTGTTCAATAAAAATACATATGCAGATACTGGATGAAGTGCGGTCGACTGCAGAGACACACGCGGTCGACCGTGAGCTGTTAAAAGCAGTTTTCCAGGTTTGCAAAAAGAGGTTTTTGTTGACATATATAAAGAATCAAATGAGCTCCAAAAAAATATAAAATTTGGAGAAACGATTATAAACATGTAGATAAAGATTTTGAAAAAGGAATTTTCCAAGATGCATTACTATTTTAGAGAAATCACTGTTTCCTGTTAAAACGTTAAAAATACACGTTTTGATAAAAAAAACACAAAGATATATATGAATGTGCGTGTGTTGAGCTTAATATAATACTACACACAACGTATCAAACATTTTACCAAAAAAAAGATCTGATGGACAGATAGATAGCACAAGATTCAATATCAGCTGACCTGTGAAGTGAAACCAAACATGCGAAAAAGATTGTTAGTCGTAAATTGTTTGTAAGATCATCAATCAAAACAAAAGGGCCAACAATCTCCCCCTTTTTGATGATGACAAACAATTTACATATAGATATGAAAATCAACCTAGAATCATAAACTACACAGGCAACATAGCAACATACATTCTTTCTCCTCCTTTGGCAACATCAAAAAGGGTAAGAGGAATAGGAGAGCGAAAAAGCTCCCCCTATCTTTATGCCTGGGAGAGAAAGTAAACAAGAATAATGGGATAACACCCCATGTTAAATGCACATAGTCATATGACACAAAAGTACTCATAGAAGTGGAGCAAAGCTCCCCCTGTCAACAATATCCACAGAACAAGCCACAATATGAAAACAATACTACTCAAACCAAACTGGAATAAATCTGAACAGAGTATCAAACACAGAGTATCACACAACTACTTAAAAACCAAACTTAGACAGATCTAAACAGAGTATCACACACAATAAAAGACATAAGTTTTTCCAAAACATAATAAAACCTACGAAGGATAATAAAACACAGTCACTCGTCACCACTGTCTGAGTTACTCCATTATCGACGCTTCCTGCTCGAAACATCCGTTACGACGTTCGCCCTTCTCGGATGGTACTGAATCGCAAACTCATGATCCTTGATAAACTCAATCCATCATCGATGTCTCTGGTTGAGTTCCTTCTGAGAGAAAAGGTACTTCATGTTGGATATCATGTCCCCATGATATAATTTTGATGATAACAATTTATTCATAATCACTATGTGTGTTATACAAATGCACTAACATTTAAATGTAGTCTTCAACATCAAATATGAACAAGTGCAAGATGAGTTCAAGGCATTATGAAGTAAAGAAGATGAAGAACAAATACATCAATATATTTTTTATATTTTTCTTTACTTGGAAATATTGTACAAGCCTTGATCACTCACACACACATACATAGAAATTAGAACACATTAACACAGGCTTAGTGTGTTGGTTAACAATAGAAATTCCCTATGTTAACCATTAGAGCATTTAGTTAATCATTGAGTCTAAAAAAATTCCATACATAACATTTTTTACCCTTAGTAGTTGAATTAGAATAGTAGTCGACTACTGAAGTCTGAGTTCAAAATATAAGTTTCTGTAAAACTACAGAGTAGTCGACTACTAAGGATTATAGTCGACTACTCATCTTTGAATTTTGATTTACAGAACTTTTGTTTTACAGAGTAGTCGATTACAATCAACTATAGTCGACTACTGAGCTTTGAAATTTATTTTACAGAATGTTTGTTTTACAGTGTAGTCGACTTCTAACAATTATAGTCGACTACTGATCTTTGATTTTTTTTCCAGAATTTCTATAATACAGAGTAGTTGACTACTAAGAAGAATAGTCGACTACTAAGCTTCAGTTTCTAAATTCCAAACTTTCTGTATTACAGAGTAGTCGACTACTAGCCATTATAGTCGACTACTAAGACAGTTTTTCTGAACGTTTAAGTTTAAACATGTGACAGCTTTTTAGCCGTTTTTTAAACGTTTTAAAGTTTAAAAATTTGTCTTTTCAAGGGCGATATAAAGGTTATGTGTTCATAAAAATGGCACATGATTATATACTTATAAGCTTCAATCTTTGTGCATTGTTCAAGAATTAAAACATTCAGATTTTTCTAAGTATTGAAAAAAATAAATTGTTTCTAAAATTGCCTTTCATCCTCATTCAAAATACAAATTATTTAGGCAATTTCCAGAGGATAAAATTATTCCTAAGACACTGCTACATAACACTACAAATCAAGGCTTATAGGAATTGAGTTGTTTGATTCAAGGAAAGGTCTCTCGGTTTGAGAGAGGTTGATCTCTTCGTTTAGAGATTGGTGTGCAATTAGTAAAGTATTGTCAATTGATATTGCAAATTGTAGGGACTTACAAATTGGTCAGGTTTGGTTTTAATTTTGTACTTGGTTCAAAATTATAGTGGAAATCTCAAGCGGGATTTGCTTGGGAACTGGATGTAGACCGGATTGGTAGAACCAGTATAAAAGCTCTTGTTTGTGATTATGATTTTTCAGAGATTGTTGCCATTCTTTCTTTGTAATTTATAATCTACTTTGCATAAATCTTAAAAGAATACTATTCACCCTCTCTAGTATTCTAGTGTATCTATTTCAGATCCTATATTTGGTATCAGAGCAAGGTGAAAGATGGCATCAATAAATTCATCATAATTCAAAGAAGATCATTCTACAAATCGTCCATCAATGTTCGATGGATTGAACTACAACTATTGGCAGTGCCGAATGAAGATTTACCTTCAATCAATTGGTTACGAACTTTGAAACATTGTAGAAACAAGATACGAGAAGCTATCAACTCCATTTTCAGAATGGACTACTTCACAAAAAAATAATACAAATTTGGATTCTAAAGCAATGAACACTGTGTTCTGTGCACTTGACAAAAATGAGTTTAATAGGGTGTCAACGGCCTCATCTACATATGGTATTTGACACACACTCGAGGTAACTCATGAAAGTACAAATAAGGTTAAAGAATCTAAAATTTCTGTTCTTGTACACAGATTTGAATTATTTAAGATGAAGAAAAATGAGACAATTGGAGAAATGTTCACAAGATTCACCGACATTACAAATTCTCTCATTGGTCTTGGAAAAACATACACTCAAGTGGAGATGATAAGAAAAATACTCCGATCACTCACTCCACAATGGGAAAAAAAGGTTACCGTAATCAAAGAAGCAAATGATTTGTCAATTCTTACAGTTGAGAATCTTATCAAAAATCTCATGGCTTATGAAGTCCAAATTGAAGATAGAAAGAATGATGATGAAACAAAGCACAAGAAAGTGCTTGCATTCAATTTTACTTCCGATAAAGAAGATTCAGATGATGATGAAGAAATAAGCATGTTTGCACGCAAATTTCAAAAATTCATAAAACAAGGTAAGTACAAATCAAAAAGTTTAAATTCAAATAACTTACTTCGTTTCAAGTGTAATAAACCAGGGCATATGAAGAAAGATTGTCCATTGTTGAAGAGTAAGCAAAAATCAAATTATTTTAACAACTTCAACAATATTCAAAAAACAAGAAAAGGAAAGCCATGGCGGTTACTTAGGATGATAGTGATGATTCATCTTCGGATGAAGAAATTGAAGAAAAGGAAAGTGCTCATATGTGCTTTATGGCATAAGATGAAGTAAGTGACAATGAAGAACTTTTAGATGCTTTTAATGAATTATATGAAACTTTTTTGAGATTAAAAACTTCACATAATTTTGTTAAAGGAGAAAATAAAAGATTACTTGAAGAAATTTCAGATTTTAATTCATCTACAAATTCTAACTTTCAAGTAATTAATTTGAAAGAAGAAAATTATTTCTTTCTTAAAGAAATTCAATGTTTATCTAATGAGAACGTTTATCTAAAATCAGAATGTAATAATTTAAATATTCACATTAATAGTTTAGATAAAGATATTTCTTCTATTAAATTAAAATATGATGATATATGTTTAAATGTTAGTAAATTCAATAAAGGTAAAGAAAATCTTAATAAAATATTTTCTTTTCAAAAAGAATCTCAAAAGACAAAAGGTTTAGGTTTTCAAGTTAATAGAAATATATCTAAGAAAACCATTTTTGTAAAACCTTCTTGTAATATAAATAATGATATATGTAAAAAGAAATCAAAATTCTTTTCTATTTGGGTGCCTAAAGAATTAACTTCATTACATAATTTTTTTTATATTTCTGATTATATTAAAAATGTTTGTTTATTAACTAACTATTTAGGCAAATAAAATTCTTCATGGGTTTGGTTTCCTAAAGGCTAATTTCATGGACCCAACATAGCATGGGTACCAAATTTTTAAATGTTTATCATTTCAGGTACCCAAGAAAGATAGGTGGATTTTGGATAGCGGTTGCTCCAAACATATGACTGGAAACATACAATTGTTATCATCTTTTCAAAATAAGGATGGTGGTACTATCACTTTTAGAGATAACAACAAAGGATAGTTCATTGGTATTGGAACTGTTGGTAATCCAAACAAACCTATTATTGATAATGTTTTATTAGTTGATGGTCTTAAACATAGTTTGTTAAGTATAGGTCAACTTTGTGATAAAACGTTTTAAAATTATTTTTGAAAAAGAATCTTACTTAATTTATGACATAGATTTAATTTCTATATTATTTAAAGGACATAGAAAAAATAATATATATATGTGTTATCTATGAATAACATTTCTAATGAACATTGCCTTCTTGTATCCTATAATGATTCTATTTTATGGCGTAAACGTTTTGGACATGTTAACTTTAAACATATTTCTAAGATTTCTAAGAATGATTCTGTAAATGGTTTACCTAAACTTTCTTTTAAAGATAGTTTTTGTGATGCATGTCAACAAGAAAAAAATGCATAAATCTTCTTTCAAATCTAAAAATATAATTTCTACAAGTAGACCATTAGAATTAATTCATATTAATCTTTTTGGTCCTTCTAGAATAGCATCTTTAAATGGTAGTAGATATGCTTTTGTTCTTGTTGATGATTATTCAAGATTTACATGGGTAATATTTCTTAAACATAAAAATGATGCTTTTAATGAGTTTTTTTTATATTTTCCAAAAGAATTCAAAATTAAAAATCACTTTCTATTATTTCTATTCGTAGTGACCATGGAGGTGAATTTGAAAATAAATTATTTGAATTTTTTTGTGATAAACATGATATTTCACATACTTTTTCTTTTCCTAGAGCAACTCCACAAAATAGAGTTGTAAAAAGGAAAAATAGAATTTTACAAGAATGTGCTAAAACCATGTTATGTGACAGTAATTTACCAAAGTATTTTTGGGCAGAAGCTGTTTCAACAGCATGTTATGTTCTAAACAGAGTTTTATTAATACCTATTTTAAAGAAAACATCTTATAAATTATTTTATGATATAAATCCTAAAGTCTCTTATTTCAAAGATTTTGGTTGTAAATGTTTTATTTTAAACACAAAAGATAACTTAGATAAATTTGATTCTAAATCTGACGAAGGAATATTTGTTGGATATTCTAACCATAGCAAAGCTTATAGAATATATAATAAAAGAACTTCAGTCATTGAAGAATCAATGCATGTTTCTTTTGATGAATTTTTTACAAAAACACAAATTATTTCAAACAATGATGATATTTAGTTGATAGTATAAATGATACCCTAATGATAGATGCTTCAAAAGATGATAATTTACAAAATGATCTACCAGAGAATTTTGTAGAAGTTAAAAACCATCCACATGATTTAATTATTGGTAATATTTTTGATAAAGTAACTACTAGATCTCATTTTAATTTGATTGCTCATACAGCTTTTATTTCAACTATTGAACCTAAAAATATAAAAGAAGCCTTACTTGATGAATTTTGGATAATTGCTATGCAAGATGAACTTAACCAATTTACTAGAAATAATGTTTGGGATCTTATACCTAGACCTCAAAATAAATCCATTATTGGAACAAAATGGATTTTTAGAAACAAATTAGATGAATTTGGTCAAGTTGTTAGAAACAAAGCAAGATTAGTTGCATAAGGTTATAATCAAGAAGAAGGTATTGATTATGATGAAACCAATGCACCAGTTACTTGTTTAGAATTAATTAGAAATTTACTTGCATTTGCATGTTTTATGAATTTTAAACTTTTTTAAATGGATGTTAAAAGTGCTTTTCTAAATGGTTTTATAAAAGAAGAAGTTTTTGTAGAACAACCTCCCGGTTTTGAACATGAAAGTTTTCCAAACCATGTTTTTAAACTTAAGAAAGCCTTATATGGTCTTAAACAAGCACCTCATGCTTGGTATGATAGATTAAAAAAATTTCTTTTAACTTTAGGTTTTGAAATTGGAAAGGTTGATTCAACATTATTTATTAAGAAAATAAATAAAGATATATTATTAATTCAAATATATGTAGATGAAATTATTTTTGGTTCTACTAACAATAATTTTTGTCAAGAGTTTGCTAAGAATATGCAGGATGAATTTGAAATGAGTCATATGGGTGAACTCAATTTCTTCCTTGGACTTCAAATCAAACAATTAAAAGATGGAATATTCATCAATCAAAGCAAGTATGCTAATAAGTTACTCAAACGCTTTGGAATGGAAAATACAACAAGCAAACCAACACCAATGAGTACTACTATATCACTTGACAAAGATAAAAATGATAAGAATGTTAATCAAAAGTTCTTTCGAGGTATGATTGGATCACTTTTTTATATTACTGCTAGTAGACCTGATATTATGTTTAGTGTATGTTTATGTGCTAGATTTCAATCTAATCCTAAAGAATCACACCTTAAATCTGTGAAAATAATTTTTAGATATTTTAAAGATACTACAAATTATGGGTTGTTTTATCCAAAGAATAGCACATTTGATTTATTATCTTATAGTGATGTTGATTTTGCCGGATGCAAATCTGATAAAAAAGTACAAGTGGAACATGTCATTTCTTAGGACATTCACTTGTATCTTGGTTTAGTAAAAAGCAAAATTCAGTATCATTATCAATGACTGAAGCAGAATATATTGCTGCAAATCTAGCATGTGCTCAAGTATTATGGATGAAACAAACATTATCTGATTATGACATAAATTATCCCATATCAACCATAATGTGTGACAATTCAAGTGCAATCAATTTATCTAAAAATCCTATTCAACATTCACGTATAAAACATATTGATATTAGACATCATTTCTTACGTGATCATGTGATTAAATGTGATATTTTATTAGAATTTATATCTACTGATAAACAAATAGCAGATATATTAACAAAACCCTTAAAAGAAGAAATTCATGTTAAATTATGAAGGGAATTAGGTATATGTTCAATTGAATATTTAAATTAAAGTTTTAAAATAAATATATATGCATACATACCCTTAATAGTCGACTAATTTGACCTATAGTCGACTACATGCACAAGCATTGCATATAAGATGTTCTGTAAATTTCAGTGTAGTCCACTAATTTGCTTAGTAGTCGAGTACTATGAGTTAAAATCTAAAAATCAACTTTCTGTCAATAACAGTGTAGTCGACTAATTCTTTTAGTAGTCGACTAATCTATGTTTAAACTGAAATCTAGAGTTCTGTCAATTACAGTGTAGTCGAATAATTTACTTAGTAGTCGACTACAACCTCAGATTTTTCTAAACTCAGTTTTTTCAGCATATTCGATTTAAACCCATTATAGCCTAAACCCAATATCCGTTTTACTTAAGTAAAATTCATCTCAACCATTGATTTTAATCCTATCAATCCTAGCCACATATTTACGAGCAAATCTTCACCATTCATTTGTTCTCAATTTAATCCTAACCATACAAATTATAATTTTTATTCTAAAGAAAAATCTTAAAAACAAAACCCATCTTCTTCTTCTCATAACCGATTCCTCTTTGTTCCCTCTTCTGAACCGAACAAAGTCCAGGTTAGGGTATCATTTTTTTCTCTTTATTTCCAAAATTTCCATCAAGTTTCCTTGTTTACAAGCTTGTGTCAGATCTGGTAGTTGACTACAACAACTTATAGCTAACTACTTCTAGGGTTTCATCAGTTTTGGGTAAGCTTCTAAACTTATCTCATTCTTAGCTTTAAGTCTTGTCTGATTTATCATGTCTAGGGCTAAGAAATCTAAACAATGTTAATGATGAAATCATCATATATTTAAAAAGTCCTGATTTACTTGAAGAATTTAACAAAATATCAACATTTGAAGTTCTTCTAGGACGATTTGTGAAATTTGATGATTTTATCCCATGGAATTTTGGATCATATTTTGAGAATGTGGGGTTGCTTGAATTATTCTTTGCTGAAAATAGAAAATTCATATATCCTTTTCTGGTTCAACTGTTCTATACTAATATAGAACGTGTAGGAACTATTAGTGGAACTGAAAAGCTTAGAACTCTTGTCAAAGGAGTAGAAATTGAATTGACTTCTAAGTCAATTGGAAAAAATTTTAACATTCCTTTTCGAGGAGTCTCTCTTAGATCAATCAGAATGAATGGTTCAGAATTGCTATCCAATCATATTTTTCTTCCTGGTTATAGTAAACCATTGAATAATTCAAATAAGCTTCGTCCAATTCCTCGTTTCATTGCCCGAATATTAGCTTATAACTTGTTTCCAAAAACTGGAAGTTTCCATTTCATTTCCCTAGACTTAGCAAAAGCATTATATGCTATAATGGGGAATATCCAAGTTAATTGGGCTGAAGTTTATTTTGATAATCTTCTGACAATAGCAAAAGGATTTCTTCCTTACGGTGCCCTTTTAACGAAAATCTTTGATAAATTTCATGTTGATATTGAGTCTGAAAATTCTATCGTTCGTTCCATTGAATTCTTCGATTCTAATGCCCTAACTAGGATGAAGTTAACAAATTTTAAAATTCATGATAACAATCCTCAAGATGAACCTCAACCTCCTCAACAACAAATTCCACAAGATATTCCACAATCCTCAACTCAAGCAGGCCCTTCATCTAGTCAACAATCCCCACAAATGCACTCAGAACCCTCTTGCTTCTCGGATGTGCAATATAACACCTTGTCTACACGTATCCTTGAGTTAGAAACTGGTCAGCGAGCTCTTTATTCCTAGAATAGTTACATCATCAGTAATCAGGAGGAGTTAATGAAGAAATTTGATAATTTGGATATGAAGCTAAATGCATATTTCCAAGGAAATCAACCTCCTCCAGGACATTTATCTTAGAAAACTATGAATGCATCATTTAGAATTTGGATGAACTTTATGTTTGTTATCAAAACAATTATGTGTTATGTTGGTTGTTTAAGTTTGAATGTCACAAACTATGTCGTAGTTATCTGTTTTTTTAAAAACATGTGTAAGGTGTTGATACTTTGTTGCTTTAACTTTTATGTGACTAAATTTTATGTTGCTTTTATGGTGAATGTATATTTAATTCATGTGCAATATATATTTTAAACAGATTATGGTGATGAACATTATGGAACTATTGGTTTTTATGAGAAGTCTTTGCCTACCTATTTGGATGGGTGAGGTTATGGACTATGTTCATAATCTGGATGATCTGTTTGAAATACTAGCTCATGAAGAGGAAATTATGATATGTTTAGGATAAATATGTGTTTCTTTTTGTTAATGACAAAGGGGGAGAATGTTTTCAGAATTTATGTTTTATAGACTCAAAAATATGAATTGTAGACTCTAATATGCTTTTATGCAGGGGGAGTAAGTGTATTTGTTTATTAATGTTTTATTTTTTTTAAATATACTTACATATTCATAAATTGTTTGTCATCATCAAAAAAAAGGAGAATGTTGGATATCATGTCCCCATGATATCATTTTGATAATAACAATTTATTCATAATCACTATGTGTGTTATACAAATACACTAACATTTAAATGCAGTCTTCAACATCAAATATGAACAAGTGCAAGATAAGTTCAAGGCATTATGAAGTAAAGAAGATGAAGAACAAATACATCAATGTATTTTTTATATTTTTCTTTACTTAGAAATATTGTACAAGCCTTGATCACTTACACACACACGTAGAAATTAGAACACACTAACACAGGCTTAGTGTGTTAGTTAACAATAGAAATCCCCTATGTTAAACATTAAAGTATTTAGTTATTCATTGAGTCTAAAAATATTTCATGCATAACATTTTTTACCCTTAGTAGTTGACTAATTAGAATACTAGTCGACTACTGAAGTCTGAGTTCAAAATATAAGTTTCTGTAAAACTACAGAGTAGTCGACTACTACGGATTATAGTCAGCTACTCAGCTTTGAATTTTGATTTACAGAACTTTTGTTTTACAGAGTAGTCGACAACAAGCAACTATAGTCGACTACAAAGCTTTGAAATTTATTTTACAGAATGTTTGTTTTACAGTGTAGTTGACTACTAACAATTATAGTCGACTACTGATCTTTGATTTTTGTTTACCAGACTTTCTGTAATACAGAGTAGTTGACTACTAAGAAGAATAGTCGACTACTATGCTTCAGTTTCTAAATTCCAAACTTTCTGTATTACAGAGTAGTCGACTACTAGCCATTATAGTCGACTACTAAGATAGTTTTTTTGAACGTTTAAGTTTAAACTTGTGACAGTTTTTAGCCATTTTTTAAACGTTTTAAAGTTTAAAAATTTGTCTTTTCAAGGGCTATATAAAGGTTATGTGTTCATAAAAATGGCACATGATTATATACCTATAAGCTTCAACCTTTGTGCATTGTTCAAGAATTAAAGCATTCAGATTTTGCTAAGTATTGAAAAAAAAGATTGTTTCTGAAATTGCCTTTCATCCTCATTCAAAATACAAATTATTTAGGTAATTTCCAGAGGATAAAATTATCCCTAACCACTGCTACACAACACTACAAATCAAGACTTATAGGAATTGAGTTGTTTGATTCAAGGAAAGGTCTCTCGGTTTGAGAGAGGTTGATCTCTTGGTTTAGAGATTGGTATGCAATTGGCAAAGTGTTGTCAATTGGTGTTGCAATTTGCAGGGACTTGTAAATTGGTCAGGTTTAGTTCTAATTTTGTACTTGGTTCAAAATTATAGTGAAAATCTCAAGCGGGATTTGCTTGGGGACTGGATGTACACCGGATTGGTGGAACCAGTATAAAAACTCTTGTTTGTGATTGTGATTTTCTGAGATTGTTGCTATTTTTTCTTTGCAATTTATAATCTACTTTGCATAAATGTTAAAAGAATACTATTCACCCCCTCTAGTGTTCTAGTATATCTATTTCAGATCCTACACTTTAGACTCTGGTGGTCTGTGAATAACTTGAACTATACTCCATACGAGCAATATATCCATGCCTTTAGCGCGAATACTACCGATGCTAACTCTAAATCATGTGTGGGGTAGTGCTGCTCATGCACTCTCAACTGATGATATGGCCAAGGAATTTGACCTCAGAAATCCAAAATTCGCATTTGCTGAACTTAACATATAACTGATGCTCCCGCAAGGCCTACAAGGTTAAACGTAGATGCTGTTCGTGCTCTCCTCCGATCTCGAATAGATAAGAATATTGTCGATAAATACAATCAAGAATTAGTCCAAGTATGGAGGAAAAACATGATTCATCAAATCCATGAATACCGTGGTGCATTGGTCAGACCAAATGGCATGACAAGAACTCAAAAGACCTATATCGAGTCAGAAAGGTGGTTTTTAGGAATATCCATCTCCCGAACTCATAAAATAACCAAAACAAAGATCAATCTTCTAGAAATGCTGCGCTCCCCGCAGTTGATCGAATAAGTCATAAATCCTATCTAATCTAGATAATGAACTTGTTCAACTCACAAAAATCTATACAAAATCATAAGATACCGTCCTTCTTCACGAAGAGGATCGGTGCTCCCCACGGAGAAAGACTCCGGCAAATAAAACTCTAAAATAATAACTTATTTGTCTAAATCTGTAGCTCCATCATCTCAACAGGTGCCGTACGATAAGGTGCTTGGGATATCGGTACTGTGCTCTGCTGCAACTCAATGCAGGACTTAACCTCTCTCACCGGAGGTAACCTAGGTATGTCCTGAAAGACATCCTGATAAACTGAGACAACTCTAGTCTCGCACAAATTAGCACTCCGATCCCTCAACATCACCTCCTCGACGTATGCCAGGAATGACTCCACATTCTGGTTACGCTATGAGGTTGTTACTATCTATACAAACCCAACGAATGCTCACTAGCTGACTGTTTCAGTAAAACAGTCGATATTAACATGGTATGATGATAGCCAATCTACACCAAAAATAATGTCGAAATCCGACATCCGCAACACGATCAGATCTATGAGAAACTCAGACTCATCTAGACTGATGACACATCTCCTACATATACTTCTCTTATAGGGATATCTCTCCTAGAGGAGTAGAGACTGATAACGGAACACCTAAAGAACGTGCTACAAGCTGAAGCCTATCCACGAAGGCATGAAAGATAAAAGAAAGCGAAATTCCTGAGTTAAACAAGGTTTGAGTTTGAAAGAAAAATCACAAAGAAAGCTCCGCTCGCACCATTATCATGTGGTACAACTATATAGACTCTGTCGGTGATGAAAAAAAAATATGGAACCATCTGTCCCTCAGGAAATCTATTGGATAACAAGTAATACTTCTATTCTCTGTTGCTGGCTGTAATAGTGGCTCTGAGACTGTTGACCCTGACCTCTGTCATGCTGGTCTTCTGCTGGTGTTTTGCGACAATCCTCCGATCTATGCCCGATCTTGTTACAAACATGATATGTATCCGAATTCCTACGCTGCTGCAACGCTCTTGAATCATTTTGTGCTCTCTTCTTTTACTGTCCTAATGCAGGTGGTAAAAATCCTTATCTTATTGTTGGGGTCTTCTAGATCCCACAATAGCCCCTTTGCCCTTGCTATCGTCACCATACTGGTTTTGATTTCTTCACTAACTTCAGGCATATCTCTCTGCTTCAATTGAACTAGTTCTAACTGCTTGTTGAAGGAGTAGACAAAGTTCTCCCAAATAAGTGATATTCGCTGCTCCTGCGAAAATATGAAGTCTTTACTATCCTTTGTTGCCATTCCCCGATGATGTCCTCTATGATGAAATCATTTAACCTCTGGTTTGGTACTGAATTAACATTAAGAAATCTCCACATATTCTTTTTATTTATAGGCTGCACATGAATCTAGTGTGCCCTGAAACTATAATACCCTTCATGTCTGACGCCTTTCTTATCTTATAGAACCAAGCCTCCTGTTCTACGGCTCTATCAATAGCTGATTGTGGTGGTGGTGTACTCATTAGTATTACCTCTTCGATAGGCACAACTGATACAATGGGTGGTGGATCTCTAGAAAGTGATACTACTGGTGGAAACGGATAGCCTCTCGCTTCCCGAGTGTTCCAAAATCTTGCTACAAACGACGTCATGAAGTCGATTAAATACTGTGGAGCTTGCCGCGGCTCGGCTCCGCTTGCCCAGTTCTCCAGGTATGAGTTTTACCTCGACCATATCCTTGTCCCGATATTTGTAATATCAAGAAGATAGCTTAAATGACACAGTAAAGGAGTATATACACATATATGACCTAACGTATCACGATAAGTATTTCATAAAATTACTTTTCAATCAAAGTAAGGTAGTCATAAAAAAATGTATAAATTTCGAACATACGTATATAACGTCCTCACTCACTCTAGAAATTCTTAGCGGACTCTATACATGAATTCTAAGAAACTCTATTCTAGTTCCACGACTCGACACAGGATGATCCTAAGGATACTGGAACTAGAGATTTGATACTAACTGTGATGCCACTGGTTTCAACAAGGCTACAATCCAAGGTGAAATCAAGAATGTCAAACCTGTCATGCACTACATCGTGCAATAACACGTTTCACCATCATAATTACTATTTATCTAGTGGAATCAACAACAGGTGTAGGTACAAAACAGGCAAGAGGGAATATACAAAAAATACTAAACAATAGATATTCTGAAGAAAAATAATCACCACATATATAAATGGATAAATCTCTAAGAAGAAAACATTTGAACTGATACAACTGTCTCATAATGGGAATTCAAATGAAACGACATTAAGGTACATCGCCTTTACAAAACTAGAATGATAACTCAAATGTTCATAAACACATCCACTGTGGAGTTCTGACATAACTACTAATAATATAGATAAATAACTACTAGAGCAGCTCCATCAACCTACGGCTCTCCGTGCACCTGGCTCGTTACCTGAAAGGGGGGAAACAACGAGCGTCAAAGCGCTATAGCGAGTAACATCTCAACCAACCCCAGGGAGAAGGGCTAGAAGGATAAGAAAATAGCTACTAATACATATAGATAAACAATCATCTACTCTGAAATAAAAGGAGGTTTGATATTTAGAAATTTACAACACAAGCATGGTACGTCGAGCGAAATAATTCAAACAAGGAAACTCTCATATATATACCATATGTCTTAAATTGTAAATCCCTAAATACCAAATCCAAAAGCTACAGTGTAGAGCAATAATGAAAGACAGCTCCTCTAAATACCAAATCCAAATTACAATGTGGAAATATAACTTAATCTCTAACCATACTTTTAAAGACCTGTCATATGCCAATATGTAAATCTGTAATAGTTTAAAGTCCAATACAAGGACTGTAGTAGATTATAGTCCAACACGAGCACTTCAATAGCTTATAGTCCAACACGAGGACTTCAATAGTTTATAGTCTAACACAAGGACTTCAGTAGCTTATAGTCCAACATGAGGACTTCAGTAGATTATAGTCCAACACGAGGACTTCGGTAGCTTATAGTCCAACACGAGGACTGCAACATGCAAATAATGTTAAAACCACCATATTTACTGTTCACTCTAATATCCCGATGAATAAATCTAAGACTCATGCCCGTAGGCAACTCATGTACACAAATCTCAGTGTATATCAATCCCATGCAACCTAGGTATCTTGCTAGCCACATAAACACAAGTAACAACATGCACATGCACAAAAGTGCCCAGCGGTCGATCGTCGCCCACCACAGTCGACCGCGCAAAGAACAGAACACTTCTGCTCACCTGCACGCTCGGCGGTCGATAGGCACGGTCGACCGCGTAGGAAACAGAAACTTCCTGTTTCTGTTGCGCGCCCGGCGGTCGACCGCCATGGTCGACCGCACAGGTACAGAAAACCTTATGCAGGTTTTTTTGCTCTTAGGGTTTTGATTCAAAAACTTTTATATGAAAATATTGAATACTAAAAATCCTACATAGATAATATTCCTCAGCATTTAACATTTCTAAAGCATATGAAATAAAATCTAATCACTATAGATAAAACGAAAACATTCTTGGATACGTGTAAACATGTTGAAACATATAAAAACAAAGATTTTTATTTAAAACTCTTGTTAGGAATAAATTTTAGATCTAGATCTTCATTTAGAAAATTCGTGGGTGGATTTTTATAAACCAAAACTTTAGGAATAAATTTTAGATCTAGATCTTCATTTAGAAAATTCGTGGGTGGATTTTTATAAACCAAAACTTGATCTTTACATCATATACTATAGAGATTCAGCTTTATACACAAAATAGCATTTTAGGCTCAATAAACCATGTAAAAACTCAAATAAAATCATTTTAAAAGTGGGTACAGAGTTGGGTGAGATGAAACTCGCCTGAGGGGTGTTGATGAACTCTTAAAAACGTGTGAGAATGATCCCTCGATGCCAAACGCCACAAATCCTGCCTTCTCCTCGCTTCTCGCCTCATGAAACTCCCCCGAGAACACAAGTTTAGGGCTAGGGTTTGATAGAGGAGGAGAGAGGCTTCTAGGGTTTGGAACACAGGAGAAAAGAGGTGTCTTTCATGTATAAACATGTGTATATTTAACAGCAAACCCGAAAAACTATAGCCCAAAACTCGAAACCCGAAACTGGAAAACCCAGTCTGACTAGAAACATACTCTTTGATATTTTGGCTATAACTTTCACATCCGACCTCGGAATGAGGTGATTAAAGATTTGTTAGAAAGATGCTGAAGAGACCTATAACTTTGGTATTTACATGTTCTCAGATTCTAACTGCATCAGTGTGTAAAATTTAGAAACTCATAACTGGTCATTATTCTCAGGTTTCTCTTTTGGTCTTTGTACATGTTTTGCACATTTGCACTTATATATATTCACAAATATATATTGAATTGATCTCAAATCAATTCTTATCATATACAAACATCAAAATATATTATTCTTCACCATATGACATATTTATCATTATTTATCATAAAATATTCAAATTTTTCGGGGTTTTACACGTCTTCGGTCCTGAACTTTCCGCAAAATTTGATGAAGGCATTGCTAACAAATTGAGGGCCGTTGTCATGCATGATTCGTCTTGGAACACTGTATCAGTATATGATGTGGTGTTTGATGAACTTGACGATGTCGCTTGTCTTCACTTCTTTGAGTGAAACTGCCTCGGCCCACTTTGAGAAATAATTGGTGATTGCCAAAATAAAATGATCACTTTTGGCTGACGGTGGAAAAATAGGACCAACGATGTCCATTCCCCTCGTTTCAAATGGCCATGAAGTAGATGAAGGGTGCAAGTGCTCTGGGGGTTAATGCATATAATTCGCATGTATTTGACATGCGTGGCATCGTCAGGCGTACTCAACTACGTCCTTGACCATGGTTGGCCAATAATATCCTATTCTTCTGAGGCGATCGCAGAGGTTGGGAACTGCCTGATGTGCACTACAGGTTCCGTCATGCGCTTCTTTGAGAGCTTCCTCTGCCTCTTTGGTTTTGAAAGGCATAGGAGTAGCAAGCCGTCGTATGCGTGATGATACAATGTTTGGGTCGTCGTGTTATAATGGAATCTCAGCGCTCTTCGTCGGACCGAGTGTCTTTCTTTTATGTCTTCCGGCAAAATACCATGCACGACATAGTCGATAATGGGAAATCGCCAATCTCAAGGCTCGAGTTGAATTCGGGCTGAGTGCGCCTCCTTGATATCTAAGACGTAGTCTGGTGTGAAGAGTTGATGAGTTCTCACAGTGACCCATTGTTCGGTATCTAGAGGCTGTGCCAGAGATACCGCTAATGCTGCCAGTGTATTTGCGTACGCATTCTGGAGACGCGGAATGTATTCGATGAAGAATTCTTCGAACGAGCCTACCATCTCAATGGCTATCTTATGGTACAGTATCAGGTATTGATTCTTAACTTTGTACTCTCCTCGAATTTGGTTGACTATCAGTTGAGAATCACTAAAAGCTTCGAGATACTCGACCCCTAGATCTTTGGAAAAACTGAGCCTAATGAGTAGTGCATTGAATTCAACAACGTTGTTAGAACACGGTTCTGTGAGTGAATAGGCTCGAGGCATCACGTGTCTCTCCAGGGAAACTAAGACAACTCTAACTCCTGAAGAAATTTTAGAACATCCAGGAGCACTTGCCGCATTAGTTGCTCGGGAACCACCATCGAAGTACAATTGCCATACTTGCTGATGAGAGGTGGTGTTAACTTTGTGAATTTCATCTAGCAAATCTTCATATAATTCAGCTGCATCCGTCGTAGGGTTGGCGGCTAGAAGATCGTAAATTGCTTGTCCTTTCACTGACTTTTGTTACTTGAAGTGCAGGTCATATAGGACAAAAGTAGGACTCATTTTGCTAGTTGCCAATTCATAATGGCCGGTTGCATCATGAATACCCGTACTGGGTTAATGTTGGAAATGACATAGATCGTCTGTCCAACGAGGTAATGTCGCATCTTTTGGATGGTGAACACCAAAGCGAGGCATTCCTTCTCAATCATTGGGTATCAAGATTCAATACCAACCAAAGTTTGACTTAAGTAATAGACAACCTGTTCGTGACCGTTGTCATCATCTTGTGCAAGCAAAGCACCTAACAAGTGGTTCATCGCCTTGACGTAAATCAAGAATGGTTTACCCGACTTCGGTGCAATGAGGACTGGAGGATTCGCCAGATTTTCTTTGATATATTCGAATGCCTTCTGACAGGCATCGTCCCAAATAAAAGACACTCCCTTCTTTGTTAGCTTAGAAAACGGTTGGTATTTTCCGGAGAGATTAGAAATAAACCGTCGGATATAAGTCAATCGTCATTGCAATCCTCAGAGTTCCTTGAGGTTTGTCAGGGGTTACAATTTATTTATTGCTTTCACCTTATCGAGATCAATGTGGATACCCTTCATGGTGACGACGAATCCCAGAAACTTACCGCTGAACATTCCGAGGAAAGACTTGGTAGGATTCATCTTTAGCTGGTGACTCTGCATGAGACCGAACATCGTCCTCAAATCTTTGATATGATCATCTTTGTTATGGCTTTTCATGACCAGGTCATCCACATAACATTCAACAGTCTTCCGGAGGTGTTCCTGAAAAATATTTGACATTGCTCGTTGATAGGTGGCTCATGCGTTCTTCAATCCAAAAGGCATGACTATGTAGCAGAAGACACCGAGGGGAGTCCTGAATATGGTATGTTTTTCTTCATCTGGGTACATCTTGATTTGATTGTAACCTAAAAACCCGTCCATGAAGGACATTCTCTCAAATCCGCACGTGTTGTCAATAATAACATCCATGATCGGCGATGTTCCGGTCTCTGAAGTCGATACAGATCCTGATTTTCTCGTTCTTTTTAAGGACCGATACGATATTTTCTAGCCAATCGGGATGTTGTTCTTCCCTGATAAAACCCGAGTCAATTAGTTTTTTAACTTCAGAATCGATTGCTTCCATAATTTGCGGACGAAACTATCTTTGCTGTTGCTTGATAGGTTTTGCATACGGTTTGATATTAAGGCGATGAACTGCCACATTTAGATCAAGTCCTAGCATATTTTCGTAATTCTGGGCGAAAACATCTATATATTCCCTGATGAGGGCAATCAACTCTTCCTTCTCGTCTGGTGGAAGACTGACGAATATTAGATTCGGATTCGCTTCGTCATCCATGTTTACTTGGACCACTTTGTCTTCGGTAGGAGGTTCTCTTTGGTCGAACCGATCCCCATACTGAATATTCAAGTGATGGATCCATGGGTCTTCCCCAGTTGGCAGTTGATCGTCTTCCTCCATTGTGATGGGATCGACTGTGGCCATGTTTGACATCAGCCCTTTGAACACCTCTCCAAGGCTGACGTCAGAGTCCAAGCCTGAAGAATCTTATGAGTATCCATCATTATTTACTAATTAGTCAACAATCTGCTAGCAACATTCGTCATCGGATAAAGAGATATAGCCTAAACCTCTTCTGTGGCCATAATAATTGTCGGGTTTTCCCTTAGGGACACAAGCGACTTTGGTCGGAACTCGAGGACCTCGGCCGAAACAAAAACCCTTCCCAAGTGTGAAGTCATATCCCCATTTTTCCATGAGGTTACATGCTTTTGGTCCATATTTGAACAAGTGAGGACCTGGTTTTTCATCATTACTATCTTCCTTCGAGAAGAGATTGGATGGTGGAGATTTTTCTCCTTTGCCGAAGACTATCTCTTTTTTCACCCCCCGCCTTGGCTGCAAGGACAAGAGTTATTCCGAATGAATCTTGAATACACTTCTTTTTCATAGAAGATGACCGAAGCGGCATATATATATCGGGGTTATTGTACAGCCCCTACATTACATTATCAAGACAATGCGTGTACTCTAAATCATTATTTATTACGTCATCGCCAAGTTGCTAATTACAACTACTATATAATGATTCTTCATCATCAAGATTGATTACAAAGGGTAGAACGTTATTTAATACAAAACCACCATCGTGTTAAACATCATCAAAACATTATTGTTAGACCCTAAGGGGGGGGGGTGATTAGGGTCTTATGCTAATCTAATCCGATTATATGCCAATTAAAACTAATTAACAAGTTATCCTAGCAAGTATGAAATACCACCGGATATATGAGCTAGGATAAGCAATGTAAACAATGAGATATATCCTATATGATGAAATATATGCAAGGATATATAAGCTAGCACAAGATGATATATCCTACCAAAGAGATATACAATATGATATATGTAAGGATATGCAAACACAAGGGTAACATAAACAAATGAGATAGTGGATGAAATAAACAATGAGAGAAAGGCTATAAAGACGAACAAATATAAGTGCTAAGCCAAACTCAAACAAGCAATATGATCACGGAGTTCGGACCTTCCGTCCTACGTCTCTGCTCCCCACTCCCGGGGAGAAATCCACTATCACAACCCGGTTTAGAAGCCGGAACTTCTACACACTCGGTTTACAAGTTTACCGAAAACTCTCACACAACAAACACTATGCAATCACACTCTACACCCACACAAGTGTTGGACCTAGCCGTGTCTCCCTCAAGTGCTCGGTTACAACCTCTCCCTAGGCTCGTCACCCTACGCCACTCCTCTTGGAACGATCCCCGACTCTCACCACACACTCCTCTCGGTGTACAAGTGTATTACAAAGTGAATATCACAATTAGGCTCAATAAAAGTTTGTTCTCTACTATGGATGAGAACACAATGAAAGCACAACTCAATGTTACAATCTCTCACAACCCTAATATACTATGTATGCATATACAATAAGCTCAAGTGGGTGTGTGTAACAATGAGTGAAATCAAATCTAACTCAAATAGCAAACTAGCAATAAGAATATGAAAATCAATAATAAAATTGCTAGAGAAAAGAGTTAGAAAACTTCTCTAAAACACAAAGAAGATGATGAAGAAGATTGAGAAAGAATCCCTCAATCTGTAGTGAAGCTTCCTCCTTTGTAAACAAAACCCAAACTTAAAACAACCAGTAAAACCACACTTAAACCCTTGTTTAAAAACTTATTTAAAAGCTTCTTATCTATCTTAGAACTGAGATCAATGGGGGTATTTATAGCCTCCCAAAACCTTAGCCAAAAAACCCCAAACAAATAACAAGAAAAACCCCAGCCAACGGTAACAAAAATAACCGCTGGAAAGAATCTGATTGAGCAGCGGTCGACCGAAAAAATTTGCGGTCGACCGCGATCCAGATCCCAATCTGAGAAAACGAGCAGAGACTTATTCGGTCGACCGGTGCGGTCGACCGATGGAAATTTCGAGCTCTCGGTCGAATCGCGGAGTTGCGGTCGAGAACCGCGAGAGAGGCTTGTGGTTGCCTCACTGACGAAGAGAACATAGGTTGCGGTCGACCGATGCAGTCGACCGAGAAACTGATATATTCTAAAAACTGATTTGCTGATTTTAAAACCCTGTTTAAAATTCCAAAAAATGTAAAACTTTGGGAATGATTGTAACATGATAAAATAACATGCTAGCAAATGACTGGTTTCAAAAAGGACTTCCCAATGAAATATATCATAATTTTACAAAATAGGCCAAAACATGAAAATGTAAACATGTGAATTTTGATATTTTGGCTAAACCATGTTTTAAAACTTTACACAATGATTTTGTAGACTTAATAAAATATGTATATGGATTATTGTTAAGTCCAAAAACTAAGAAAACAATATTTTCACAGAAATTGCATATTCTATGCAATATATACTAAAACAACAAAAATAAATATAAAACATGTGATTTCATATTTATTAAACATGAAAACTCAAAAAACACGTGTATGTATATATATAATATATATATGCATAAAAACCTAAAAATTATGTATATATATATATATATATATATATTATATATTATATATATATATATATAATATATATATATATATATATATATATATATTATATATATATATATATATATAATATATATATATATATATATATATAAGTATATATATATAGTGAGTATAAACGAAGAAACCAATAAATGTGTGTGTATAGATATTGAGCTTAACGTACTTAACACATATAATATAAAACCTATACTAAGTTACCCAAGCTAGATCTAGATCTTCAATAAGCTCGACTTGGTACACTTGCGGATGAAGCTTGAACTTGATCTTTAACTTAAATTGTATGAGCTTCACCGACATTCCGCCAACCTCCTTTGGATATGATCGTTGAAGCTCTATTCCATCCATCCTCCAACACGTTGTTTGTTTATAATAAATAGAAATATACCAACACTAGACAAACAAACATTAGTTGTAAATTGTTTGTTAAACATCATCAAAACAAGAAGGCCAACAATCTCTCCCTTTTTGATGATAACAAACAATTTACAAAAAGGATATATGCATGAAAGGAAATGAATATACAAAGTATAATATATCATGCATATAAATAAGAAAGAATATACTCACAATATTCCCCCCCCCCTTTGACAACATCAAAAAGGGGAAAACCATAAAGAATGAAGAGAGCGAAGGCTCCCCCTACAAATAAGCATAGGTGAGTATAAAACAAGTATAGGGATTGCTCCCCCTATCAAAATGCCATATAGAATATATGCAATAAAGATCATGGCAAACATATGTGAGCAAGCATAGATAGAAAAATGCTAAACACTCCTCACATACAAAAAAAGATAATGAGAACGCATATGAATATATCAAAATTAAAAATAGTGTCTCATATCAAAGAACATAAAAACCATATGTAAAGGTAGATTTATGAAATCAAAAGAAAAAGAGCATGAGAATCATGCAAAATGTTTTCAAATGAAAACAAATCAATCAAATGAAATCATAAATCAAAATTTAAATCATAAAATCAAATATCAAGAGAGACAATTATATCTAGCTCTTGAGCTAGTATCAACCCATATAAATATTTTAGAATCCGGTAAACAATATTTGGGAATAAACACCCAATGACTCCGGAGGGTTATATAAACATAGTCCTCTCATGAAAACAAATCAAATAATCATGAAAACAAAAGATTTGATCAATAAAAAGAATTATTTTCATAAAAATTTAAAATACATTTTTCGAAACCAAGAAAAAGAAAAATAAAAGTACTAAAATTCTTAGCTTAAAAATTATTTTAGCACCCAAGTATTCTTGGTGTCGGTTTGTTTAGGCACATGACCCCTATCATTAAAGCTCAAAGCCCTAGGGTTATGAACCCTCTTGGGCACATATGGTGTACTAACATGGTCAAAACAATATTCATTCAAATGACCCTTCCGATTGTAATTTGTGCAATAAAAGAGACCCATTTGTTTTTGTGGGCCATTAGCTCGTGCACGAGAATCATTTGCAAATAAAAATTTTCTTTTAAAATTATTTTGCAAATGAGAAATATCATTAAACAAAGGTGGTCTTTTTGGAGCAAATTGCAAATTTGGAGCATTTTGCAAATCAAAACAAAATTTAGCAAGATGTCCAAACCTACCACAAACATCACATTTAAAAATATGTGGTCTACTATATACATCTGGCAAACATGATTTTCTTTTCAAATCAAAACAATATTCGGCCAAATGACCAAAACAACCATAATGATCACACTTGAACACACTAGCATGCTTATGATGAACTTTGTGAGAATGAGCATGTGAATGTGTAAGTGTACAAGATGAAGAAGCTACATGAGATGCACAAGGAGCATTAGAATTCTTATGTTTGTGTGCAACCTTTTCGGCCACAAATAGAGCATTTATAAATTTTGCTATATATGTGTGCATGATGAGTAGATGATGACTTAGACTTGGCACACATATCCATAAGCCTCTTATGATTATTAATGCATGTTTTCAAAGTTGAATCTAAAGATAAAATGCTTTTATTCATAAGATTCAAATATTTAGTTTTAGGCACATATGCATTTTTAGAAGTAGAACATAAATAGTTATTTATAAAAGAAGCAGTATCATTTTGTATGTTCTCTACTTCTAACATGGCATTATCTTTTTCATGAGTTAACTTGGCAAAGTTTGAAAGCAAAGAATCATGATCCGATTTTAATTTTTCATTGTTTTCTTTAAGGATCATATTTTCGTTAGAAATAATATCAAACTTAGAAGTTAAAGACTCATGATCGGATTTAAAAATTACATGCTTGCTTTGTAAATTAATGAAATCATTTTGCAATTTGGTAAAGGCATGCAATAATTTTTCACTAGCACAAGCAAGTTCATCACTAGATAAATCATTAGTGGTTTCGAACTCGCAAACCTCACTAGGGCTATCGCCTAGTGCGCGTGTGCATGACGCTCCATATGAACTTGAAGCTGGATCCTCCAAAGCTTGTTCCAAGTCTCCTTGATGCGCTTCTATGAATTTCCATAATGTATAAGCGCTATCAAAAGAATCAAGCTTGTTAGACATAAATGAATCAAATGCATTTAATAAAAATTCTAACATAAGCTTGTTCATAATAAACATCTTTTTATCATGTTTGCTCCACTTGGATTTCTCCAACGTGGGCACAATATAAGCACAATAAATGACTTCCCATAAATCGATATTTTTAGATTGAACAAATCATTTGAATCTAAAACACCATTGAGCATATGGAAAAAACATTGAATTTAGGAGCAATACTAGAATCATAGCCTAAACAAGATGCATCATTCATATCCATAATTTGTAAAAATATGCAAGCAAGATACAAATACAATTAAAACAATATTAGCATAAAAATAAAACTTGGATCTTTAACTCAAGGCGATTAGACCTTAAATCAAAGAGCACCAAGCTTTGATACCAATTGTTAGACCCTAGAGGGGGGTGATTAGGGTCTTATGCTAATCTAATCCGACTATATGCCAATTAAAACTAATTAACAAGTTATCCTAGCAAGTATAAAATACCACCAGATATATGAGCTAGGATAAGCAATATAAACAATGAAATATATCCTATATGATGAAATATATGCAAGGATATATAAGCTAGCACAAGATGATATATCCTACCAAAGAGATATACAATATGATATATGTAAGGATATGCAAACACAAGGGTAACATAAACAAATGAGATAGTGGATGAAATAAACAATGAGAGAAAGGCTATAAAGATGAACAAATATAAGTGCTAAGCCAAACTCAAACAAGCAATATGATCACGGAGTTCGGACCTTCCGTCCTACGTCTCCGCTCCCCACTCCCGGGGAGAAATCTACTATCACAACCCGGTTTGGAAGCCAGAACTTCTACACACTCGGTTTACAAGTTCACCGAAAACTCTCACACAACAAACACTATGCAATCACATTCTACACTCACACAAGTGTTGGACCTAGCCGTGTCTCCCTCAAGTGCTCGATTACAACCTCTCCCTAGGATCGTCAACCGACGCCACTCCTCTTGGAACGATCCCCGACTCTCACCACACACTCCTCTCGGTGTACAAGTGTATTACAAAGTGAATCTCACAATTAGGCTTAATAAATGTTTCTTGTCTAACTATGGATGAGAACACAATGAAAGCACAACTCAATGTTACAATCTCTCACAACCCTAATATACTATGTATGCAAATACAATAAGCTCAAGTGGGTGTGTGTAACAATGAGTGAAATCAAATCTAACTCAAATAGCAAACTAGCAATAAGAATATGAAAATCAATAATAAAATTGCTAGAGAAAAGAGTTAGAAAACTTTTCTAAAACACAAAGAAGATGATGAAGAAGATTGAGAAAGAATCCCTCAATCCGCAGTGAAGCTTCCTCCTTTGTAAACAAAACCCAAACTTAAAACAACCAGTAAAACCACACTTAAACCCTTGTTTAAAAACTTATTTAAAAGCTTCTTAGCTATCTTAGAACTGAGATCAATGGGGGTATTTATAGCCTCCCAAAACCTCAGCCAAAAAACCCCAAACAAATGATAAGAAAAACCCCAACCAACGGTAACAAAAATAGCCGTTGGAAAGAATCTGATTGAGCGGCGGTCGACCGAAAAAATTGAAAACGAGCAAAGACTTATTCGGTCGACCGGTGCGGTCGACCGATGGAAATTTCGAGCTCTCGGTCGACCGCGGCGGTCAACCGACAAACTCTCTACTGCCCACTGACGAAAGAACATAGGTGCGGCCAACAGAGAACTGATATATTCTAAAAAACTGATTTGCTGATTTTAAAACCCTGTTTAAAAATTCCAAAAAATATAAAACTTTGGGGAATGATTGTAGACATGATAATAAACATGCTACAATGACTGGTTTTCAAAAAGGACTTTCCAAATGAAATATATCATTATTTTACAAAATAGGCCAAAACATGAAAATGTAAACATGTGAATTTTGATATTTTGGCTAAACCATGTTTTGAAACTTTGCACAATGATTTTGTAGACTTAATAAAATATGTATATGATTATTGTTAAGTCCAAAAACTAAGAATACAATATTTTTACATACATATATATACAAAGAAACCAATATATGTGTGTGTATAGATATTGAGCTTAACGTACTTAACACACATAATATAAAACCTATACTAAGTTACCCAAGCTAGATCTAGATCTTCAATAAGCTCGACTTGGTACACTTGCGGATGAAGCTTGAACTTGATCTTTAACTTGAATTGTATGAGCTTCACCGACATTCCACCAACCTCCTTTGGATATGATCGTTGAAGCTCTATTCCATCCATCCTCCAACACGTTGTTTGTCTATAATAAATAGAAATATACCAACACTAAACAAACAACATTAGTTGTAAATTGTTTGTTAAACATCATCAAAACAAGAAGGCCAACACATCGTAATCAAGCCCAGCTTCGGTATCAGCTTCTTCTCCGCTGTTCGTACCTTGGGCCGATGGTTCAGTATCAGATTTAACACCGTAAAGAATGGAGTCGGTAAAGTAATTTTCCAACCCCTTAAACGGTTTCTTATCCGTGACTACCATCTTGACCTCATTATTAGCGTATACACATTTGAGACACTGATGGAGGGTGGAGAGGACTATAACATTACTATGGATCCAAGATCCACCCAATAGTAAGTTATAGGAAGTCTCTGCGTCGATCACATAGCACGTGACTTTGGATTTTAAGTCTCTAAGTTGGCACTTCACTCGGATCTTACACAATGGTCTGGACCCACTAGTATTAAATCCGTAGATAATGGCGCCTGTCGAAGCTAACTTGCTGGCAGGGATTCTGAGATTGTACATCAATCGGAGTGGCATGATGCTGACAGTGGAACCCGGTTGACAATGCTGGAGTCGATGTATCCGGTGAAGTACAAAGGCCTATCATGCTTCGAGTTTCTCACTTGCATGTCATCCTTGGTGAAGGTGATACAAGGGAACTGCTTGGCCTCCAAACTGCAATGTTGAGCTGGTGGCTCCGGCTCTTCGGGGACTGGTTGTTAGTTGTTTGTTGCTGGGGCTTCCCAGCAGGTGCAGGGGGGTTGTAATTATCCCCAACTCAGATAATGTTTTAGCATTTGGATCAGAGACTTCGGGATATTTATTGTGGTATTTGTTCCCGCTCATGGTAGAAAAGACTTCATGTTTGTCTTCTGAAAGTGATAAGGTAGGGATACCTTCATCATCTTTCTTAGGGATTGCTGTGGCAGGGCAGCAGGTTTTGCCTTTACTCTTGGACTTCTTCTTGGATGAGGACCCCATCCATTGTTCATCTTTGAGCAAATCTGTATGGACTCAAAGAATTTCACCATTAGGAACCATGTGCTGCACAAGCCCCTTCTGGCGTTGTCCATGGGGATCGTCGTTAATGGTTTTCATCTCTACCTTTAACACGGACTCTGGCTGAAACCATGACGGAGGGTCAAAACCGAAACTGATAGAAACCACATTTGCGCCCACCTTCTTCTCTTTGGGCTGCTTTGTAGTGATGATGCTAACGTCGATCAAGGCTTGGATCTTGTCCTTAAGGGTGTAGCATATCTTAATGGGATGATGGACCCGCTTGTGAAATGCATAATATTTTGGTTCCGTTGTCCTCTTGGCTTCCTCCTTGTTAGAGATTGAAGGAAATTTGATTTTGTTGTTATTCAGGAGGTATTTGAAGATAGCAGGAACTTCATATTCCTTAAAGGAGTATTCTTTCGGGAATTTTGGTTCAGAAGTCTTTTTGCTGCCTTTGAGGTCGTTGTTGCCACTAAGAGGGCGATTTCTGTGGCACTTGCTATTACGATTGTAGTTAGAATATTTGATTCATGTCTACTGCATTCACCGGCATCCTTCCTTTACCACAAGGGACAAAGTTTTGCTTCGGAGCACTAACCGTCGGTTGACCTCTTTCAGCCTTCTTCCGTTTGAGGAAGCATTCGGCTTACTCTCCGTGCACCTTTAATTCTTTCTAGGTTTTAGATGGTGTCACTACCATAGCTTCCAGAACATCCAAAGAAAGGTTATTATGACATGTTTGGAGAATAAACTCCTCTGTGACCTGATCTCAACAATTCATTGCCTTATTCCGGAAGCGCTTGATAAAGTTGTCGACTGACTCTCCGTCTTTTTTCTTTTCATCGAACAATGTCCCGATTGACACTTCAGTGTCGTCGTCGAAGAAGTTTGTGAGGAACATGCTTTCCATGTTGTCCTAACTGTTGATGCTCCCCGGCTTAAGATGACGATACCACTCGAAGGAGGCTTCGCGAAGGGTGTCGACGAACTATCGGACCATCAAAGGTTCGTTGCCAGAGATCACGCCGAGGTGTGATTTTAAAATAAATTAGATGCTGAGTGAGCGATCCTCTCCCGTTAAACAGAGTGAAGTTAATTAAGTTAAACTTCGCCAAATACAGAATCGATTCCCACTCTCTCGAATACGGACACGGGATGCCGGTCTTCTTCACCTCTTGAGCAGACATCAAAGAGTTGATTTTGCTCTTGATGTCCTTCATCTTCTTATCTTCACCTACATTTTTCTTTGGGGTTGCTGAGAAGGTTAAGGAGATTCCACTGGACCACTCCTAGGGTTATTGTCGTTGGAGGGAGTATCAACATTGATATTTTGATCTACTTCGGAGTCGCCAACTACTTCGTTAGTATTGTTGCGACGACTGGATTTAGCCTACTAATTCAACAAGGGTTGAAGTTGTTGGGCATGTAACTCCCTCATGCGCTACATATTCAACTCTATTACCATCTTCTTCTCAGCTCTGAGCTCTTCTTTCTACTTAGCTAGAGCATTTTCGAGCATTTGAGCTAACCGGTCGAGAGTGATGGTGAACGCCTCCCGAACTCGTCATGTGATGGACATAGTGGCATCCGAAGCGACTGCAGAGCAAGCGTCTGGCGTTTTTTCATCTGAAGATAACCCTATGCTCATTCGTAGATTAGCCCTTGGTCTGATAGTTCCGGATCACAATCGAGTTAGACACTGGGATATTTCCAGAAAATGTTCAGGACTGAAATGCCATGTTGATTTCCCTTTTTCGGCCACGTTGATAGTGACTTCTGGGAGTTCATCATCTTGAACGGCCGGTCTTCTCTTGTAGAAACGCCTTGGCATATTGGATTTTTCCAAACTTAGTTTTTTTAGCATATTAAATTTAAACCCTTTATACCCTAAACCCAATACCCATTTCACTTAAGTAAAATTTATCTCAACCATTGATTCTAATCCCATCAATCCTAGCCACATATTTAAGAGCAAATCTTCACCATTCATTTGTTATTAATTTAATTCTAATCATACAAATTACAATTTTTATTCTAAAGAAAAATCAAAAACACAAAACCCATCTTCTTCTTCTCATAACCGATCTCTCTTCTTCCCCTCTTCAGAACCCATTGAATCCAAGTTAGGGCTTCATCAGATTTTCGTTTTTCTTCTCAAAATCTTCATCAAATACTTTGGTTTCTTCAGTTTGACAGTCTCTGTAGTCGACTACATCCAGTAATAGTCGACTAATCCAAGGGTTTCGTCCGTTTTTGGTAATTTCTCAACTTGATCTTTCTTATCTTTTGGTATATTTCTGATTTATCATGTCTAGAGCAAAGAAAGATAAGCAAGTTCATACTAATGTTAATGATGAAATCATCATATATTTAAAAAGTCCTGATTTACTTGAAGAATTTAACAAAATATCATCATATATTTAAAAAGTCCTGATTTACTTGAAGAATTTAACAAAATATCCACATTTGAAGTTCTTCCAGGACGATTTGTGAAATTTGATGATTTTATCCCATGGAATTTTGGATCATATTTTGAAAATATGGGGTTACTTGAATTATTCTCTCCTGAAAATAGAAAACCCACATATCCTTTTCTGGTTCAATTGCTCTATACTAATATAGAACGTATAGAAACTATTAGTGGAACTGAAAAGCTTAGAACTCTTGTCAAAGGAGTAAAAATTGACTTGACTTCTAAGTCAATTGGAAAAATTTTTAACATTCCTTTTCGAGGAGTCTCTCTTAGGTCAATCAGAATAAATGATTCAGAATTGCTATCCAATCATATTTTTCTTCATGGTTATAGTAAACCATTGAATAATTCAAATAAGCTACGTCCAATTCCTCGTTTCATTGCCCGAATCTTAGCCTATAACCTGTTTCCAAAAACTGAAAGTTTCCAATTCATTTCCCTAGACTTAGCAAAAGCATGATATGCTATAATGGGGAATATCCAAGTTAATTGGGCTGAAGTTTATTTTGATAATCTTCTGACAATACCAAAGGGTTTCTTCCTTACGATGCCTTTTTAACAAAAATATTTGATAAATTTCATGTTGATATTAAGTCTGAAAATTCTGTCGTTCGTTCCATTGAATTCTTCGATTCTAATGCCCTAACTAGGATGAAATTAACAAACTTTGAAATTCACCAAGATGAACCTCAACATCAACCTGAAACAAAACATCAACCCCAACCACAAAACACTAATGAAGCTGGACCCTCCTCCTCTCATATTCCACCACCAATACCACAAATGCATGAATCCTCTTGTTTCTCAGATGCATAATACAATACAATGTCTGCTAGAATACTAGATTTGGAAGTGGGTCAGAAAGCCTTGTTTGATCAAAATGTGCTCATGCTAAAAAATCAAGAGGCCTTAACCAACAAATTTGATATTCTGGAGATGAAGTTTGACACAATGAATATGAAGTTTGATACCTTGGATATGAAGCTCAGTGCTTTCTTTCAAGGACATCAACCACCTCTAGCACCTTAGAAGATTACGCATGCATCATTTAGATTTGTTTGGATAATTTTATGTTTAGTGTTAAAACAATGGTAATATGTGTTATGTTGGTTGTTTGAGTTTGAATGTCACAAACTATGTCGTAGTTATTTTTTTTAAGACATATGTAATATGTGTTGTGTTGCTAATATGTTGCTTTAACTTTAGTATGTTTTATGGGATTGAATTTTATGTTGCGTTTATGATGATTAAAAAGTTAATTCATGTGCTATATATATTTTAAACAGATTATGGTGATGAACATTGTGGAACTTTTGGTTTTTATGGGAAGTCTTTACCTACCTATTTGGATGGGTGAAGTTATGGACTATGTTCATAATCTGAATGATCTGTTTGAAGTGCTAGCTCATGAAGAGGAAATTATGATATGTTTAGGATAGTTATATATTTCTTTTTGCTAATGACAAAGGGGGAAAATGTTTTCAGAATTTATGTTTTATAGACTCAACAATATGAATTGTAGACTCTAATGTGCTTTTATACAGGGGGAGTAAGTATATTTGTTTATCAAAGTTTTTAGTTTTTAAATATACTTACATATGCATAAATTATTTGTCATCATCAAAAAGGGGAAGAATGTTGGATATCATGTCCCCATGATATAATTTTGATGATAACAATTTATTCATATTGAGAATCACTATGTGTGTTATACATTTGCACTAACATTTAATTACAACTTTCAACATAAAAAATGAACAAGTGCAATATGAGTTCAAGGCATTATGAAGTAAAGAAGATAAAGAACAAATACATCAATGTAATGAACAAGTGCAATATGAGTTCAAGGCATTATGAAGTAAAGAAGATAAAGAACAAATACATCAATGTAATTTTTACATTTATCTTTACTTAGAATTTTTGTACAAGCCTTGATCACTCACACACACACACACATAGAAATTAGAACACACTAACACAGACTTAGTGTGTTGGTTAACAATAGAAATCCCCTATGTTAACAATTAGAGTTTTTAGTTTATCATTAAGTCTAAAAATAGTTCATACATAACATTTTTACTCTTTAATAGTCGACTAATAAGAATAATAATCGACTACTGTAGTCTAAGTTCAAGATATAAGTTTCTATAAAACTACAGAGTAGTCGACTACTAAGAATTATAGTCGACTACTCAGCTTTAAATTTTGATTTACAGAACTTCAGTTTTACAGAGTAGTCAACTACAAGTAAATATAGTCGACTACTGAGCTTTGAAAATTGTTTTACAGAATAGTTATTTTATAGTGTAGTCGACTACTAACAATTATAGTCGACTACTGATATTTGATTTTTGTTTTCCAGACTTTCTGTAATACAGAGTAGCTGACTACTAAGAAGAATAGTCGACTACTAAGTTTCAGTTTCTAAATTCCAGACTTTCTGTATTATAGAGTAGTCGACTACTACGCATTATAGTTGACTACTAATGCAGTTTTTCTGAATGTTAATGTTTGAATTATTGACAGTTTATAGCCGTTTTTAAACGTTTTTAAAGTTTAAAAACTTGTCTTTGCAAGGGCTATAAAAATGTTATATGTTAAAAAAAAATGATACATGATTATATACCTATAAGCTTCATTCTTTGTGCATTTTTTCAAAAGTCAAAAATTTTAGATTTCAGTAAGTTTTGAGAAAAAGATCTTTACTGAAATTGCCTTTGATCGTCATTCAAAATACATTTTATTTTGGCAATTTCCAGAGGTTAAAAGTATTCCTAAGCCACTGCTACACAACACTTCAAATCAATGCTTATAGGAATTGAGTTGTTTAATTCAAGGAAAGTTCTCTCGGTTTGAGAGAGGTTGATCTCATGGTCTAGAGATCAGTGTGTAATTGGCAAGGGTCTGTCAATTGGTGTTGCAATTTGCAGGGACTTACAAATTGGTCAAGTTTGATTTTAATTTTGTACTTGATACAAAATTATAGTGAAAATCTCAAATGAGATTTGCTTGGGGACTGGATGTACACCAGATTGGTGGAATCAGTATAAAAACTCTTGTTTGTGATTGTGATTTTCTGAGATTAGTGAACGGACAGTGAGAATCCGTTTCTCGGGTACTTATTTTCCGAGTTTTGTTCGTACTCCCAGCCCGATAGTACAACTCATCGGCATGATTACCGGAGCAACCTATCGTGTGCTGGCATGATTTCCCAGGTATAACGTCATCATCTTCCGATGAACATACTTCCCTTTAGGAGTATAATGCCTCATCGGCGTTCTCAAGAGTCACTTGTTTGGAACCACGCCTTCGTGAGCGTGGGGCTTCAACGGGCTCTTGGACTTCAACTCGTAATTCGAGGCAAGCGGTCACAAGTACCTTCTTAATATGGGAAGTCTTTGACTTGTTGGGAAGACGCGCACGACCCCCAATTTGACAAATTACTTGGTGTTCATTCACCGGACCCAAGCGCTCTTTAAACAGGACTTTTGCCTCGACCCTCTGTAGGTGTAAATTTTGATCTCCCGAAACAGGGATTTTGTTTGTATTGATAAGAATATCTTATTACAAACTAATGAATCGAAATTACAATAGAAGCGGAGGGAAGGCCCTCCTTGTTTAACGTGAGGACTTTGGTAGCTATAGGACACCTCGCTCGGTTCTCGCACCGAGTCTGCTTCCCTTGGACTGTTCGCGGGAAAAATTGTGTTCTTCATTGATGTCATTGCACACTCTTTGATAACAGTTAATTGATTACAAAGATCCGGTCTTTTTATAAGATCCGGTTACAACGAAATAAAAGAAAAAGAAATAAAAATTATAACTTTCCTTTTTCGAACGAATCGCAAGATCCTGTTTTGCGGTCTCTTGCTTTTGTGGGTTCTTTGCCAACGCCGGGGTTAATCCGTGGACCACCGCGTAATCTAGATCCGGTCGGATCTACACGATTTGACGGGTGTTATCTCACTAAGAAAATAACAGCTGGGGGTACTATTTCACCAAGGAAATAATAGCCTTTAGTTCTCGGGATCAAAGGCCAAGCTTTGATCCGGAGTATTACTTCGTGTAGATCTCAGATCTGATCTCTCTCTCTCGAACTCCTGCCTTTTGTGATGTGGATGCTCGCCAAGAACCAGATCTGAATGTCCAAGTCTTCAAATCTTCAAAACTCCAAGCTCAATTCTCAATTCGGCAGAGTTTCAGCTCCAGAAGTTCCAACCTTTCACAAATGAGCCATGCCCCTCTATTTATAGTGGCTCGGTTTTGGCCGAGTCCTCCAGGTGTTGTGTCCGTTGTCTGGTTTTGCGCTTCGTCTGAGTTTCATCGCTGATCTGGACTCTGATATGACAGTCTGGATCCCGATATGGCAGTAAATCCGTTTCGGTGTTCGAGTTCGAATCCGTTCTACAGTTGGATGACTCGTTGACTCACCGAACAGTTAGCTTGATTCTGCACGCGAGTGGATCTATTCCGTTGCTTGCGTGCGATTCGTTAACCTCGTCGCCTCGTTAATCCGCTTTGTTGCGTGTCACTTGGCTTTGGTGTTGTGGACTGACGCTCGTGTTTAGATACGTCACCCGATGGTTCGTCGGTTTGTGCCGAGCTGTGCTAAGGGACCTATAAGAAGTTTTATACGCCTACAGATACCCCCTCCAAAGTATTTCAGTCTCGTTCTTTTATAGAAGAGTCTGGAATACTTTGGATATGATTGTCCTAACCTTCAGTCGGTGTAACGGGACCTTGGAATGGCTTCTGTTCTTGATTCCTTCAATCCTTCAGGCTATTCGATGCTTTGTCGAATGTCTGTAAGAGTTCCGGTGCTGCATTTATTGTCTGACCATTGTCGGAATTTTAAACTTGAAGTCGATTCCTAATTTTCTGATCTTTAGCTCGTGTTTGTTGGTTCAACATAGAACTGACCATCGATTGTTGGCGTTGAGTTCTCATTTGCGACGCGTTATCCGACGTGGTGTTGTTGAGTTATTCTTAAGAATATTTTTTAGGAAAAATATCCTCCAGGAACTTCTCAACCAAAAATATAGGGAATAGTTTATACTCTTATACCTTATTGGAGTAATTTCTGTGCCCGAATGAGCTGAACCGGCCTGATAATGAGCCAAAAGGTAGTAATTCGGCTCAAAAAATATTCTGATCCTTCCGAATGTGCGGGAGAGGTAAGAATAAACCAAGGACTGAACCCTCGGTCGATTTGAAGTTATTTCGATGCTCGATTCGGCTTCAATTTGAATTCTGGTTCAAATTTGGTTCAAACTGGTTCAACCTGGTTCAAGACTGGTTTGTTCGCGTGGAAAACTGTTATCTTTTTCATTGAAATGATTGTTATCTTGGGTTACAAAGATCCGGTCTTTTATAGATCCGGTTACAACTAAATCAAAGAAAAAAAAATAAAAATTACAACTTTCCTCTTGTGAACAAATCGCAAGCTCCTGTTTTGCGGTTGCTTGCTTGTGTGGGTTCTTTGCCAACGCCGGGGTTAATCCGTGGACCACCGCGCGATCTAGATCCGGTCGGATCTACACGATTATGCGGGTATTATTCCACGAAGGGAATAATAGCCGGGAGGGATTAATACATAATATAAATCCTAAACTAAGTTACCCAAGCTTGATCGTGATCTTCAATGAGCTCAACTTGGTACACGTTGCGGATGAAGCTTGAACTTGATCTTTAACTTGAATTGCATGTTGCTTCACCGACATTCCGCCAACCTCCTCTTGATATGATCGTGTAGGCTTAATCCATCCATCCTCCAACTACGTTGTTTGCCTAGAATAAATGCGAAAACACAAACACTAGACAAACAACATTAGAAGTAAATTGTTTGTTAAACATCATCAAAACATGAGTGTCATATCATACTCTCAAAATATGGGGTGTCATATTCTTCATAAGTGTCATGTCATAACTCCTGTGAAATGTCGCATGCAGGGTTAAGAAAGATGTCCAATACATGAATTAGATATAGAGATTTCCCAACTCATGAGATAAATGGATAATTGTCCAACACGAGGACTGAAATGGATTATAGTCCAACACAAGGACTTCTATGGATTTTAGTCCAACACGAGGACTGTGCAACTGAGCAGGCAATTAGTGATATACAAGGTATGGTTTACTTATGCAAAACTTGCACTCAACTCGTCGTGTGATTCTAGGCATGTATTTTAGGCCATCTATCATGCATAGATGCTTAGTACAACTGAAGATCAAAGTCAGATGATTGAAGTAAGCACTCGAACGAGTGTACGATACAGCAGAAACAAATAAAGCAGAATACTGTGCGGCGGTCGACCGCAGAGCCCACTCCGGTCGACCGCTCGTAGACCCGAGAACCACTGGGCTCATAAGCTGAGCGGCGGTCGACCGCAGAGGTCATGTCGGTCGACCGCCCAAAAGGCAGAAACAATTCTGCTAAAAAAATTCGCGACAGTCGACCGCCTATCCCTATGCGGTCGACCGCTGGACGGACAGAACCCTGTTCTCTGTCAGCTACCGAACTCATTCAAAAATTTGGGGATTTCTATACTCACACTACTTTAACATTTAAATAGTGAACCATGGAAATAAACAACAAGTTTAAATGATTAAAACCTCATTATCAACAATCCCAAACCTTAATCAACATGATTTTAAAAGTTCTTAAACAAATAAAAAGAAAATGAGTTTAACTCTCATAAAAGCGTTTCAGATCAAAAACTCATTAATTAAGCATCATTAGTGAACTTTTTAAGACTGAAAAATATGATTCTTGCATCCCATGCCATAAGATCTACTTATCTACACAAAAATACGATTTTGGGCTCAATAGAAACCGAATAAACTCAAATCTAAGCATAAAAACGAAAAGGGATGAAGTTGGGCGAGATGTTACTCGCCTACGACGAAAACGAAGCCCTAGATCTGGAGGGAGATGATCCCTCTCGCTGAAACCACCAAAAATCCGCTGAAAAACCCTTCAAAGCTCCTCCAAATCACCAAAGAGTGAGGAACTAGGGTTTGAGGGGAGAGAGGGGGCTAGGGTTCTGATCTCAGATGGAAAAATGGGGCTCTCTTGGGTATAATAGTATATATACTATCCCCACAACCCGACCCGAACCCGACCCGAAACCCATTAAGACCCAACACAGAAAAACTCTCTGCCTGCTGTGCGGTCGACCGCCGCGCCTTGTGCGGTCGACCGCACAGCAGGAGAAAAATCTCCTGTGTGCCCGACTGCTGTGCGGTCTACCGCCGCGCACATCGCGGTCGACCGCACAGCAGAACAACTGCCTGCTATGCCTTTAGCCTCTTTTGAACTGATTTGGACTGGTCTGGTCTGGTTCAACCTGGTCCGGTCTGGTTCAGGGCTGGTTCAAGACTGGTTCAAGGCTATAAAAGCCTCTTTTCCTTCTCCTTCTAGGGCCGGCCACCCTTTCCTCCTTCTTCTTGGATTCCTCTTCCCTCTTGCATCCTTTCTTCCTCAAATCTTCATAATTATCCTAGATCCAACTTTCCTTTGGATCTTAGGCTGAAAAATCCCTCCAAAATCTTCATACAAAAATTTCTCTCAGACCCCTCGAGCACGTGGTTCAAGCCTCTTTCAAGAGCTAATTTTTTGTCGGATCCTCGAGCTTTTCTTCAGGTAAATTCCTCCATAATTTTGGGATATTTCATGTTTAATTCAATTTATGAACTTGTGGGATTGCATGTGAGGGTTAGGATTATGATTTGGCGCCTCGAGCTCGTCTTTCAGGGGGGTAGAATTGCAATAAAAAGGGGATTTTTTTTCTGGATCTGATCCCCTAATTTATTTTGCAGATCATTATGTCGCGTGTCCTGAGAGGTCGCTCCCCTGCTGCACCGGCTGATGGCGTGCTTCCCTCGTATGCTGGTGAGCTATTTTTGACATATTTGGAAATTTACAAATTAGTCCTCTTTTTCCTGGAAATTTGCAAATTAGTCCTTTTTTTTTTACGTTGTTCTCCTTGGTGAGGCAATCGGGAAGAGCCTTGATTCTCCTTGGTGAGGATCGACGCTTTAAAGATGGGTTTTGCTTGGTCGATTCAAATCTTCCAGTATGTTGGGGCGATTTCGTGTTATTTTACACATCGTAGGTCGGTGTATGTTACCATGTTGTTTAAATGATGATGCATACCGTTCTTCCAGTGTAAGACACTCAAAGTCGTCTCTCTAATTACCCCGCGGATGATCTTATTTCGCTCTTTTACAGACTTAATTCATGGATAATTTTCTGACTCTATCTTTGTTTTGTTGCAGTCGAGTTCCCCACGGACAGTCTCTCTCCTCATGCTACTACCGGTCGTAGTGGGGATGTTTTATCTTCGGTTTCCGCCAGGCAGGCCATCGGTCCACTTCCTCGGTCAAATTCCCGTGATAGGAGGATGGTGAGTCCCGAAATCATCCTAATATCCGACGATGAAGGGGAAGAGGATCCCATTGCTGCAATTATGTCTGACCAAGAATCTGTCCTCCCGATCTCCGAATCCGTGCAGGGCATCCTCCAAAAATTAGAGAGGGTTATGCAACAAACGGCCACCGCCATTAGTTCTGGACGGGGAAAATTTTATGATTTGCTCCCTTTCATAGCAGATAGTCTTAAAGACATTCAGCGTGTAGGTGGCATCCGGCTAGCTAGACGATGTGAGTTAAGGTTGACTTGCTTAGAGGAACTCATGTATCGTTTGGAAGAGCTAGTACACTACGACCCACATAATGAGGTCACACCGCTCATGATCGATGCTCAGATTCAGAGGATGCACGAGCGTAAGGCCCGAGCGAGACGCATATCAAAGCAAGAAATCATACGGCAACATCATCTGCGGACTAAGATAGATGCTTATAACAGCATTGCTGATAGGACAGGGATTAGGACCGTCCAAGGGGAGAGGACTCTAAAAGATTTTGAGCTCGAGAGCACCAGAGTTCAAAATGTTTATAGAGGAGAGCTGGAGGTTCTTCACGCGTTGCGCTGAGAAGACGTAAACTGCCGACGCTGCCGCCGTTCTTGCTTATGCCAAGCTTCAGAAGGAAGAAGAGGAGAAGGTTTGAGCGGAACACGCAGAGAAACTTACCGCTGTTAAGGCTAAAATTGCTTCCTTCAGTTTGTTAGATCTGATTTTAGACGTCTTCTTGTATCTCCACTTGGTCTGATTTTATTAATGAAATAAAGTCTTTTCTTTAGCGCACTCCTATCTTTATCATTGTGTTTCTCTATTGATTGTGAACCCAACAGTCATAATACTTATAAGATTTTTGGCAAATCCTCAGCCATCAACCGGTTTGATAAGCCTTTATCGATTACCGTTTGAATCGGGCTAGCATACGGATTGTCTAAATCCGTTCCGCATGTGACGTTGTGCTAAGAGAGTTAACGCTCTTAGTGCTACGATATTGAATACGTAGACTTCGTCTTTCTCACGGGAATAGACTACTCAGTGACGCATGTTAGGCGTTGACTTTAGGATTTTGGGCTAATCCCCAGCCTTCAACGGATTTGATTAGCCTTTACCGACTACCGTTTGAGTTCGGCTAGCATGCGGATTTATCTAAATCCGTTCCGCATGTGATGTTGTGCTAAGAGAGTTAACGCTCTTAGTGCTACGATATTGACTACGTAGACTTCGTCTTTCTCACGGGAATAGACTACCCGGCAACGTGTGTTAGACGCTGACTTATCCCTACTTAGGCTTCGGGATAAAAAATCCCCAGAATCAGGTTTTGGAGTCTTCTTGGCTGGTAGAAGACTAACCCGGCGACACGTGTTAGGCGTCGGCATATCCTTTCTTAGGATTCAGGATAAAATTCCCCATGCGTGTAAGGCATGGATTTTGGTGTTATTAATAACAACCTACCACAATATTGAATATGTGGACGGGTGTTCTTTTTAACGGTTAAGAACTAACCGGCAGCGCGGGTTAGGCGCAGACTTATCCTTGCTTAGGTTTCAGGATAGGATACCCCAGAACCGAACTCTGGTGTCTTTTTCTATGGAGAAAGACTAAACCGGCGACGCGTATTAGGCGTCGGCATATCCTTTCTTAGGTTCAGGATGAAATTTCCCATGCGTGTAAGGCATGGATTTTGGTGTTATTAATAACAACCTGCCACAATGTTGAATATGTAGACGGGTGTTCTTTTTAACGGTTAAGAACTAACCGGCAGCGCGGGTTAAGCGCAGACTTATCCCTGCTTAGGTTTCAGGATAGAATACCCCAGAATCGAACTCTAGTGTCTTTTTCTACGGAGAAAGACTAAACCGGCAGCACGTGTTAAGCGCAGACTTATCCCTGCTTAGGATTCGGGATAAACTTCCCAGGATGAATCCTAGATTGATAAATTTTGGAAAAGATCAGTGCGGGAAAGGAATAATTTTATATTCTATTTCCCGGTCTTCTTTTTGGGTGACAGCGAACCCGAATACAAGGAAGGGAGAATTTTATATTCTATTCCCTGATTCTGGAAAGGAAGAATTTTATATTCTATTTCCAGCGCAAAAGAAACTAGAAGTGGGATCTCCACTCCGAAATCTGGAAAATCTAGATAAACCTACCTTTTATAGGATTGGTTATCTAAAGATGAGTTTTTTGTTTATCGAAATAAAATTTCAACTTAGGTTATGACTATAAGAAGGCTTAACCAAAGAGAAAGAGAAGTGAGTTCTTTCGTTTATCGAAAGGGGACTCTGAATCGAAAGTGGACCTCTTGTTCATGGAAAGAGTCAAGAGGACCAGAAAGACACTTTTGGTGGACTCACCGCCAATTGAAATTGATCAGTGAGGGATTTTGAAAATGATTTTGGGTTATCCTCTAGAATGTTAAGCGTAATATTCTTCAAGGAACTTCCCGGTAAATGAGTTATCCTGAGTGTACTAGGGATAGTACTTTTTCAGGAACTTCCCATTTATTGGCATTAATTGCCCGATGCCTTCTTGAGTAATCAGGCGATAGGCGCCGTTTGAGTAGACTGTGTCTATGACAAACGGTCCTTCCTATTTGGGTTCAAATTTACCTTTCTTCTTGGAGTTGAGAATTATCGGTCGGCGGGCAGCGAGGACCAGATCTCCTTCCTTGAAGCTTCTCTGTCGGACTCTTTTGTTAAAAGCCCTAGATATTCTGGCTTGATAAAACTCAATGTGTTGTTGAGCCTCCAAGCGCTTTTCATCCAACCTCTCGAGTTCTTCGAGACATTTTTTATGCTGTTCTTCTGTTGTCATCTCGGTTGCGAGAGCGATCCGAAGAGATGAGATTTGAATCTCCAACGGTAGCACAGCTTCACATCCGAATATGGGGTAGCTCCTGTAGGTGTGCATATGGTGGTGCGATAAGCCCAAAGTGCTTCACCGAGTTTATCGTCCCAGTCTCGTTTATTGGTCTTTACGAGCTTTGACAAAATCTTAATGATCGTTTTGTTGAACGCCTCAGCTAATCCATTCGCAGCGGGATAATAAGCTATCGACGAAACATCTTCAATTTTAAACTTGTCACAAAACCTGATGAAGACGTTGCTTATGAACTGTGGACCGTTGTCATGAATGATCCGTCTTGGCACGCCGTGTCGGTATATGACATGATGCTTGATGAAATTGATGACGTTGTTCGTCTTTACTTCTTTAAGGATCGCGAGGATGAACCGATCACCTTTGACTGAAGGGGGAAAAATAGGACCGACAATGTCCATACCCCATGTCTCGAACGGCCAAGATGTGGTTGACGTGTGCAACTGCTCTGGCGGTTGATGCATATAATTCGCATGTATCTGGCAAGCGTGGCATTCTCGTGCGTATTCGATTGCGTCACGAACCATCGTTGGCCAAAAATATCCCATTCTTCTGATTGATCATACAGTTTGGGACCAGGCTGATGCGCACCACATTCTCCTTCGTGTGCTTCCTTGAGAACTTCTTCTGCTTCTTCGTTCGAAAGGCATCGGAGTAATAAATCATCGTACCCTCTACGGTATAACGTATGGGTCTTGGTATTATAGAAGAATCTTGGTGCTCTTCGGCGGATTGATTCTCTTTCTTTTACATCCTCTGGCAAAATACCATACTGGACGTAGTCAATGATAGGAAAACGCCAATCTCGGGACTCAGACCCAATTCGAGTTGAGTTCACCTCCTTGGCACTTATGTCTCTATTATCTTCCTCTTCAATATTCATATCATATATGGGTATGCAGAGCTGATGCGTCCTCACTGTGACTAACAGCTCAGTTTTGAGAGACTGCGCAAGTGATACCGCTAGTGCTGCCAGTGCATCTGCATAAGAGTTCTGGAGACGAGGGATGTATTCAATAAAGAATTCTTCAAAAGATTCTACCATTTTGATGGCCTCCTGGTGGTACGAGATCAGGTCTTGGTTCCTGACTTCATACTCTCCACGGACTTGGTTGACTATCAATTGAGAGTCCCTAAAAGCTTCGAGATATTCGACCCCCAGCTCTTTGGCGAAACTGAGTGCAATGAGAAGCGCGTTGTACTCGGCTACATTATTGGAGCACGGACTAGTCAATGAATAAGCTCGAGGCATCACATGCTTCCCCGGGGAGATTAGGACAACCCCAACCCCGGAGGAAACTGTAGAACCTCCCGGGGTTATTACCCTATTAACTGCCCTCGAAGCACCATCGAAATATAATTGCCATACTTGTTGGTGCGACGTAGTGTTAACCTCGTGGGTTTTATCCGGCAAGTCATCATATACTTCTACCGTATCTGTGGTCGGGTTTGCCGCCAAAAGATCGCAAATTGCTTGTCCTTTGATCGACTTCTGCTGTTTGAAGTGCAAATCATATTGGGACAAGAGAAGGGCCCATTTCTCTAACCGCCAATTCATAGAGGCCGATTGCGTCATAAATACCCGTACTGGATTAACGTTGGAAATGATGTTAATCGTCTGTCCAACCAAGTAATGCTGCATCTTTTACATTGCGAATACCAATGCGAGGCATTCTTTCTCAATCATCGGATATCGAGACTCGGCGCCTATCAAGATCCGACTTAGGTAATAGCCTGCCTGTTCGTGACCATTATCATCGTCTTGTGCTAGTAAGGCACTTATCGAGTGGTTCATCACCTTGAGATAAATCAAGAACGGTCTACCTGATTTTGGTGCGACGAGAACAGGAGGATTCGTCAGATATGTTTTAATATCTTCGAATGCTTTTTGGCAGGCGTCGTGCCAGATAAAAGACACCTCTTTCTTGTTTAGTTTAGAGAATGGTTGGCACTTCCCAGAAAGATTCGAGATGAACCGCCGGATGTAAGCTAAACGCCCTTGCAATCCTCTGAGCTCTCTTAGATTTCTAGGGGGTTGCAGTTCGTGTATTGCCTTCACCTTATCAGGATCGATATGTATACCCTTAGTGGTGACGACGAATCCAAGGAATTTTCCGCTGGACATTCCCTAAACGCCCTTGCAATCCTCTGAGCTCTCTTAGATTTCTAGGGGGTTGCAGTTCGTGTATTGCCTTCACCTTATCAGGATCGATATGTATACCCTTAGTGGTGACGACGAATCCAAGGAATTTTTCGCTGGACATTCCAATGAAGGATTTAGTGGGGTTCATCTTCAATTGATGACTCCGCATGAGCTCGAATATCGTCTTCAAGTCCTTGATGTGATCCTCTTTGTTGCTGCTTTTTACAACCAAATCATCAACGTAGCATTCGACTGTTTTCCTGAGATGTTCTTGGAAAATCTTAGTCATTGCTCGTTGGTACGTGGCGTCTGCATTCTTTAGACCGAAAGGCATCACGGTGTAGCAAAAGACACCGAGGGGCGTTCTGAACGCTGTATGCTTCTCGTCATCTGGGTGCATCTTGATTTGGTTATATCCTGAAAAACCATCCATAAAAGACATTCTCTCAAACCC
>NC_033794.1:103809486-103836386 GCF_001876935.1 Asparagus officinalis | reverse complement strand
TGAAATTTTCAGTTAGCATTCAAGTGGTCAATGTAAGAAAATCAGCCTCAAATCACCGGAAAAAAACCCGTTGCACTCGTATGACAAGAACCAAGGCCAAATGCAGGCGGGTTTCAATGTTCAGGGGGGTTTCAATACCTCACAAAGAAAACCCTGATTATCAACAATGTTCAGGGTTTCTTCTGCAATTTATTCCAGTATTCAATTTATTCCAGTATCAAAATTACTCAATTTGTTCCAGTATCAAAATTACTCAAAATTACTCAATTTGTTCATACAAAAGGCAATTTATTCCAGTATCAAAATTACTCAAAATTACTGAATTTGTTCCAGGCCCTTATTGTATATCACACTTTATGTAATTTGTTCCAGGCAATTTGTTCCAGCCATAATTTCTTCTGCACAATTTATTCGTATTCAATTTCTTACAAAATTTTGGCAGAGAGTGAGGTAGGTTTGGGGAAGAACTGACCTGTTAGACTTGGTCGGCGGGGGATCGGAACCAGATCCTCGGCGTCGGAGCTTCGATGGGGGCCACGAGCTTGAGCGTCGAGAGTTGGGGGAGGGGGTTCGACGACCGGACTTCGAGGGGGGCTTCGGCGGGAGCTCCGACGTGAGACCTGACAAGCACGAAGATGCAAAAAAAAAAACAATTAAGAGACTGGAAGAGAGTGAGATGTTCATGGGGAAGAACTGACCTGTTAGACTTGGTCGGCGGGGGATCGGAACCAGATCCTCGGCGTCGGAGCTTCGATGGGGGCCACGAGCTTGAGCGTCGAGAGTTGGGGGAGGGGGTTCGACGACCGGACTTCGAGGGGGGCTTCGGCGGGAGCTCCGACGTGAGACCTGACAAGCACGAAGATGCAAAAAAAAAAACAATTAAGAGACTGGAAGAGAGTGAGATGTTCATGGGGAAGAACTGACCTGTTAGACTTGGTCGGCGGGGGATCGGAACCAGATCCTCGGCGTCGGAGCTTCGATGGGGGCCACGAGCTTGAGCGTCGAGAGTTGGGGGAGGGGGTTCGACGACCGGACTTCGAGGGGGGCTTCGGCGGGAGCTCCGACGTGAGACCTGACAAGCACGAAGATGCAAAAAAAAAAACAATTAAGAGACTGGAAGAGAGTGAGATGTTCATGGGGAAGAACTGACCTGTTAGACTTGGTCGGCGGGGGATCGGAACCAGATCCTCGGCGTCGGAGCTTCGATGGGGGCCACGAGCTTGAGCGTCGAGAGTTGGGGGAGGGGGTTCGACGACCGGACTTCGAGGGGGGCTTCGGCGGGAGCTCCGACGTGAGACCTGACAAGCACGAAGATGCAAAAAAAAAAACAATTAAGAGACTGGAAGAGAGTGAGATGTTCATGGGGAAGAACTGACCTGTTAGACTTGGTCGGCGGGGGATCGGAACCAGATCCTCGGCGTCGGAGCTTCGATGGGGGCCACGAGCTTGAGCGTCGAGAGTTGGGGGAGGGGGTTCGACGACCGGACTTCGAGGGGGGCTTCGGCGGGAGCTCCGACGTGAGACCTGACAAGCACGAAGATGCAAAAAAAAAAACAATTAAGAGACTGGAAGAGAGTGAGATGTTCATGGGGAAGAACTGACCTGTTAGACTTGGTCGGCGGGGGATCGGAACCAGATCCTCGGCGTCGGAGCTTCGATGGGGGCCACGAGCTTGAGCGTCGAGAGTTGGGGGAGGGGGTTCGACGACCGGACTTCGAGGGGGGCTTCGGCGGGAGCTCCGACGTGAGACCTGACAAGCACGAAGATGCAAAAAAAAAAACAATTAAGAGACTGGAAGAGAGTGAGATGTTCATGGGGAAGAACTGACCTGTTAGACTTGGTCGGCGGGGGATCGGAACCAGATCCTCGGCGTCGGAGCTTCGATGGGGGCCACGAGCTTGAGCGTCGAGAGTTGGGGGAGGGGGTTCGACGACCGGACTTCGAGGGGGGCTTCGGCGGGAGCTCCGACGTGAGACCTGACAAGCACGAAGATGCAAAAAAAAAAACAATTAAGAGACTGGAAGAGAGTGAGATGTTCATGGGGAAGAACTGACCTGTTAGACTTGGTCGGCGGGGGATCGGAACCAGATCCTCGGCGTCGGAGCTTCGATGGGGGCCACGAGCTTGAGCGTCGAGAGTTGGGGGAGGGGGTTCGACGACCGGACTTCGAGGGGGGCTTCGGCGGGAGCTCCGACGTGAGACCTGACAAGCACGAAGATGCAAAAAAAAAAACAATTAAGAGACTGGAAGAGAGTGAGATGTTCATGGGGAAGAACTGACCTGTTAGACTTGGTCGGCGGGGGATCGGAACCAGATCCTCGGCGTCGGAGCTTCGATGGGGGCCACGAGCTTGAGCGTCGAGAGTTGGGGGAGGGGGTTCGACGACCGGACTTCGAGGGGGGCTTCGGCGGGAGCTCCGACGTGAGACCTGACAAGCACGAAGATGCAAAAAAAAAAACAATTAAGAGACTGGAAGAGAGTGAGATGTTCATGGGGAAGAACTGACCTGTTAGACTTGGTCGGCGGGGGATCGGAACCAGATCCTCGGCGTCGGAGCTTCGATGGGGGCCACGAGCTTGAGCGTCGAGAGTTGGGGGAGGGGGTTCGACGACCGGACTTCGAGGGGGGCTTCGGCGGGAGCTCCGACGTGAGACCTGACAAGCACGAAGATGCAAAAAAAAAAACAATTAAGAGACTGGAAGAGAGTGAGATGTTCATGGGGAAGAACTGACCTGTTAGACTTGGTCGGCGGGGGATCGGAACCAGATCCTCGGCGTCGGAGCTTCGATGGGGGCCACGAGCTTGAGCGTCGAGAGTTGGGGGAGGGGGTTCGACGACCGGACTTCGAGGGGGGCTTCGGCGGGAGCTCCGACGTGAGACCTGACAAGCACGAAGATGCAAAAAAAAAAACAATTAAGAGACTGGAAGAGAGTGAGATGTTCATGGGGAAGAACTGACCTGTTAGACTTGGTCGGCGGGGGATCGGAACCAGATCCTCGGCGTCGGAGCTTCGATGGGGGCCACGAGCTTGAGCGTCGAGAGTTGGGGGAGGGGGTTCGACGACCGGACTTCGAGGGGGGCTTCGGCGGGAGCTCCGACGTGAGACCTGACAAGCACGAAGATGCAAAAAAAAAAACAATTAAGAGACTGGAAGAGAGTGAGATGTTCATGGGGAAGAACTGACCTGTTAGACTTGGTCGGCGGGGGATCGGAACCAGATCCTCGGCGTCGGAGCTTCGATGGGGGCCACGAGCTTGAGCGTCGAGAGTTGGGGGAGGGGGTTCGACGACCGGACTTCGAGGGGGGCTTCGGCGGGAGCTCCGACGTGAGACCTGACAAGCACGAAGATGCAAAAAAAAAAACAATTAAGAGACTGGAAGAGAGTGAGATGTTCATGGGGAAGAACTGACCTGTTAGACTTGGTCGGCGGGGGATCGGAACCAGATCCTCGGCGTCGGAGCTTCGATGGGGGCCACGAGCTTGAGCGTCGAGAGTTGGGGGAGGGGGTTCGACGACCGGACTTCGAGGGGGGCTTCGGCGGGAGCTCCGACGTGAGACCTGACAAGCACGAAGATGCAAAAAAAAAAACAATTAAGAGACTGGAAGAGAGTGAGATGTTCATGGGGAAGAACTGACCTGTTAGACTTGGTCGGCGGGGGATCGGAACCAGATCCTCGGCGTCGGAGCTTCGATGGGGGCCACGAGCTTGAGCGTCGAGAGTTGGGGGAGGGGGTTCGACGACCGGACTTCGAGGGGGGCTTCGGCGGGAGCTCCGACGTGAGACCTGACAAGCACGAAGATGCAAAAAAAAAAACAATTAAGAGACTGGAAGAGAGTGAGATGTTCATGGGGAAGAACTGACCTGTTAGACTTGGTCGGCGGGGGATCGGAACCAGATCCTCGGCGTCGGAGCTTCGATGGGGGCCACGAGCTTGAGCGTCGAGAGTTGGGGGAGGGGGTTCGACGACCGGACTTCGAGGGGGGCTTCGGCGGGAGCTCCGACGTGAGACCTGACAAGCACGAAGATGCAAAAAAAAAAACAATTAAGAGACTGGAAGAGAGTGAGATGTTCATGGGGAAGAACTGACCTGTTAGACTTGGTCGGCGGGGGATCGGAACCAGATCCTCGGCGTCGGAGCTTCGATGGGGGCCACGAGCTTGAGCGTCGAGAGTTGGGGGAGGGGGTTCGACGACCGGACTTCGAGGGGGGCTTCGGCGGGAGCTCCGACGTGAGACCTGACAAGCACGAAGATGCAAAAAAAAAAACAATTAAGAGACTGGAAGAGAGTGAGATGTTCATGGGGAAGAACTGACCTGTTAGACTTGGTCGGCGGGGGATCGGAACCAGATCCTCGGCGTCGGAGCTTCGATGGGGGCCACGAGCTTGAGCGTCGAGAGTTGGGGGAGGGGGTTCGACGACCGGACTTCGAGGGGGGCTTCGGCGGGAGCTCCGACGTGAGACCTGACAAGCACGAAGATGCAAAAAAAAAAACAATTAAGAGACTGGAAGAGAGTGAGATGTTCATGGGGAAGAACTGACCTGTTAGACTTGGTCGGCGGGGGATCGGAACCAGATCCTCGGCGTCGGAGCTTCGATGGGGGCCACGAGCTTGAGCGTCGAGAGTTGGGGGAGGGGGTTCGACGACCGGACTTCGAGGGGGGCTTCGGCGGGAGCTCCGACGTGAGACCTGACAAGCACGAAGATGCAAAAAAAAAAACAATTAAGAGACTGGAAGAGAGTGAGATGTTCATGGGGAAGAACTGACCTGTTAGACTTGGTCGGCGGGGGATCGGAACCAGATCCTCGGCGTCGGAGCTTCGATGGGGGCCACGAGCTTGAGCGTCGAGAGTTGGGGGAGGGGGTTCGACGACCGGACTTCGAGGGGGGCTTCGGCGGGAGCTCCGACGTGAGACCTGACAAGCACGAAGATGCAAAAAAAAAAACAATTAAGAGACTGGAAGAGAGTGAGATGTTCATGGGGAAGAACTGACCTGTTAGACTTGGTCGGCGGGGGATCGGAACCAGATCCTCGGCGTCGGAGCTTCGATGGGGGCCACGAGCTTGAGCGTCGAGAGTTGGGGGAGGGGGTTCGACGACCGGACTTCGAGGGGGGCTTCGGCGGGAGCTCCGACGTGAGACCTGACAAGCACGAAGATGCAAAAAAAAAAACAATTAAGAGACTGGAAGAGAGTGAGATGTTCATGGGGAAGAACTGACCTGTTAGACTTGGTCGGCGGGGGATCGGAACCAGATCCTCGGCGTCGGAGCTTCGATGGGGGCCACGAGCTTGAGCGTCGAGAGTTGGGGGAGGGGGTTCGACGACCGGACTTCGAGGGGGGCTTCGGCGGGAGCTCCGACGTGAGACCTGACAAGCACGAAGATGCAAAAAAAAAAACAATTAAGAGACTGGAAGAGAGTGAGATGTTCATGGGGAAGAACTGACCTGTTAGACTTGGTCGGCGGGGGATCGGAACCAGATCCTCGGCGTCGGAGCTTCGATGGGGGCCACGAGCTTGAGCGTCGAGAGTTGGGGGAGGGGGTTCGACGACCGGACTTCGAGGGGGGCTTCGGCGGGAGCTCCGACGTGAGACCTGACAAGCACGAAGATGCAAAAAAAAAAACAATTAAGAGACTGGAAGAGAGTGAGATGTTCATGGGGAAGAACTGACCTGTTAGACTTGGTCGGCGGGGGATCGGAACCAGATCCTCGGCGTCGGAGCTTCGATGGGGGCCACGAGCTTGAGCGTCGAGAGTTGGGGGAGGGGGTTCGACGACCGGACTTCGAGGGGGGCTTCGGCGGGAGCTCCGACGTGAGACCTGACAAGCACGAAGATGCAAAAAAAAAAACAATTAAGAGACTGGAAGAGAGTGAGATGTTCATGGGGAAGAACTGACCTGTTAGACTTGGTCGGCGGGGGATCGGAACCAGATCCTCGGCGTCGGAGCTTCGATGGGGGCCACGAGCTTGAGCGTCGAGAGTTGGGGGAGGGGGTTCGACGACCGGACTTCGAGGGGGGCTTCGGCGGGAGCTCCGACGTGAGACCTGACAAGCACGAAGATGCAAAAAAAAAAACAATTAAGAGACTGGAAGAGAGTGAGATGTTCATGGGGAAGAACTGACCTGTTAGACTTGGTCGGCGGGGGATCGGAACCAGATCCTCGGCGTCGGAGCTTCGATGGGGGCCACGAGCTTGAGCGTCGAGAGTTGGGGGAGGGGGTTCGACGACCGGACTTCGAGGGGGGCTTCGGCGGGAGCTCCGACGTGAGACCTGACAAGCACGAAGATGCAAAAAAAAAAACAATTAAGAGACTGGAAGAGAGTGAGATGTTCATGGGGAAGAACTGACCTGTTAGACTTGGTCGGCGGGGGATCGGAACCAGATCCTCGGCGTCGGAGCTTCGATGGGGGCCACGAGCTTGAGCGTCGAGAGTTGGGGGAGGGGGTTCGACGACCGGACTTCGAGGGGGGCTTCGGCGGGAGCTCCGACGTGAGACCTGACAAGCACGAAGATGCAAAAAAAAAAACAATTAAGAGACTGGAAGAGAGTGAGATGTTCATGGGGAAGAACTGACCTGTTAGACTTGGTCGGCGGGGGATCGGAACCAGATCCTCGGCGTCGGAGCTTCGATGGGGGCCACGAGCTTGAGCGTCGAGAGTTGGGGGAGGGGGTTCGACGACCGGACTTCGAGGGGGGCTTCGGCGGGAGCTCCGACGTGAGACCTGACAAGCACGAAGATGCAAAAAAAAAAACAATTAAGAGACTGGAAGAGAGTGAGATGTTCATGGGGAAGAACTGACCTGTTAGACTTGGTCGGCGGGGGATCGGAACCAGATCCTCGGCGTCGGAGCTTCGATGGGGGCCACGAGCTTGAGCGTCGAGAGTTGGGGGAGGGGGTTCGACGACCGGACTTCGAGGGGGGCTTCGGCGGGAGCTCCGACGTGAGACCTGACAAGCACGAAGATGCAAAAAAAAAAACAATTAAGAGACTGGAAGAGAGTGAGATGTTCATGGGGAAGAACTGACCTGTTAGACTTGGTCGGCGGGGGATCGGAACCAGATCCTCGGCGTCGGAGCTTCGATGGGGGCCACGAGCTTGAGCGTCGAGAGTTGGGGGAGGGGGTTCGACGACCGGACTTCGAGGGGGGCTTCGGCGGGAGCTCCGACGTGAGACCTGACAAGCACGAAGATGCAAAAAAAAAAACAATTAAGAGACTGGAAGAGAGTGAGATGTTCATGGGGAAGAACTGACCTGTTAGACTTGGTCGGCGGGGGATCGGAACCAGATCCTCGGCGTCGGAGCTTCGATGGGGGCCACGAGCTTGAGCGTCGAGAGTTGGGGGAGGGGGTTCGACGACCGGACTTCGAGGGGGGCTTCGGCGGGAGCTCCGACGTGAGACCTGACAAGCACGAAGATGCAAAAAAAAAAACAATTAAGAGACTGGAAGAGAGTGAGATGTTCATGGGGAAGAACTGACCTGTTAGACTTGGTCGGCGGGGGATCGGAACCAGATCCTCGGCGTCGGAGCTTCGATGGGGGCCACGAGCTTGAGCGTCGAGAGTTGGGGGAGGGGGTTCGACGACCGGACTTCGAGGGGGGCTTCGGCGGGAGCTCCGACGTGAGACCTGACAAGCACGAAGATGCAAAAAAAAAAACAATTAAGAGACTGGAAGAGAGTGAGATGTTCATGGGGAAGAACTGACCTGTTAGACTTGGTCGGCGGGGGATCGGAACCAGATCCTCGGCGTCGGAGCTTCGATGGGGGCCACGAGCTTGAGCGTCGAGAGTTGGGGGAGGGGGTTCGACGACCGGACTTCGAGGGGGGCTTCGGCGGGAGCTCCGACGTGAGACCTGACAAGCACGAAGATGCAAAAAAAAAAACAATTAAGAGACTGGAAGAGAGTGAGATGTTCATGGGGAAGAACTGACCTGTTAGACTTGGTCGGCGGGGGATCGGAACCAGATCCTCGGCGTCGGAGCTTCGATGGGGGCCACGAGCTTGAGCGTCGAGAGTTGGGGGAGGGGGTTCGACGACCGGACTTCGAGGGGGGCTTCGGCGGGAGCTCCGACGTGAGACCTGACAAGCACGAAGATGCAAAAAAAAAAACAATTAAGAGACTGGAAGAGAGTGAGATGTTCATGGGGAAGAACTGACCTGTTAGACTTGGTCGGCGGGGGATCGGAACCAGATCCTCGGCGTCGGAGCTTCGATGGGGGCCACGAGCTTGAGCGTCGAGAGTTGGGGGAGGGGGTTCGACGACCGGACTTCGAGGGGGGCTTCGGCGGGAGCTCCGACGTGAGACCTGACAAGCACGAAGATGCAAAAAAAAAAACAATTAAGAGACTGGAAGAGAGTGAGATGTTCATGGGGAAGAACTGACCTGTTAGACTTGGTCGGCGGGGGATCGGAACCAGATCCTCGGCGTCGGAGCTTCGATGGGGGCCACGAGCTTGAGCGTCGAGAGTTGGGGGAGGGGGTTCGACGACCGGACTTCGAGGGGGGCTTCGGCGGGAGCTCCGACGTGAGACCTGACAAGCACGAAGATGCAAAAAAAAAAACAATTAAGAGACTGGAAGAGAGTGAGATGTTCATGGGGAAGAACTGACCTGTTAGACTTGGTCGGCGGGGGATCGGAACCAGATCCTCGGCGTCGGAGCTTCGATGGGGGCCACGAGCTTGAGCGTCGAGAGTTGGGGGAGGGGGTTCGACGACCGGACTTCGAGGGGGGCTTCGGCGGGAGCTCCGACGTGAGACCTGACAAGCACGAAGATGCAAAAAAAAAAACAATTAAGAGACTGGAAGAGAGTGAGATGTTCATGGGGAAGAACTGACCTGTTAGACTTGGTCGGCGGGGGATCGGAACCAGATCCTCGGCGTCGGAGCTTCGATGGGGGCCACGAGCTTGAGCGTCGAGAGTTGGGGGAGGGGGTTCGACGACCGGACTTCGAGGGGGGCTTCGGCGGGAGCTCCGACGTGAGACCTGACAAGCACGAAGATGCAAAAAAAAAAACAATTAAGAGACTGGAAGAGAGTGAGATGTTCATGGGGAAGAACTGACCTGTTAGACTTGGTCGGCGGGGGATCGGAACCAGATCCTCGGCGTCGGAGCTTCGATGGGGGCCACGAGCTTGAGCGTCGAGAGTTGGGGGAGGGGGTTCGACGACCGGACTTCGAGGGGGGCTTCGGCGGGAGCTCCGACGTGAGACCTGACAAGCACGAAGATGCAAAAAAAAAAACAATTAAGAGACTGGAAGAGAGTGAGATGTTCATGGGGAAGAACTGACCTGTTAGACTTGGTCGGCGGGGGATCGGAACCAGATCCTCGGCGTCGGAGCTTCGATGGGGGCCACGAGCTTGAGCGTCGAGAGTTGGGGGAGGGGGTTCGACGACCGGACTTCGAGGGGGGCTTCGGCGGGAGCTCCGACGTGAGACCTGACAAGCACGAAGATGCAAAAAAAAAAACAATTAAGAGACTGGAAGAGAGTGAGATGTTCATGGGGAAGAACTGACCTGTTAGACTTGGTCGGCGGGGGATCGGAACCAGATCCTCGGCGTCGGAGCTTCGATGGGGGCCACGAGCTTGAGCGTCGAGAGTTGGGGGAGGGGGTTCGACGACCGGACTTCGAGGGGGGCTTCGGCGGGAGCTCCGACGTGAGACCTGACAAGCACGAAGATGCAAAAAAAAAAACAATTAAGAGACTGGAAGAGAGTGAGATGTTCATGGGGAAGAACTGACCTGTTAGACTTGGTCGGCGGGGGATCGGAACCAGATCCTCGGCGTCGGAGCTTCGATGGGGGCCACGAGCTTGAGCGTCGAGAGTTGGGGGAGGGGGTTCGACGACCGGACTTCGAGGGGGGCTTCGGCGGGAGCTCCGACGTGAGACCTGACAAGCACGAAGATGCAAAAAAAAAAACAATTAAGAGACTGGAAGAGAGTGAGATGTTCATGGGGAAGAACTGACCTGTTAGACTTGGTCGGCGGGGGATCGGAACCAGATCCTCGGCGTCGGAGCTTCGATGGGGGCCACGAGCTTGAGCGTCGAGAGTTGGGGGAGGGGGTTCGACGACCGGACTTCGAGGGGGGCTTCGGCGGGAGCTCCGACGTGAGACCTGACAAGCACGAAGATGCAAAAAAAAAAACAATTAAGAGACTGGAAGAGAGTGAGATGTTCATGGGGAAGAACTGACCTGTTAGACTTGGTCGGCGGGGGATCGGAACCAGATCCTCGGCGTCGGAGCTTCGATGGGGGCCACGAGCTTGAGCGTCGAGAGTTGGGGGAGGGGGTTCGACGACCGGACTTCGAGGGGGGCTTCGGCGGGAGCTCCGACGTGAGACCTGACAAGCACGAAGATGCAAAAAAAAAAACAATTAAGAGACTGGAAGAGAGTGAGATGTTCATGGGGAAGAACTGACCTGTTAGACTTGGTCGGCGGGGGATCGGAACCAGATCCTCGGCGTCGGAGCTTCGATGGGGGCCACGAGCTTGAGCGTCGAGAGTTGGGGGAGGGGGTTCGACGACCGGACTTCGAGGGGGGCTTCGGCGGGAGCTCCGACGTGAGACCTGACAAGCACGAAGATGCAAAAAAAAAAACAATTAAGAGACTGGAAGAGAGTGAGATGTTCATGGGGAAGAACTGACCTGTTAGACTTGGTCGGCGGGGGATCGGAACCAGATCCTCGGCGTCGGAGCTTCGATGGGGGCCACGAGCTTGAGCGTCGAGAGTTGGGGGAGGGGGTTCGACGACCGGACTTCGAGGGGGGCTTCGGCGGGAGCTCCGACGTGAGACCTGACAAGCACGAAGATGCAAAAAAAAAAACAATTAAGAGACTGGAAGAGAGTGAGATGTTCATGGGGAAGAACTGACCTGTTAGACTTGGTCGGCGGGGGATCGGAACCAGATCCTCGGCGTCGGAGCTTCGATGGGGGCCACGAGCTTGAGCGTCGAGAGTTGGGGGAGGGGGTTCGACGACCGGACTTCGAGGGGGGCTTCGGCGGGAGCTCCGACGTGAGACCTGACAAGCACGAAGATGCAAAAAAAAAAACAATTAAGAGACTGGAAGAGAGTGAGATGTTCATGGGGAAGAACTGACCTGTTAGACTTGGTCGGCGGGGGATCGGAACCAGATCCTCGGCGTCGGAGCTTCGATGGGGGCCACGAGCTTGAGCGTCGAGAGTTGGGGGAGGGGGTTCGACGACCGGACTTCGAGGGGGGCTTCGGCGGGAGCTCCGACGTGAGACCTGACAAGCACGAAGATGCAAAAAAAAAAACAATTAAGAGACTGGAAGAGAGTGAGATGTTCATGGGGAAGAACTGACCTGTTAGACTTGGTCGGCGGGGGATCGGAACCAGATCCTCGGCGTCGGAGCTTCGATGGGGGCCACGAGCTTGAGCGTCGAGAGTTGGGGGAGGGGGTTCGACGACCGGACTTCGAGGGGGGCTTCGGCGGGAGCTCCGACGTGAGACCTGACAAGCACGAAGATGCAAAAAAAAAAACAATTAAGAGACTGGAAGAGAGTGAGATGTTCATGGGGAAGAACTGACCTGTTAGACTTGGTCGGCGGGGGATCGGAACCAGATCCTCGGCGTCGGAGCTTCGATGGGGGCCACGAGCTTGAGCGTCGAGAGTTGGGGGAGGGGGTTCGACGACCGGACTTCGAGGGGGGCTTCGGCGGGAGCTCCGACGTGAGACCTGACAAGCACGAAGATGCAAAAAAAAAAACAATTAAGAGACTGGAAGAGAGTGAGATGTTCATGGGGAAGAACTGACCTGTTAGACTTGGTCGGCGGGGGATCGGAACCAGATCCTCGGCGTCGGAGCTTCGATGGGGGCCACGAGCTTGAGCGTCGAGAGTTGGGGGAGGGGGTTCGACGACCGGACTTCGAGGGGGGCTTCGGCGGGAGCTCCGACGTGAGACCTGACAAGCACGAAGATGCAAAAAAAAAAACAATTAAGAGACTGGAAGAGAGTGAGATGTTCATGGGGAAGAACTGACCTGTTAGACTTGGTCGGCGGGGGATCGGAACCAGATCCTCGGCGTCGGAGCTTCGATGGGGGCCACGAGCTTGAGCGTCGAGAGTTGGGGGAGGGGGTTCGACGACCGGACTTCGAGGGGGGCTTCGGCGGGAGCTCCGACGTGAGACCTGACAAGCACGAAGATGCAAAAAAAAAAACAATTAAGAGACTGGAAGAGAGTGAGATGTTCATGGGGAAGAACTGACCTGTTAGACTTGGTCGGCGGGGGATCGGAACCAGATCCTCGGCGTCGGAGCTTCGATGGGGGCCACGAGCTTGAGCGTCGAGAGTTGGGGGAGGGGGTTCGACGACCGGACTTCGAGGGGGGCTTCGGCGGGAGCTCCGACGTGAGACCTGACAAGCACGAAGATGCAAAAAAAAAAACAATTAAGAGACTGGAAGAGAGTGAGATGTTCATGGGGAAGAACTGACCTGTTAGACTTGGTCGGCGGGGGATCGGAACCAGATCCTCGGCGTCGGAGCTTCGATGGGGGCCACGAGCTTGAGCGTCGAGAGTTGGGGGAGGGGGTTCGACGACCGGACTTCGAGGGGGGCTTCGGCGGGAGCTCCGACGTGAGACCTGACAAGCACGAAGATGCAAAAAAAAAAACAATTAAGAGACTGGAAGAGAGTGAGATGTTCATGGGGAAGAACTGACCTGTTAGACTTGGTCGGCGGGGGATCGGAACCAGATCCTCGGCGTCGGAGCTTCGATGGGGGCCACGAGCTTGAGCGTCGAGAGTTGGGGGAGGGGGTTCGACGACCGGACTTCGAGGGGGGCTTCGGCGGGAGCTCCGACGTGAGACCTGACAAGCACGAAGATGCAAAAAAAAAAACAATTAAGAGACTGGAAGAGAGTGAGATGTTCATGGGGAAGAACTGACCTGTTAGACTTGGTCGGCGGGGGATCGGAACCAGATCCTCGGCGTCGGAGCTTCGATGGGGGCCACGAGCTTGAGCGTCGAGAGTTGGGGGAGGGGGTTCGACGACCGGACTTCGAGGGGGGCTTCGGCGGGAGCTCCGACGTGAGACCTGACAAGCACGAAGATGCAAAAAAAAAAACAATTAAGAGACTGGAAGAGAGTGAGATGTTCATGGGGAAGAACTGACCTGTTAGACTTGGTCGGCGGGGGATCGGAACCAGATCCTCGGCGTCGGAGCTTCGATGGGGGCCACGAGCTTGAGCGTCGAGAGTTGGGGGAGGGGGTTCGACGACCGGACTTCGAGGGGGGCTTCGGCGGGAGCTCCGACGTGAGACCTGACAAGCACGAAGATGCAAAAAAAAAAACAATTAAGAGACTGGAAGTTTGAAAATATTGGATAACAGATATACATTCATTACCAATATTGTTATGCCTTTGAGTTTTCATATAGTCAATGCATTGTTGTGGTGTCACTGATTCATCTTCTCTTCCACTTGTCGCGTTAATAACACGAGAAATAGTGGAAGGAGTAATACCTTCTTCTTGCAAACATTGAATAATTTTTTTACACCTTTTACTTCTATGAAATTGTTGTTGTGACCTGTGCATCTTTGCTTTATCTGGACTACTGAGCATGTGGTTTGTATGATCTTCAATAAAACCTACAACTTCCCATGTTTTATCCTCCAATAATTTTATTCTCATCATTGCTTTACAGCCAACTCTGGTCTCTCGCCGATGATTGATATATTTCCCTATATCTCTCTTGTCTTTATTAGATCTATAACCTTCTTTGTCACAAACAAATTTTCTATTCAACACTTGTTTATCTTTCTGGGAGTAATTCACTGAGCTTTTTCTGATTCCAAATCCCATCATCAAAGCATACGAGTTATAATAGTTGTAGGCCTCTTCATGACTACTAAACTTCATTCCTAAACACGGTTTTTCACCATTTTGCATTCTGAAAATAAAGATAATTGGGGGTCAATATATAATGTTACTCAACGTTACTATTTCAAACAACATATTTCATGTCAGCGAAATTCATGACATTAATGAGGTACCTTGAAACAGGCATCGTTGTTGGAAAAGGCATGAAATCGTTATTGTTGAAACTATCACCATGAACATCTTCGCTACTATCACCAGGTTCAGCCATTTGTGTTCTTTTTACCCCCTGAAAGCACTGAGAAATTGCTCCCCAGAAGACAAGACCAAAATGACTGCCAAAGAAAATTTAAGAACTGAGAATTAGAAAAAACAAAGCAATGAATGAAATTTTCAGTTAGCATTCAAGTGGTCAATGTAAGAAAATCAGCCTCAAATCACCGGAAAAAAACCCTAAGCACTCGTATGACACGAACCAAGGCCAAATGCAGGGGGGTTTCAATGTTCAGGGGGGTTTTAATACCTCACAAAGAAAACCCTGATTATCAACAATGTTCAGGGTTTCTTCTGCAATTTATTCCAGTATTCAATTTATTCCAGTATCAAAATTACTCAATTTGTTCCAGTATCAAAATTACTCAAAATTACTCAATTTGTTCATACAAAAGGCAATTTATTCCAGTATCAAAATTACTCAAAATTACTGAATTTGTTCCAGGCCCTTATTGTATATCACACTTTATGTAATTTGTTCCAGGCAATTTGTTCCAGCCATAATTTCTTCTGCAATTTATTCCAGTATTCAATTTATTCCAGTATCAAAATTACTCAATTTGTTCCAGTATCAAAATTACTCAAAATTACTCAATTTGTTCATATATATATATATATATAAGTATAATGTATAAGTATACTCTCTCTTATATATGTATAATATATGTATAAGTATATATAAGTATACTCTCTCTTATATATGTATAATATATGTGTGTATATATAAGTTTATATGTGTGTGTGTTTTTATGTATAATACAATTTGTTTATGTAATTACTATAAGTATTTACAATTTGTTTATGTATAATATATGTATATGTGTGTCAGTGTGTGTGTATATATATACATATACATATATTGAATGACATGAATACTTTGGGCTACTTAGTATATAAGTATATATAAATATAAGTATATTCTCTCTTATATATGTTTATATCTCTTATATAATTATATATATGTATAAGTATACTCTCTCTTATATAAGTATATATAAGTATAATGTATAAGTATACTCTCCCTTATATATGTATACTATATGTGTGTGTATATAAGTTTATATATGTGTGTGTGTGTTTATGTATAATACAATTTGTTTATGTAATTACTATAAGTATTTACAATTTGTTCATGTATAATATATGTATATATGTGTCAGTGTGTGTGTATATATATATATACATATACATATATTGAATGACATGAATACTTTGGGCTACTTAGTATATAAGTATATATAAATATAAGTATATTCTCTCTTATATATGTTTATATCTCTTATATAATTATATATATGTATAAGTATGCTCTCTCTTATATATGTGTACAGTGTATACTCTCTCTTATATATATATTTATACTCTCTCTCTCTTAGTATATAAGTATACTTATATATACACATATATAAACATAAACTTATATGTACATATATAAGTATATTTATATAATAGTATAAATACATATAAGAGTATAAATATATATTTATATATCTATACATATATATAAACATAAACTTATATGTACATATATAATTATATTTATATAAGAGTATGAATATATATATATATACTATTATATAAATATAATTTTTATGTTTTATTGTTTTTTTAAAATTTAAAAATAAAAATAAAAAAATCCCGGCCGGCCCGGAGCCCGGCCCGGCCCGGCCCGGATGGACAGGCCTACATGTGAGTACCATATTGGAAAATTTTCACACGTGCATAACCAAGTAAAATGCAACTTTTATAAAATTTTAGGATATTTAAGTAAAACCACTTGCAACTAAGGTGTTTTATGTGCAACATTGGGTAAATAATAAGGTATGCAAGTGTAATTCATCCAAGATTTAAAGGAGTATATCTATCAATAAAAAAATTATCAGCCAAGAGGATCTAACCGAGTTGATAAACTATCTATGAATAGTAGACTTTAACTCTCTTGTGGAGCACCCACAGAAAAATTAATCCCTTAAAATACTAGAGGGCGTGTGTTTAGAGGTACCCCTTCACCACTCTTTGGGATTGATATCGATGGTCTGAATTCCCTTTAAAAAAGCCAAAAAAAGTTGGTCGCAACCTGGCTCATTTCCAATTCTAAATTGGTTTGATCGAAGATGACCAAAACTGATCACAATAACTCGATCCATCTGCACCCGTGCTACTCCTCACTATATGATAAAGCCCATGACTCGCTCCCCCCTCTCTCTCTAGAAACATCCCGCACGATTCCTGATGGCCACGCGTCACTTCACCCCTCTCCACCTCCCTTTCTTCAAAAACCTCAGCAGGAGGCCGCCTTCACTTTCCTACTCCCCGACCAGGGCACGCCACCACCCTCAAAATTCTTCGCCTCTATCTCGCCCGCCGATCCTCAACCGTCTCGTCGACGATGGCTTCCTCTCCCTCGAAAAAGGTCAAATCTCTCTCTCTCTCTCTCTCTCTCTTTCTATATATATATATATAGCACTCTTCACTTTATTAATTGATTGAAGCCCCTCTTTTGATTCGAAATTGAATCTCAGGTCCTGGTCCCCATCGCCGACGGAACGGAGCCGATGGAGGCCGTCATCACCATCGACGTTCTCCGCCGCTCCGGCGCTGACGTCTGACGTCACCGTCGCTTCAGCTGCTTCCGATCTCCGCGTCGACGCCTGCTGGGGGATCAAGCTGACGTCACCGTCGCTTCAGCTGCTTCCGATCTCCGCGTCGACGCCTGCTGGGGGATCAAGCTCGTCGCCGATTCCCTCATCTCCGATTGCAAAGGCTCCTCCTTTGATCTCATCGCGCTTCCCGTTAGTCTCAAAATCACAAGATTTGATATTTTGCCCCCCTTCCTTTTAGATGCTTGCAAGATGTTTTTGGGCTAAATTTTGGGGTTTGTTTTTGTTTTAGGGAGGAATGCCTGGTTCAGCTAGCCTAAGAGATTGTGAAGTGTTGGAGGAAATGGTTAGAAAGCAATCAGAGAGCGGAGGGATTAATGCGGCGATTTGTGCAGCCCCGGCAGTTGCATTGGGATCTTGGGGTCTGCTTAAAGGATTGAAAGTGAGATTGAATTGAATCAATATGCTAAAGAAATCGAATTTTATGCAAGGATAGTTTGAAAGATGAATTTTCTTTTGTTATGTAGGCTACTTGTTATCCTGCTTTCATGGATAAGTTACCAGCGGATGTGACAAAAGTGGAATCTAGGGTTCAAGTTGACGGGAAGGTGGTTACAAGCCGGGGAGCAGGGACGGCTATCGAGTTCTCCTTGGCATTGATTGAGATGCTTTATGGCAAAGAGAAATCTGAAGAAGTTGCGGGACCTATGGTAATTGCCTTCTATGCTTTCTGTAGTTAGTATCCTGCGATTGTGTGTGCATGATGTATATTTCATTTTCATCTATGGAAGACTTTTCAGATGGAGTTTAAAACTTTTAACAAGATGCATAAGACCCATCAATTCTTTTCCAGTTTTTTAGTTTTTTTTGCTTATGGTCAATAGTAAATACTATATGGTGTCAACTTTATCTAATCCTTTGTTTAAGCTGTGGAAAAGATAATAGTAAAAGGAAAAATCTCTATGCGTGTTTATATCCTTACATTGTGCATGCATTGAACAAATTTCATCATCTAAGGAATACCATTTATACAATGGAGTCAAGTGTTAACTACACTAGCTAATGATCATTTATCGCCCTATTACATTTTTTTTTACATTTACTTAATTTGGCTTCGACTATAATTATGCCATTTTAAATAAGTTTTTTAATATAAGGTAATAATTCTTAGGAATAAAGGGGATTTTTTGCATTACATCCAACTGACAAGGATGATTTCGACCTGGTATAGTCTTTAGAATTAGGTATTCTTGTTATCAATTTGGATGTGGTATGAGGCAAAAGAAAGCAGTTATGAAGATGTTTGAAGTTTGAACAGACGTTTAAATATCATGGATCTTGACTGTTCGGGAATGGATTAACCAATAGCCATTCTTTACCAATAAGATTATTTGATGATTAGGAATCAACATGTAGAAAAATTGAGGTCAACTAAAATGTCAATGTTGCAGTATTAAGATGCTGATGCAGTCTTGATGCTGCATCAGATGCATAAGCACAAACATCTAAAAGAAAATATACCAATGTACAGTATTATTAGACAATTCGTAGCCAACATGAAAAAAATATACCAATGTATAATATCAAAATGGATAAGCGGAAACTTTTTAAAAGCAGTGTTGTTGAGAACACCCCAGCCTGACACTTAAAAGGGGATCACATATTCGGTCTAGATTTCAAATCCGGTGGCCACATAGGCTAGGTATGGATTTGGGTGGGTCGCAGGGAAAACCAAGTTTAAACATGAACATGAGATGACCTAACCAAACGCAACTGAGTGAATTGCAACTAACTTTCTAAATTGGATTCGACCTGAGTGTGAATTTCCACGTAGGGCATGATCAAAGTTAGCAGACAAGTCAGATTTGGTTCTCATTAGGTATGAATTGAGCTATCATATAAATTCAAAAGGCATTCCTTTAGAAATGTTCATTTCAGACTTTACGGAAAGATGCATTTATATGGGCAATAAAGTACCGGAAATTAAGAATAAGATCCTGAGATATGGTCAAATACTGGAGCTTTTAAGTGATGAAATTGTTACTTTACTTATCCAACAAACTCAATCTTACAAAGTTGACAATTTTGGATAATTAGGATATGAAATGGAAGGTCATCTTTCACTTTTCTGTCCTAGATAAAGAGATGAAGATCTTTCTTACCTAAATCCAAAGATCATCTTTTTCATCTTGATGTGCAATTATATGAAAGATATGATATGCTATTAGTTTTCTTTCATTTCTTCAAGTAATCACTAAATAGTGATTGAAAATTACTCTTAAGGTCGTAGTGAGCATGTTTCCATTTCCAGTTTAAATTGGAATGTAACCTTTCAAGTTTAGTAGCACAGCTGGCACTCTAAATCTTCTTCCTGTTTACAACAATCCATTTCCGTGAAAGGTTTTTCGTCTCTGTTATAAATTGCTATGTAAGTTTTCAGGGTTAGTAGCAGGCTAACACTTTGAACCCTCTTCCTGTTTTCAACAATCCATTCTTATGAAAGGTAAGTTTGAAGGAGAAAGTTGTTTTAAGTCCATGGCTTAGGATGTCTCAAGTCTAATAGAAGTTGGTTGCAAGGGCTTAAAGTGCACAGCATGAGGTAGGGTTTGAATTCTCTTCCTGTTTTCAATTATCCATTTTGTAGGCACGTGATGCAAAGCTAGTTTCTTTTCACTTATTGACATTTATGGTCTCTCATAAGAATGTGTTTGGAACTTGACCCATTAAATGCTGTGTACATTTTGCGAGCAATGTGTCAAATGCTGACACTTCCTTGTCATGCATGGATTTGTTGTCGTTCTGATGTAATGTACACAGGACAAGGTTCTGTTTGTTATTATTTTTCAGCCGTCATATCTGAAGTCCAATCATGTTGAGCACTACATTGATTATCTGGATAGGTGACCCGTCCTCATCATGGGGAGGACTACACTATGATGGAGCTGAATCCCGTGGAGTGGAAATATGACCATGACACACCTCAGGTAACGCTTTGAATATGGATGCGTATTGTTTTGAATTTCATTGTTCTTGATGTTGGAGCGTACATCTTCTGGTATATCTTTGCTGTGTTTGTCTCCTTATGTTTTCAGCTTAACATGTCTGTCGTGTCTAAATCCTGGGTGTATATTTTCCCCTTTTCTATCTTGAAAAGTTACTGTGTTTTATCTTTTCATCGACTTTTACCATGTCATGCATAGAGTTCTTTTATAACTCCTTTCATATCATACCTATGTTACCTGGACACTTCCATTTGGGTACTGTATCCATGCCCAACACGTGTTGAACAGACCCGCGAGTCAAAGCTACAATTCTTTAAAGAAAAAAAAATCTCTATGCAAACTGTGTTTTTTTTATTTGAGCAGCGATTATTTTTAAGTTTTCTGTTTACTTTTATCTAACGTGCAGTTTTATTTAAGTTGCGACGTTTGAGTGGAACGACTTTTTTAAAAATTATTATTTAAACAACTTTTGTTGTAAACCTTAATTCTTAGTTTGATTTAACTTGATTTTTAATTGTTATAAATAAGAAAAGAAACATACAAATGTTATAAATATTTTAATTCAATATATGATCTAATGTAAATTATTAATTTATTATTGTGTATGATTGTGTGTGTCCCCATAGCCTATTTTTTACAAATTTGTTGTGTCCAGTGTCCGTGTCCACACCAGTCACCAGCACCCGTATCCGTGCAACCCAGTATCATCTGATAAAGTCACTTAATCATTCACAGACCGACCCTTGAGCTGGCTTTGCAGCTTCAGAATAACCTTATTTATAGTACTATGACAAAATGTAGATTTTCATATTTCTAAGGCACAATCTGCAGTTTGCAGTCTAAAGCTTAAACAACTGTCTGAATAACAAACGAGATGAATGTGCAATGATATATTCTGTAGTTCTTCAAGTTTAACTTAGAATTATCCTATGTTGTCTTCTTTTCTAAGTGATCATGAAACTAAGGACAGCTTTCCTTTTTTGTTTCAATTTAATGAATGCCTCACAAAATCTATATTGCTAAATTTTGTTTTCATGTTGTTTGTCTGTTAGTCAATTTGTTCAGTCTTCTATGATTGCATAGTTCTGATGTGTCTGTGGCTTCAGATTTAGGAGGGATTCATTGCATTTTAACTTCAACTGAGAGTAGTTTATTGGGTATACATGATTGTTTCCTTGAAATCATTAATTGAAGTTCTACCTTCTGACTAGAGTTCCTTGATTTGATATAATTAACTATTAGGTTAGGTCTTTAAATGTATGAACATCTGATAAGATGGAACATCTTATAAAATTGTAAGTTTGTAACTAGTGAGCATTTTAATAATAGAATTATTGCACTGAAATTCTTATGTTCCTTTACACTGTATAACGGCCCCCATCCAGTGCACATATTGTTCTGAAGTGAACTTACTAACACTTCCTCAACCGTTTACACTCAAAGGTATTAGTGACATTTGGTCAACCATTTGCATGTAAAGGTACTTCTCATATGCAGCCGCATAGGTTATAGCTGCAATGAAATTTCTTTTGTAAGTTGTACTAGTCCTGTTGATACATGGAAGAAATAAGTGTAAATGCCATTCAGCCTCCAAAAAATCGCACATGCTTGTTTCAAATGATGAAAGAGAATAGGATCATTTATTCATCAGTGCTATTTACAAAAAAGTTCTAGGGTTTATGCCTTTGGTTAGCAATTAATAAAGCATATGGAATTTTCGCTTAGAAGAATTCATTTTGGGCTCTTACCTAATGTAAGAGAGAGAGAGATCTTTTTGAACTAGAAAGGTTAAAAAAAGTGAAAGAAGTATCATAGAAATTAATGGCCTCTTCTTGCTTCTTCTTTTGGCTCCAACTCTGGATCATCCTCTAGTTCTTTGGACCTTGATGGGATTACAACAATTTTGGGATTGGTGTTTTTCCTTACCTTTTCTAATTTTTCAAGCACATGTAACCTTTCAATTTGTAATTGTGCAGTGTAGCGCCTAAGATCATGATTTTCTTGAGCGAAATCATTACGTTCCTGCAGAATATCCTCTATGTATTGGTATAGGGTTTGTTCCATCATAGACTCAGTAGTTTCACGTGTGTATGTGCGCTCCCATATATAAGCATCTCTTTGAGTCACTATCTCTATAACTTCTTCGTTGGTGAATAATTTTCCACATGGACAAGGTCTATTTGGATTAATACTATTTGTAATAGTACTTGCTGAGTTAGCCATTCCTGCAACACAACATAGGTTAATGACAACAATATAACATCTTAAATGCACCTAACCTATAGGTTGAGGATCCTATCCTGGCTTTTAACTAGATTTATTAACCTTTGCTTTAATACCAAGTTGTCACACCCCACATTAGCATTATCTCATAATTCGCGTGAGACTAGTACAATAATTTAAGCTTGTGCATGTTTTTTCGTAAATATATATATTTAATTCTTAGGCTTGTCCATAAGATAAGCTTGTGCACGTTTTTTCGTAAATTTATATTTTTAATTCTTAGGCTTATCCATAAGATAAGCTTGTGCACGTTTTTTCATAAATTTATATTCTTAATTCTTAGGCTTATCCATAAGACAAGCTTGTTATTACATTTTGCATAAACGCCATCTTTGTTCCTATATTTATCTGTTTTATTTTAATGTATACTTATGTATAACAATAATATTAAGGTGGGGTGTTACATTCTAGAATTAAAAATATATATTTACGGAAAAATGTGCACAAGCTTATCTTATAGATAAGCCTAAGAATTAAAAAATATATATTTATGGAAAACGTGCACAAGCTTATCTTATGGATAAGCCTAAGAATTAAAAATATATATCTACGAAAAAATATGCACAAACTTATCTTATGGAGATGCCTAAGAATTAAAAAGATATATTTACGAAAAAACGTGCACAAGCTTATCTTATGGATAAGCCTAAGAATTAAAAATATATATTTATGGAAAAATATGCACAAGCTTATCTTATGTATTAAAAAAATATATCGATGCGTATTAATAGGGACTGAGCCTTCATTTGAAAATTGTATCCAAAGTTTGAAAATTTTAGTGTCTAAACCGAGGTGCGATTAAGGCATAGGTTATTATATTTTTCATATATTACCACATTTTAATGATGCTTTATATGCCGAATTTTATGTTTTACAATGTTCTTTTCATCATATGCAAGGAATTTATTGATAGTTTATTGTTTGATTTTGTTATAATCATAATTGGCAAATTCATGCATCCTGCATGCACTTCAGTATCATGCTTAATGATTGGTAACCCTGAAAAGGAACCATCAGTGTTAATTGATATTGATAAGGCTTTGAGCCTTATCGTTATCGTTATCGTTATCGTTTTATTGAATTGATTGATCGGCAATTCGACATATAATTGGAATATGCAAGGCTTTGAGCCTTATATTGTTATCGTTTTATCGTATTGATTGATTGGCATATAATCGGAATATGCAAGGCTTTGAGCCTTATATCGTTATCGTTCTATCATATTGATTGATCGGCATATAACCAGAATATGCAAGGTTTTGAGCCTTATATCGTTATTGTTTTATCGTGGAATCGACAGGTAAGGTGGTTACTAGAGTGTTTTGCATTTCATTTATTGACGAGAATTGCATTTCATGTATTGAAAGCGTCCCGATTTCCAATTGATCTTTCTTACTTATCATTGCTATAGATTTTTTTAATTACATGACTTATTTTAATGATTTCACTTGGCTAGTATAGCTCACCCTTCTATTAATCACCTTTTCAAGATCCAGCAGAAGTTTAGAGAGGAATTGCTGCAAGGAATGGATGAAAGCTGACTCGTAATTAGAATTTGGGGAAAGAGAATTTTGTCTTGGAAAATATTGTACATTAAAAATAAAACATATAAATATAGGAACAAAGAGGGCGTTTATGCAAAATGTAATAACAAGCTTATCTTATGGATAAGCCTAAGAATTAAAAATATATTTACAGAAAAACGTGCACTAATTTATCTTATGGAGAAGCTTAAGACTTAAAGATATATATATTTACGAAAAAATGTGCACAATCTTATCTTATGGATAAGCCTAAGAATTAAAAATATATATATTTATAGAAAAATGTGCACGAGCTTATCTTATGGATAAACATCAGAATAAAAGAATATATATTTATATATCGATGCTTATGAATAGGGATTGAGCCTCCATTTGGAAGTTGCATCCGATGTTCGAAAATTTTAATGTCTAAAGGAGAGGTATCGTCAAGGTGAGATTAATGTATAAGTTATTATTTTTTCATATATTACTACGTTTTAATGTCACTTTATATGTCGAATTTTATGTTTTATAATGTTTTCTTTCATTATATGCAAAGGATTTATTGATCGTTCATTGTTTGATTTTGTTATACTCATAATTGGCAAATTCATGCATCTTGCATACACACTTTAGTTTCATGCTTAATGATTGGTAACACTGCAAAGGAACCATAGTGTTAATTGATATTGATTGATCGGCATATATCCAGAATATGCAAGGCTTTGAGCTTTATATCGTTATCATTATCGTTTTGTCGTATTGATTGATTGGCATATAATCGGAATATGCAAGGCTTTGATCCTTATATCGTTATCGTTATAAGACATAGTCAAACAATGCCTCAATATGATATATGCACATATTTTTGTTTTTATATTAGTTATGTAGGATCCTTAACATAATGGTGGATACGTTGACTTTCTACTCTTTAGGTCTCAAATTCAAATCCCACGCTATTTTTTTTCATTTCTCTCCCTTTTCGCACAACTCCAAATCACTAATACCCAGTCCCAGTGTCCTACTACCCTAAAGATTCACCCAATTAATCCCACTTCCTTTCTAATCCTTCCACTACTCTCTCAATTAACAACCCTAATATGCTAACTAGTCCCTCTGCAGATACCATCCTCCCTTAATTCTCTCAATATGGCCAACCACCTCAACTTATCCAGCAATCTCTCAATCAATCCCTCATTCTCATGTTATCCTTTCTCTTCTATATATCCGACTCCATACCCAACAAGAAGAGGTCTTATCCACACACATGCAGAATGAACCAAAGAAAAAAAAGGGGAGAGAGAGAGAATAGGATGAGCTCCCACTCCCAGTCCCTCAAGAAATTTCCTAAGTAATTAAGAAAATTTTTAGTGAACTCAACTCTATTATCATTACTAAAGATCAGAAAGGAGCAATCGAAGACAGTGAAGAAAAGGGTTAGTTATCTATTTCTTTTTTCTTAACTTTGTTTTTTTTTTCATATCTAACAATCTGTATAAAACTTTATATTCCTTAATATTTCATTTCTCATCAAGCTGATATTGCCATTGGAGTACACCGTCGTCCCTCAAGCTATCCCCATCATCAAAGGACACTCATCGGCGATCCACCTTGGCGGTTCATTTTGAACAAGCTATACTCTTATGATTGCTTTGGCATCCGTAAGAGTTATAGGCGACGATGATTCGACAAGTTATACTCTAGGATTGCTTCGACATTTGTAAGGGTTATCATCCGTAAGAGTTATCGGCGATGATGATTCGACAAGTTTTACTCTAGGATTGCTTCTTCATCTGTAAGAGTTATTGACGATGATGTTTCGATGAGTTATACTCTAGGATTGCTTCAACATCCATAAGAGTTATCAGCGACTATGCTTCGACAAGTTATACTCTAGGATTGCTTTGGCATCCATAAGAGTCATTAGTGATGACGACGATTCAATGAGTTTATACTCTAGGATTGCTTCGACATCCATAAGAGCCCTTGGCGACGACGACGTTTTAACAAATTAAACTCTAGTATCGCTTCGGCATCCATGAGAGTCATTGGAATTAACAATAAACTATACTCTAGGATCACTTCAGCCTCCATAAGAGTAACCGAAATTCCCAGAAACTCGGATTGCTTCGGCGTCCCCAAAACTCGGGTCGCTTCGGTGTCCCCAAAACTTGGGTCACTTTGGCATCCCCAAAATTTGAAGCGCTTTGGCATCCCCAAAACTCAGATTGCTTCATCATCCCCAAAACTCGAAACGCTTCAGCATCCTCAAAACTCAAATTGCTTCGGCATCCCGAAAACTCGGATCACTTTGTCATCCCCAAAATTTGGATTGCTTCAACATCCACAAATTTGATTGCTTTGGCGTCCCAAAAACTTTACGAATGACTTTGGCTTCCTATAAGAACAAATTTATGTTTATGCACATATTCCATATCATAGTTGGACGTTGTATATATTAAATAGGTAACTTCACCTTGCAAAAAATTTTAAAAAAAGAAAAAGAAAAAAGAACTTATCTTTGTTGCTTTTGACCAGTTAAATATCTCAGTTGTAGGCATATGATTTAGCTTATAAAGTTTCAATAATTTCTCAGCCAAAAGCTTGTGGATAGCTACATGTAATTATCATCAAACCGGATAAAAAATGTTGAAGAATTCAAGCATAATAATAATAATAATTACTTGCATGATCTTTCTTACATAACAATCCTCGAAGTTAAAAAAAAAGAGATTAGAAGTCAGTTTACTAAAGTTCTAATAGAAATTTGCAAAGAAACCTCTTGAAAGTTTTTGAAAGTCAAAAAGCATATTTCAAGACAAAATATTCAATTGCAGAGAAACATCTTAAAGTTTCTGTGAGCCAAAAAAGCTTAGCTCAAGAAAAAATATTCATGTGCCACACTTATAAAACGATCTTCTAAAAAAATATCGCAATTCACAAACTATTTCTATGAAGAGCGGAATTGTTATAGAAATCTTTGGTTACAGAAATCATAAGTCGAACACAATTGGAAACATTGTTTTAAATATCCCCGACATGGTCTGATATATCCCTCGATATATCCTTTGATAAGGCTTGTGGCAAAAAAATATAGTTAGATTTGTACTTTTGTCTATTTTACAAGGTTGATTAGTTATCCTAAACATATACTATGTGCATTTTGTATGCTTAGATTTCATTAAGTATATTGAGATTACATTTTAGTGCATTGTACTATACATGCAAACATTCGTTATAGCATTCCGATATTTACCGCATATCCCTGATATTTTCCTGATATTTGCAATCCTTTATAAGTTTTGCCCATCCGATATTTTCCCAATATTTGATATTTAAAACATTGATTGGAAATTTCAAATAGGTCCAGGAACATGTTAACTGCAA
>NC_033794.1:103801410-103809476 GCF_001876935.1 Asparagus officinalis | reverse complement strand
TCCGAGAGTCATATAGGGTCAAATAATATGTCAAATTCAAATTGACCAAAATATTTTTTTAAAACTAAGGTTATGATCCAAATATGAAAATAAATACGGATCAAAATGTCATTAAATTATAATCAAAATTTAAAATCCTAGAATATGGACTGAAATGTTCTTAAACTACAATCAAAATTTAAAATTATAAATCTCCAAGTTTTGATCCAAACTAAAACCAAATCAAAAGATGGAATAAAAAAAGAATGTCTTTAACATATAATAATTTTTTTCGTATACTGTTAATTGGAGGTTCGTTTGGTTTGACCCAAATGTTAATTAACAATAGGAGCTTGCGCCTATTGGAAACATAAGAACCCACATGTAATAAACCTCTATTCATTACAATAGAGGGAATCAATTTATCTGTCCTCGAAATGTTCATCCTAGCGTTTTATCTGATTTTTTTGGGAGACTACAGGGATCTTTATATTTTTATTTTAAGGGAGTTGAGGAATTTGAGTTACAATGAAATCAACTGTGTCTTGTCTTCGTTCTATCCTTTGTATTGTTTCAATGCGGTGGGAAATAAAAGTGGGTTTAAATGTTTACACTATATGTAAAAAATTATTATATATTTCACGTCCTAGCTCTAGAAGGAGAAATACAGGTAGTATTAATAATTGTCATTTTCTCATGTGGTAAACCATACTCTTCTGTTTATGCATGATTATGTCCTTTCTCTTTAGTTTGTTATCCTTCATCTTTCAATAATCCAGCAGCGTCTGGTAGTTTTTGTTTGGCATTTGTCTTTTTAGTTTTCTTATTCATTTTGCTTCCTTTAATTTCTGCTTTATCTCTGTTCTGTTCACCTTCATTGTCCTTACCATACTTCTTCCCATCCTTTTTTCCCTCACAACTAACTTGAGTGAATTTGTGATCCATCAAAGTATTTAAAACTGGAGGACTGGCATTGACCTTTTTGAGTTGAAACAGAATGCATGATACACAACGGGAAAAAAAGCAGTCTAATACTATCTTGGAGGGATGTAGCTAAACTTGAGTATTAAGACATCAGATCAGTTGAGAATCTGGAATTCCTGATAAATAATTATGCATTTAAAGAACTTGTATAATAAGCCTTTTGTCCCTTTGCAGTATCTTTTCTTACCATCTTGATGGTCATAGGTGATCTGTGAAAATAGCATCTTGTCCTTTGTAAGTTATAAATTTAGTCCTTTTCCCCAGTTTTATGTCACCATCTGCTTATGCGTTCATGTTGAATGAATTTTACTTTTCGTGCTTTGTAATTTCTGGAATATCATAAATTTTACTCAAATGCCAGGCTAGGAATTAGGATCAAGAGTATGCTACAGTTGCAGAGTATGTCCACTCAACAAACATTGACATACTATTATACTTATTGCTGCTGTTGGTGGTGGTGTTTTTGTTCTTGTTTTTATTTTTGCTGCAGAGCTTTTAATTACTTTTGCACCTTTCTGTCGCAGGTACTTGTGCCAATTGCTAACGGATCAGAGGAGATGGAGGCTGTAATGATTATCGACATTCTACGGAGAGCCAAAGCTAATGTTGTTGTGGCGTCAGTTGAAGATGGATTAGAAATTGTAGCATCTAGAAAAGTGAAAATAGTAGCAGATAAGCTTTTGGACGAGGCTGTTAAATTACAATATGACCTAATTGTTCTGCCGGTCAGTTAATATAGCCATTAACATCAACCTCTTCACCATGTGTACATATGTAAATAAGTTTATATTTGCTTCCTCCTACTTTGTTTGCAGGGAGGGCTTCCTGGTGCACCAGCATTCACAAACTCGGCAAAGCTTGTTGATTTGCTTAAAAAGCAGGCTGAATCAAATAAGCCGTATGGGGCTATATGTGCTTCTCCAGCTCTAGTGCTTGAGCCACATGGTTTACTCAAAGTACGACTTCAAGGCTTACCCTCGTGTGTGATTGATTCAATCATTTGTTGGTCTTCAAATAATATTCTCTACATTCTAATTTTCTTTTTCCGATTTTCTTTTTTTAGGGGAAGAAGGCAACAGCATACCCTGCTATGTGCAGCAAGCTTTCTGATAAAAGTGAAAGTGAGAATAGGGTGGTGGTTGATGGGAACCTGATCACAAGCAGAGGGCCAGGGACTTCCATGGAGTTTGCACTGGCCATAGTAGAGAAGTTCTTTGGCCGTGAAAAAGCCCTCGATCTTGCAAGAAGCCTGGTTTTTGTATAATGAGCTAATAATAGCCCTGTGGTGGAGAACTGGGCGTAATCAGTAGTTTCTGTATAAACTAAGTTGCAACGACCTAGTATCTGCTGCAGTTTTTGTATGAGTATTGTGCGTTTGCTCGGTTTGAGTCGTCTGTGATTGTACTTATAAACGGTTTAAATACACGATGAAGTAATGTGACATTTAAGACTATAATGAAAATGTCACCGTGTATGTGTGCTATCTAAATGATAAATGATGGGTTTCCGCCGTTTCTGTCATTAGTTGGGGAATTCTTTCTATCTCACGGTGTAGTGTACAGGTCTGCTGTTCTCTGATTTCATTAGGATTGGGCTTGTATAAAGGGTCGCTGGTTCATGCGATTTTATCTCCGCCTATCGCTAGTCTTGTGATATTCAAGTAGATAGAAGGACAACTGCGCTCAGCTGTAAGCTGTACGCATTTGAGTTGTTTCTTATGTTAGCTGAGCCTACATGCGGAACTTTCCACGACATTTTTCGCGTGGACGAGATAGCGCATATGATGCGAACTACTCTAGATAGGACTCGCTAGCTTGATCGGGAGGAGGAGCTGGTCTTCATACGATTGCTCTCCTCTTTGTCGTCATGCTTTTGATGTTTAGGATTCTATTGGTTGCAATAGTCAAGCCCATGATAGTGAGATCGAAATCCTTACAAAAATGGTCGGCTACGTCGGTCCATAATGGATTTGGTTTGATTCTGGCCCCCCCAACCTACCTTATTGCGAAAGGTAAGCATTGTGATAAAGACATAAATAATTTCACAAAGAAACCAAGCTTTAACATTGATATGTGGCTCTTCGAGCGCCATATTAAGTTTTGGACAAAAAACCTAGAGGCATCACCATCGCTATTATTGATCCCTATATAAAGCTCAGTTACTATCTTAACAAGAATTTTTCGATAAATAATGCTAGTAATTGTTGTCCTTTTGTAGACCAACTCCCAATAAATATTTACGATGTACCCTTTACAAAATCATGTAGGAAGAAATGAGGGGCAGACAATATTGGAAATCCAATGCAAACAATAAAAATCAGTAGAAAACGTATCGAATCAATGTAATCGCCTAATCGGTATAGAACTATAGAAGTCAACGTGATCATTAATTTTAGAATCAGCATTAACACATGTACCGATTTCTCCTTCTTTCTTTATGATTTTCTTAAAGATGGTCCTTTGTATGATTTCTTTTATTATTATTATATTTTGTTCCGTTTATCGTATTTGACAGATCACATGCAATTCCTTATATATTTTCGTAAAGATTAGTAGGGTCTAGCTAGTCATGTAGGGTCCTTTCGGAACTAGCTTCTCGATAAGCATCTCTACTTATTTAACTCATTATTAGCTCTTTCTCGTAGATAAGCAAGCCTTTTTATGTAAGTGGTAAAAATTTCAACTGTTAAAGTTGTTACCTTTTGGGACGAGGCATTAATAAATTCCACAAATTTGTGAAATTTAACAAAATTCACTATATGGACTTTCCTGAGCTTATAGCCGGGTGGTAACATCACATTGACTATAGATGCAATGGGAGTTCATTTGTACTCGTTGTCGTTTCGGAGTGACTGGGTTTGGGGGGATTCTTTTTTTTTTATGCATCAATGGTGATTGGCTGAAAATACAGACCCCAAAATTTTTATTAATACATCTTGTAATACGTCTTAATTATCCCCATCCTCTATTATATTCCTTCTGAAGGTCTATTTTTCTACCCCTTTTCGAGATGGAATTACGAGGGAGTTAGAAATTTGAAAATCCTCATTATCCACTGGATTCAGAGTTTCTCTGCTATAAAAAAATAGTGGATAGAACACTATTTAATCATAACTGTTGATTATTTAGTGGATGGTTATGAATTTTTCTTTGAGTGCAAATTAAGAATGATTGTGATACACGGGCACGGTGAATGTAAGATTTAGAATGTTTCACAATCATCCAATAAATGATCAACAATTGAAATTAAAAATAGTGGCCTCTCCACTATTTTTTTTTATGTAGAGGATCCAAATTCTTATCTACTTCCTTACTCAATTTTTTTTGAAATAATTTGTTTGCTTCAAGTGATAATGAGGGATATGGAAACCATTAGGCCTGTCCAAAAATCTCATCTCTGCTCTGGACCGACCGGGGCCACGGCCCCTTAAGATCCCGGGCCTGACGAGGCGCGGGTTCCGGGCCCGCTGCGTACGGCGCTGCCTTAGCAGGCGGCGCCGCGCCCGAACAACGCCGGGTACCGGGCAAAATCCGGGCCGCGGCATCCGTGCCCTGGAGCCCGGCCCGGTGGCAACGGTCATAGAGTGCAGCCGTTGCCAGGAAAGTATGGCCGCGGTCGGGCCGGGCCAGCGCCGGACCGGCTCCGGCCGGCACAAACTATCACGCAGATCACCTGTTGTGGCCAAAACGGCCGGACCAGCCCGAGTCACAACGGTCACGAGAGTGACCGTTGTAGTCAAAACTGCCGGGCCGGGCCGATCATAACGGCCAAAAACGGCCTTTTGACCATTTTGTGCCTAAAAACGATCAAAAAACGGCTATTTTGTGAGGTTATTTTGGTCATTTGTTTAGGGGGCTGGCTCTATAAATAGAGGGGGGGTTTCATTTGTTTTCTTCACACCAAAACTCTTCTACTTCTCTCTTATACTCTTATACTCTCTTATACTTTTTAATCCTTTCATCAAATGGCTTCCGGATCTGATTATGAAGAGCAAAACCTATATTCCGATCTTGAAATGAGTCCTCCTACTGGGTCTACTCCTACCGATGTTAATCCCGAATCCGATGGCGACGAATCTGCACTAAGAGCTAATAAAAAGCCAAGATCCGATGTGTGGAATTTTTACGAGAAGATCGACGTCACCAATGATGAACACGGTAGAATCCTCACCCAGAAGGCTAAGTGTACGTTGTGCGGAAAGATTTTTCAAGCTCATCATAAGAGCGGCACCAACCACCTCAAACGCCATTTAGATAAACACAACAAAGGCCAGACTCCTTAAGGTGATATCCGACAATCTATGATTTCTCAATCCTCCTCTTCTGGTAGTCTCGGTAGTTGGAACTATGACGCTGCCAGAGCCAGGAAATGCGTAATCAGGTTTATCATTCTTAAAAATCTTCATTTTAAATTAGTAGAAAATGATGAATTTGAAGATATGTTTAGAGATGGTTTTTATCCTGCATTTAAAAAAATTTCTCGTCAAACTTGTCAACGTGATATTTTAAAATATTATCAAGATGAACAAGGGAAAATAATTTCTTATTTTAAAATTTTAAATTGTAAATTTTCTTTAACTTCTGATATTTGGACATCTAGAGCACAAACTGGATATTTATGTATCACAGCACACTGGATTGATGAAAATTGGCAAATGTTTAAAAGAGTTGTTTCTTTTATTGCAATAGAAGAGTCACATACTGGTGCTAATGTTGCAAATTTAATAATTGAAGAACTTATGAAATTAGAAATTTCAGAAAGAATATTTTCTCTTTCACTAGATAATGCAAGTAATAACAATGTAGCTTTTGATTTTATTGGATCAACTCTATCATTGCCATGTCATGGTGATCTTTTTATATTAGGTGTATCTGTCATATTTTAAATTTAATTGTTCAAAGTGCATTTACTGAAATTAAACCCATGATAGAAAAGGTTAGAATAGTTGCTTATATGCATAATTCTTCTAAACAAAGACTTACAAGATAGAAACAATTTTGTAAAAAAAATATAAAGCTCAAACCAATTCCAAAAGATGTTGACCATAGGTGGAATTTTACCTATGCAATGTTAAGTGTAGCAATAGAATATAAAGGCATTATAACTAATTTTATAAATTATTATGCTTCTAGTTCTAGTTCTGGTAGCACTTATGGAATAACTGAAGATGAATGGACAGTTATATGTAATTTAAATGAAATGTTACAAGTTTTTTATGATGCTACAATGTTATTATCTGACTGTTATTATCCAACCATTACTTTAGCTGCTTTACAAATTTTAAATATTTAAAAAGTTTTTGGAAAATATCGTATGGATGATACTTTTGGATCTATGATTTTTTAAATAGAGAGCAAATTTAATAAGTACTTTAGGCCTATTCCTTATATTTTTGGTTTGGGGGTTCTTATTGATCTATGCTTGAAGGATATTGGCCTTCGAAGTTTGTTACAATCCTTGTATGGTAATCAGATTATAGACTTAGATAATAGAACCACCCTTACTGCTACTACTCATCATTTACCTATTAGAAATTATTTTCAAACCTTATATGATGAGTATGCAGCTAGACATGGTATAGCTACACAACAGTCTACAGCTTTGAGCACAGGTCGAGGTAAAAGTGTAAGTTTTGATAGGTATGCAATGGTAGCTGAGCTAACTGGTGGATCTGGACTTGGATCGTCATCATTGGAGGTTTCTGAAATAGATGAATATTTTTCTGCTTCTTTAGTTAGATGTCAAGGAAATGCTTTAGATATTTTGCAATGGTGGAAAGTATATGGATCAGTTTCATATCCTATACTTTCCACCATGGTTCGTGACTTACTAACAGTGCAGGTTTCGACGGTAGCTTCGGAATCCGCCTTCAGCACAGCAGGATGTTTGATCGACGACCACATGACATGCTTAGATCCGTATACTGTACAAGCGGTGATGTGCTTACAAGATTGGTGGAGGTACGAGAAGCGAACGCAAGGCATCGATCGGATGGCTGGAATTAAAGATAAATTTAAAGAATTGGGACTAGCAGATAGATATAAAGAATAAATAATATTCATCAAATTGTAATTTTTATATCTTAGCTTAAAATTTGTAAAGAATTATTTTAGAAATAGTTACAAATAATAGTGATATAGGTGAGTAGGTGCCAACCTAGTTGGGATGAACTTATCTATTGTGATGCGATGAATTTTAAAATAAATTTATACTTGTAATTCATAAATGATTTATTAATTATTAATAAAGAATTTATTTTTATATTTTTTATTTGTAATTTATGTCATTTTAAGTGATAATAAAATTATTGTTTTTTATTAATATTTTTGTCTTTTTGTATAATTTAAATTTAAATAAAAATAAAAAAAAAGAAAATAAACCGGGCCGATCCCTCGGGGTACCCGGGTCCAGGTCCGGGCTTCGGTTTTGCCCGGCCCGGGCCCGGTCGGGTCGGGCCGGCCCGGATGGACAGGTCTAGAAAGCATCATGCACTGTACATCAATTACCAACATACCATTTCTCACTATGATATATGGTTGTTAATGTTACGCTTTGGTTGTGAAGTTAACCTACACAACCAACCCGTAACCTTAACAACCAACCTGTAACCTTCATAATCAACCATTATCCTTAACAACGAATATTCTAAAAATATTATGGCTGTAGGGGTCTGAACCCCTAACCTCTTGTCCAAACTCTCAAACTTTACCACTAGACCAAGTGACCCAAAGTATTCATTCCACTCAATATATATATACATATATATATCTCAACATGTAACCTTTACAACCAATCCGTAACCTTAACAACCGACCCATAACCTTAACAACTGACCCGTAACCTTAACAACCGATCCATAACATTAACAACAAACCCGTAACCTTAAGAATAAAACCCGTAACCTTAACAATTAAACCCGTAACCTTAACAATCTTCCAATACAAATAAAAATAATTAGTTTCCTCATCAACAACGAAAATAATAAAAAACAAAAATAATAAAATAACAATCTCCTTTAATCATTTCAACATCATCAGTAACATCATGATAGAGAGAGAGAGAGAGAGAGAGAGAGAGAGAGAGAGAGAGAGAGAGAGAGAGAG
>NC_033794.1:103799710-103801398 GCF_001876935.1 Asparagus officinalis | reverse complement strand
AGAGAGAGAGAGAGAGAGAGAGAGAGAGAGAGAGAGAGAGAGAGAATGGATCTATAGCTTTAACAATTGACCCGTAACCTTAACAATTAACTCGTAACCTTAACAATTAACCCATAACTTTAACAATCTCCTAATACAAACAGTTAGTTCCCCTCATCAACAACAAAAATAATAAAAAATAAAATTAATAAAATAATCCTCATCAATCATTTCAACTATCATCTCAGTATATCATGATGAAAAGAGAAAGAGAGAAGGGTATTATGGACTTCACATATTTTAATCTATTGGGTTTTATATTTTGGGGGCTCAGTGAATAAAATTTTTATTTTGGGGGCAAAGCACCCGTTGACAAAGTCTTGGGAGGGAGCACGTTTTCTTGGATTTTGGGGGCTGGAAGCATTTTTTCCTATTATTTAATATTCTCATTCAATTTTATAGCTCATTTTTTGTATCATAGAAGTAAAATTGAAAGTATAATGGATTATTTTATTGCGAAATTAAAGTAGAGAGATTGTGATATATTTCACTATGTGCTCTGAATATAAAAATTTCTTTTTTCTTTGATGTAAGATCTCTATCAAATCTTGTCCCAAACGATGTGAATAAAAAACACTATTATAACTCACTTGCCTATGATAATTATATTGTATATAGGACATATAACTTATTTGAAATATCCACATCTGCTAAATGGATTTTGCTCCTGTGAGAGCAAAATATTGGAGACTCGTATTCAAAATTTTTGACTCTATAAAATACACAAGAATTTGGAGTGCATAACTTATATATCGTAAAGAACATACTGGTTCACGAATAATTTTTCCTACTAATGATATTATTACAATGATATTACTATTCAGTACTAAATTACTTTTATTATATAAGATTATCTGAACATTTTTAATAAATTATAAAGTATATATATGAAAACCTTGATTCTTGTAGCCAATAGTTGGGCTCCACAAAATAGACAAAATAGATTAACTTTACATTGTAGTTTGCTATTAGTAATATTGTTGGCAATATCATTACCTTTCCTCTTTATCTTATTATTCACGCTTTTCTGATGTAAGTTAATTTTTGCTAATCACTCAAATAGTTATATTTATTATTATAATATCAGAGGTTAGAATATTCTCATCGGTTTAAAAACTGTTGACATAATTTTCTTAGAAAAATATACATATAGTAGCAATAGTTTATACTTTAGTTCAACTCAAATATTGGTTTGAAGCCATTTAAAGTGAGGTCCTTTCTACATTACAATGGTGATATAGTAATTACACAATCCAAAAGTCAAATTTTTTTTTAAAAAGTAATTTAATATGTCAAATTAACAACTAATTTTTAAAATATACATGGACAATGCAGATAGCTATAGAAAGTAAGGTATATATATTCATGAAAATTTTATAGTGAGTGTCCAACGACAATCATCCTAATTTAAGCATAAATAATTATTATTTTAGTTACGAATTTGATACTTGTAACTATGGAACAAATCTCAAGCAAAAAATAGGAATTGAGATTGTATTGTTCTCTAGGTAAATAAATAAATATTATTATTGCTCCTCTTTATATTAAATTTAGAAGTAATAAATTAAATTATTAAGCGTAAAATATTAGTTCATGTGAAAAAGTAAAGTAATCTATGGTCTATATACTTATATAGTCAATCAATCAAA
>NC_033794.1:103762210-103797210 GCF_001876935.1 Asparagus officinalis | reverse complement strand
CTCAGTTTAACTGCTACAGTTTTTTGAATTTTTTGAATAGCTACAGTATCCCGTCTCTTCTACAGTATTCGTGTGTGCTACAGAACATTTCTTCAAAAACCACAGTGCCCAGTTTCATGTTTGCTATAGTAATAATGATACAATTAATACTATTATAGCACTTACTGTAGCATGAATAGTGAATCTTGGGTTCTCCCATTTGTATAGAGAAGTATATATATATATGGAAAAGTGTTTCTAAGTAGACGCCTTAGATAATCATCTAAGGATACGATCTAAAATCACATGATTGAGGTACATTGTGGATGATCTGCTCCGTTGAACTTGATCTACATATTCTAAAACCCCAACACACTAAGCTTGGGGTGAACCCATCGTCGTTTGACCCTCCGTCGAGCCATGCAAAATGTTCTATTCATTCGAAACCATTAAAATTGATACGAGTGGATGAATGGTCAAACGACGACGATTCACCCCAAGCTTAGTGTGTTGGAGTTTTAGAATATGTAGATCAAGTTCAACAGAGCGGATCATTCACAATGTAGCTCAATCATGTGATTTTAGACCGCGTCCTTAGACGATTATCTAAGGCGTCACCTTAGGAACACTTCTCCCATATATATATATATATATATATATATATATATATATATATATATATATATATATTATATATCTATATTATATATATAGTAATATAATATAATATAATATAAAGAAACAGGAAGGTGAGGCTGGCAGCGACGCAAATTTCTGATCGCTTGGGGCGGTGTATAGCATGTGAGCCTAATACCAGTACTAGTAGGAAGGCTCACATATCATACCTGCAGGGTAGGAAATTTTCCTACGCTGCCACCACCTCCCGTTTTCTTCTCTCTCTTCTCTCTCCTCTCATCCATCTCGTCTCATCTCTCTCTGCTCTCTGATATTATATACTATATATATATATATATATTATATATATATATATATATATATATATATATATAAAAAATGACTAAATAAGTAAAATAATTCCCAATACCGCCGGTAAAGAACATGAACATCTCCGATGGGCGCAATCGCTGACGAGCTATTCTTAACAGACCCATCAAGATTAATACATAGTTTTGATGGAATTTTGAGCATCCTTGCCGTTGCTCATAAAAAAAAAGTTCCATAAACCTATGGATGCTTTCAATTATAATTTACATCATCAAAATTGATTCTATGATTAGGTAATCGGACAGGACTTTTCATCTAAACTTGTTAATGTATATATAATCATCAACTTTTGGTTCGACACTTTCCTAATCTTCCGAGTTGGTTGACTTCGCCTTTCTTAATTCATAGAGACAAAGATCCCCGAATTATGATGCTCAAATATATGTCCCGTATAAGGCTATATTTATGATACTCGTGCTTAATTTGTTTCCATCTAGGATAATCTCTACCCTAGCTATGAACGTGGATATTGGACTTTTGGAACCTTTATTTTAAAATACCCTCATCATATATCTTTAATCAAATGAATGTAGACAGGAGCTGTACACATCATGTTTGTTTCGAAAGCCATACCTCAGCTTCTGAGTTGGTGTTCATAAAAAAAATTATACTTCTAAAGTCTACCAAAAGAAAGAAAAAAGAAATAGGGATGAAGATGTACTCCTACTGAATTTTCCCTATATTTTCTAATACGCAAATGCCAATTGGTGAATTGCGAGCGGAAGCTCATTGCCCCCCACCGAACCAACGTTATGTTGTATAATAAATGAAGAAATTTTTCTAAATAAACCTATTTGTTGTGCGCAGCGGAACTCAAAACACACGAAAGAGCACAAATAAGAACGAGATAGACCACAACCAAACGAATAAACACAAACCACAACAAGACAAATGAATTTTACGTGGTTCGGTAAGTTGTCTACGTTCACGGGGCAAGGAGGGGGGAGTTTTTTACTATTAGAGATAAAGAGAATACAAATAGGGTTTACAATCTCACCAAAAACCCTCAAACAAAGCGATAAAGAGAATACAAATAGGGTTTACAATCTCACCAAAAACCCTCAAACAAAGCTCTCAAAATCTCTCACAAATTCTCCCTCATCTCACCAAAAACCCTCAAACAAAGCTCTCAAAATCTCTCACAAATTCTCCCTCAAAGGATGCATAATTTTCTCTCAAAAGCTGCTCAAAGTCGTCCTTAATTAACCCTAATAATCGTGATTAAGGTTATATATCAACACAAAACGAAACGGGTCAGAAAACATAACCCAGACTCAGACCCGACTAGCGCTCGACCGCCGAATTCGTCGCGGTCGACCGCCCAGGAATCGACAGAAACATAAATTGACTACTAGGTTTGGCGACCGACCGCCGTCACTAATTCCAGAGACCCAGAATCTTACAGGGTCCCTGGCGGTCGATCGTGACGGTCGACCGTCTCCAACTCCAGAATCCACCTTCGACCTGTGCACGTTTCCGATCGATCGCAGCCGTCTCGCGGTCGACCGACAGGCTTCCAAATAGTTTTCTGCACCTGTTTTCCTGAACTTTTCAAGTGTGTTGCCAATTCTACACCATTCATATTTTTTTAAAAAAATTGACTCCCTTGATTTTTTTTTACAAAAATCAACCTACTTTCTCACTCACCACGTCAGCATCGTGACGAGAAAGTGGGTCGATTTTTTTTAATTCGGTTCCTAAATAGTCGGATTTTTCAACCTCGACTATTTAGAAAATTGTAAAACCTCAATTACAACTTTAAACCCTAACATTCTATGCACTAAATAGTCGAGGTTGACAACCCCGACTATTTAGGAACCGGATTAAAAATCGATTTTTGTAAAAAAAAAAAGCTTAAGAGGGTCGATTTAAAAAAAAATGTGATTGAGTTTGTTTAGAAAATTTAATCGTATAATAAATTGTCAAGCTTGATGTGAGAGGGTTAAGATGGTGAGATGGTGACATGAGAAAATGGGGAAGGTTAAGATGATGCATCATTAGGAGATGACCTTCGTGCATTATAGCCAATGGAAACAGTAACCAACACCCTTTCTTCTTCTATAAACAAGCTAGGGAATAGTTGAGGTCTTTCCAAGGTAATGGAAGGCTAGACATTTGAAGGGCTGCAATTAATTAACCCCACGTCTTCAGAGTTGAGAGGGTTGAGAGTATCTATGGGTCAATCGATATTTGTACGTTATATTTGTCTAATTCAATGAAATGAATTTTAAATAAAAATCCACGTCAGCCTATTGTACATTGCTTCTCTTTTTCTGATATACAAATATACAACTTATCAAATCACTGTATCATTGCCTTTTGGTTATTAAATGTATTAAATGGTAATATTTATTTGGTGTACTATTTTGGTCCAATATATTTATATTTTATAGGAAAGTTTTTTTTAACGATACCCGGGGGTTGTACTTTGTAGCCTACTACTTTTCTGAGATCATTATATATTTTATATCTTTGTTTGAATAAAGGTAAACACTACAGGCACACCTCCAACCATACCTTGGGAGTTGGGGCACACCCCCTCTCTCAGCTACATTGCATGGGGCCCATTTTAGATTTTTTTAAAAATCTAAAATGGGCCCCGTGCACTGTAGCTGAGAGAGGGGTGTGTCCCAATGTGTGGTTGGGGGTGTGCCTGTAGTGTCACCCTTGAATAAAGAGGAGAAGCATTTAAAGGGTTTTTTTTAAATTAAAATTTTTAGAAGAAGCATTTAAAGTTAGAAAAATTCCTCAATGACCCAAAATATGGGACCAATAGAAGGGACAAGTGAGGTGTCCCCCTCCTATTGGATAATGAGTTGGCCATCATTAATGATGACCAACTCATTATCCAACAGGAGGGGGACACCTCACTTGTCCCTCTTATTAGTCCCATATTCTGGGTCCCCGTAGCAAAGCTCTTAAAGTTAATGCTACTGGTTGATCATGAAGCTAATGGCCAACATAAATACGTAATAAGTTGACAATTTTTTGTCGGCAAAACAAGACGTCGTGTTGTGAAGAGGTAGATATTAGCTATGAATTAAGGAAAAACTATGCAGTGGACTCTTCTCATTGGACACCTATTAGCCTGTTTTGAAAGAATTTTAGAACTAATCAATGATTTCTTTTCGTAGACCCTCATTTTTTTTAGACCATCGGGCATCCAGTGGAACGGAAATAGTCAGTCACCCATGCCTCCATTGTATAATGGCTGATGGCTCATCAAGAGAAAAGTAGTTAATTACATTGATGCAGAGGATCTCTCATTAGACTCTGTTTAGATAGTAGGGTCATGTGCTAAACAATGATTGGAGAGGGTATGAGCTTCAAATGGTGATACCTTGTGCCTTTTGTTAGCTGATTTGGGCTTAGGATTAGGGGTGTTAACGGAGCGGATACGGTTCGGATATAGCACTTACCATATCCATATCCGCTTACCCATCTCGGATACGGATACGGATACGGATATATGTCGGTAAGAAAAATTAATATCCATATCCGCCAAAATCGGATACGGTTACGGATATAGATGCAGATATATAAACGGATATGCATGCGGATACAAAAAGGATATGAGAAAACTAGATAGTATTCAGAAAAATATAGTCATGTGATACAAAATGAGTTCGTTAATATGTTCATTATGATTGAAAAGCTTAGATTGGACACCTTGATCATCAAAATTAACCACAAATCCATAATCTAAGAATCGAAACTATCGTAAGAGTATTACCAATATGTATTCGGATATTTTCGGATACGGATATTTCACTACAAAACCATATTCGCAACCATATCCTATCGGTAATAGATTTGAGTAACCATATTCGTATCCTAACGGATACGGTTACGGATAATTCCTCGGATACGGATACGGTTTGACACCCCTACTTAGGAACATATCTTTAACAATTCTCATAATTTCATGTAATTCGTTGCAATGGAAGAGTTTTTTTTTTTTTCATACGACGATAACGAGTATCATATTTCCTATTGGAGAGGCTCTCACACGGTGATTTTCAATTTCAATCAAGTGTAATTGTGAATTTTCACTCTCTCCTTTTTCATTCATTTGATTAAAATTGAACCACACCATTGTCAGTGATATACATCATTCTCGTATGACAAATATAATAATATACTCATATGAGGAAGATGTGCATTATTCTCTTCTAAAGATGTATTACCTCAAATTTCTCACCCTCACTCATCCTTTTTTTAACGACATTAAAATACCACCTCACGAATTAGCACCACTAATTAAACTAATCAAAGTATCTCCTTTCTTCTTTATCCGCTCCATTATAAAACTTAAAAAAAAAAACCCTTAAATTAATTAATTAATCCTCTCGAAGTTTCAGCCCCCTTCGCTTAAAACCCCCTCTCATCTCCCCTCACGCTTCTCAAGCGCCTCCTGCATTCAGAATCCTCCCCCGTCCCCCAAATATTCCTCCCTCGTGCCGCAAGAGATTCTAAGATTCCAAATATCGCCTCTCAAAATTTGAGCGTTTGTTTTTTTAAAAAGATGATAGAGTTCATCAAACAGAGAATAAAATGAGACCCATAATCTCATTCCCCAAAACCCCTTCGCATCTCTCTCAAGTAATGGAACCATTTCCCTTCGTCCTCAGCAATCAAGTGGAAGGTGGACAGAGAACTCTCCGTGGCGCTAGACTCTTTTGGTCTTCACCCGCCGGCCGTCCTCCTGGTTCTTGAAAACAAATTCAGCTTCATTTCTCTTTTGCGCGCTAGCTTTTTCGATTCAAACAAATTCAACATAGTCTTTGCCTTCTTGGGCTTCTTTTAAGACATGGGTTCGGTCCCAGTTGGGGATAGTTTGAGGGGTTTGAGAGGGTTTGGGGAGGGACCCAGTTCGGCGAGCTCGTTGGTTCTTGACGAGGAGAAGGGGGAGTTGGTGAGGGCTAATTTGGTGAAAAACGGGAGGAAAGGAGGAGGAGGAGGAGGAGTAGGAAGAGGGGGTTGTGATGAGAAGGCGGCCATGGCGCTTAAGATGCATAGCGAGGCCGAGAGGAGGAGGAGGGAGAGGATTAATGGTCATCTCGCGATGTTGAGGAGCATGGTCCCTTGTACTGATAAGGTTGTGCCTCTTTCTCCTTTCTCCCTCGTTGTTGTTGGGTACCTGATTCTTGTTTGCATGTTTGTTTTCTTTACATGTTGAATTGTTGCTGGTTTGGGTTCTTTTTTAATTTTCTTGTGGACCTAGGATTATTTTTTTTTGCCCCCTTGTTTGTTGTATGAGTTGGGTGTTGGCCCATGTTTTTTTGGCATTTCTTCCTTTTTTCCATTGAAGGAAAATATGGAGCATGTATAATTTTCTTTGGTGTCCCAGAAACGTTATGCGAAGAGGAACACTCTCTTTTGGGATCTCACATATATGAAAGAGAGAGGTATTGATATATGATGTTTGTTAGATAGACAAGGGGGTGCTTATTATCTATGGATATCTAAGTGCTGACTTCTACTCGTCTGCAAGCTCATGTGCAGGAATTTCAGGCTTAAAATTCAGTGAACTTTTTCAAGTGTTGGTAGAATTATGGTGGAGACTTCTGTCAAAGGATCCTTCCACCACACCAAAACTTCATAATTTTGTTGTACTGGTGAGGACCTTTGACATGGTACCAAAGCTACCCAAACCAATTCTTACTGACAATGAATTTCTAAAGTGGATGAAGAAAAGAGATACTGCTCTGCGAGTCTAGATTTCGGCCCTTGAAACGACCCCTTGACCTATGGAGTCATGTTAGAGTATAAAATTATAAACCTCAATCATCACCACAACTTCAGAGTTTTGATGAAGTTTGAAGGGACCTTTGACGTGGTATTAGAGCAACCAAGGTCCGTAACTGCTTGTGTTTTAGTAGAATTATAATGGAGACTTCTAACTGCAAGTTGTTGATTATTTATGGCATCTTGCAGATTTATCCTTCAGTAATGGAGTTCAACCTATGTTTCGCTTTTGGTATACATCGATTTTGTTTGTTTCTATTAGTATTATGTGTATGATTTCTGGATATCTTTCTTCTTTCGGCCTTGTTTTCGTTAGAGGTGTCATTAGATCTTCAAAATTTTCATGTATTCCTTTCCTTTTTCTCATCAAATGGTATTTGCAATCTATATTAATATTGTGGGATGGGGTTCATTTGGTCATGACAAACTTGTTGGTTCCTACAAAGGTCCAGTTTCTTAGTGTGATTTTACTGAATAATTAATGGTACTAGTATCTTTATCTATCATTTCTTATAATGTTTTTCAAAGCCCTGCAATTTACTCCCAATCTATGTTGTGGTGTAGACGTGTAGTGGATGTTCAGAACATGCATGTCCAGTTCAGCCTTATTTGCTTATGCTATCACATGCTGGAATTTCTTGGGTTCTTCTTGATTTATTTACTAGGTCACCACTACAGTTGGTAAGACCTTACACCAACATAGTCCACTTTACTGCCTTCTGTTATGTTTTTATGTCTAAAATATTTTTAAGTCTCGTTCATTTAGTTTAGAGCTGGAAGATTCTAATTCTACCATGTTTTTGGTTCTTCTATGATTTTGTTGAGTTTAGGATCTTTCATTCTTTAAAGCGTTCAAGATGAGCAATATGAAGTCGGTCTAGTCACATAAAGTTAAGATGGATACATTACTAAATTATGTTTGGACCAAGAATCAAATGGTTGGCCATTTTGGTTAAAGTGCTTCAATTCCATTAGTCAATCAATCAGTCACCTTATCTCCAGTGGGCCATATTACAGTTACATCAAGCTAGGCAGTGTAAAGTGAGCTTGTAGTACATATAATTTGAGGACTTTTGAATCTTTCCCTGATTAATCGTCATTAATCTCACTAGTACCTTCCATATCTTAAGGCTGCTGAAATTCAAGTGGCTAAAGATCTGCTTTAATTTTGCATGCTATGCCCCTCAAACTTAGTCTCACATAATTAAGAGAAAGGATGTGTCTTGAGATTCAAATGTAGCATTGGCTAACTATTTTTGGAAGTGGATTAGCCACACTAAGTGTTGCACTTAGTGGATCTCAAGGCTACACCATGTCAATAGGCTTGCTGGCCCATGCCATGACAAATGGTTTCAGATAGTCAGCAAGAAATGTGGATCTAAGTGTTTCTAATGTCCGCGAACTTAGTCCCACATTGAGTAACTAATAGAAATGATGTGTCTTGAGATTCAAGTGTAACATTCGCTACCCATTTTTGGCAGTGTATTATGCCAAACCACGTTTGCACTTAGTGGATCTCAGAGCTACAATGCGCCAGTGGGCTTGCTGGTCGGGGTTGTGACATTCTGTTAGTGTCTGTATGTTCTTCTGGTGCGCACTTACTCAGATCATGATCCAGATTGACTTTAGAAGGATTTGTAGAGCTTGGTAGCAACACACATGCGCGCGCATGCGCACACACACTAGTGAGGAGGGCACGAGCAAGGCACGTGCCAGCTCCATTTTTGATGTTTATTCAAAAAAGTGTTATATATCCAGAAGTTTAATTTACAGATGTTAATATATAGAAGTTACACTTACAGTGACTATATATATCCATATATATATACACATATATATGTATCTATATACACATATGGCATACATGAATAAATCTCAAATAATATTCTAAAGTCTGAGTAGGGCATCTTGTCCTATTTTTTCCTTAAAAAATATTCTAGAGATAATTTATCTAAGTAGATGTTTCATTTATCTAATTTCAACTGAGAAAGATAAACTGCAAGTTGCACCCTTTGACCGAGGGGCTAAAATGATCTATTGAGGTTAAGTGCAACAAGAAGTATAGGTGAGAGGGTTATGTGCAGTGTGATCTTTGTATATATCTTTGTATTCTTATCTTTTTATTGGAGATTCTTAAAATTATATTATTGTTCTGTTTCCAATCATACTAATAAAACATTATAAATATTAAATATTTATGTCTACTATTTGCACACTTAAAAGTATGTCTAAGCAAATCTAAAATTATATTCTTGAGATAATTTGCCCAAGTGGATGTTTCACTTATCTAATTTCATTTATAAAAATAAGTTGCACATTAGACCTGTTCCCTTCAAGAATTGAGAGGGGAAAATGAGCTGAGGGAACTAATTGTAACTGGAGATAGAGGAGAGGGTTATGTGTCATTCATCCTTTAGTTTATTATTTATTTGTATCCTTATTGTTTCCCTAATTGAAGTATAATTATTAGTAGCATCTATTTACAATTAAGAAATTGATGTAAATGGTAGTGGCTGAGCATGACATTACAGAGCAGGAAGCAGCAGTCACACAGGAGACCTGTTTGTTGTTTGTGCTCCTAACTAAAGTTGTACCCATACCCTACATATACCTGTACCATATCCGTACTCATACTCCTAACACTCCTGGCATATATGAATTCATTTATTGGGGCATGTATTCACTTATGCAATATATGTTTTAAGTTAAAACACTTCTCACACACTTTTTGGACGCATATCCTACACATCCACTTCCTAATTCCTAAAACACTTTGGATATAGGTAGAGTTTCGAACTATTATTTTAAAGCATTGTTTGCGTGTCTAGTTTAAAAATTATAATTTTCCAATTTATAATCTACATAATATAAGAAACATAAAAATATTATAGAAATTTTTATTCTGATAAGATGTGAAGGAGAAAAATGTTGATCTCATGTAAAATATTAATTTTAATATATAATATGTGTATATAAATATTGACATAGCCATGATCCTGTACCATACCTTTTACAAATTTTCCATGTCCTGTAACTGTAACGATATCCGTTTCCACGCTACTTAGATACTATTAGATGATAATATGCTCTAACTTTGATATGTTGGCATTCTGTTTGTATATTTTTGCTCACTGCTAGTTATATGGGCATTTATCGTACCTAAAATAACATCTCTTGTTTTCTGTCTGTTCCCTACTACCTTATGCATACATGTTATGCTATTGGTCCAAGTACACATTGATTTTCTTTCAATTTCTTGTTCATCTTGTATGTTACTTTGCTGCTTGTTACCTTGTCCATTAGAGTGATTTGAACAATCCTCTTAAATCAATGCTTAACTGTAACCTTCGTAGTTTCAAAGAAAAAGAATATTTAGTGTGGCTAATTTAGCTGTTTTGTTGCAGTTGGACAAAGCTGCATTGCTTGCCGAAGTAATCACGCACGTAAATAAATTGAAGAGCAACGCAACAGAGATGAGCAAAGGTCTTTCCATCCCATCCGATGCTGATGAAGTGAGAGTAGAAGTTAACAGAGATGGAACTAAAACCGAAAGCTTTTTAATTAAGGCATCACTCAGTTGCGAGGACCGGCCAGATCTCCTTGCAGATGTTAGACAAACTCTTCACTATCTACATCTGAAGACTGTACAAGCTGAGATCTGCACTTCGGGTGGCAGAATCAAAATTGCTTTTGTGATAACTTGTGATGGAAATCCTAGTGATATGGAGAATCATATCTTTATAAACAATGTTCAACAGTCTTTGAAGTCTGTTCTTGATAAGGTGACTTCACCTGAGTATGTGCCGAGGGCCTCTCTTGCTAACAAGAGGCCAAGACTTTCATCTTTTGAATCCTCGTGTTCGTCTTCATGAGTATTTTATCGGTTTGCTTGTAGCTTGGTTGTCTATGGTTTCGTCGAGGAATGGTCCTTCCTACAGATATTTGAACTGGTTCTAGCTGATGATCGAATGATGCAAGATGACGCCTTCCAGGTTTTTTTCATGGAAAGTTGATACGGTATTACATAGTTCACTTTATAGGTTATAGTGGCTATAGTGGAAGGTCTTTTAACTGTAAAGAGAGTGGCGTGTAACTTGTATATGGCGGTATGAAAATGATAAAATAGTTTTTACTTAAATTGTATTACTGCGTTGGTCACAATGAGTATATTCGAGTCGTTGCAAGATTACATATCTATTGTACATACTGTCGTGCAAAAAGTGCAAAGATGTTGACGGCAATGTTGGAGACTGTTGCAAGATAGAGAAAATGCCAGACGTGGAATATCTTCTAGGATTTATGGAGTAGCCTGTCTTTTGACTGCACCTTATTTTTGGTGGGAAGCCGCATTCCGATGCTTTTAGCTAGACGTGGGTGAATGATGCGCGTGGAGGCTGGCTTCATTCATATCGTGGGAAGGTGTAGAATAGATGGCTTTTCTTTCAGGTTCCAGTCAAGTGGTGTAGGAAATTGATGTATTCAGAATTGTAGAGAGGTGTAGTACAGGTGATTCTCCAGTCAATGTGAGGCAAACAATGCAGGAGATGATGATATTAGACTTGTGGAAAGGTGTAGTTCATGGGGAGGAGTCGCACAAGCGCACAGCAAATGCAGGTAGACCATATGAATGGCAGGTAGGTCAACCTATCGTCGGGCGAAGTTTCTGTGCTGAGGATCTGTCTGGATTCAATACAACAATGTTAAATTTCAAGGTCGCTTGAGAATCAAAGCTAAGGTCATGATTGTCAGGACCGCATCTTTGATTATTTATAACTTATATGTAAGTTGATAAGGTTAGAGATTTGTCACGGCGAGGTTGAGTTTTATCATTAAATGAATACTAGGTGAACTGAAGGGCTAATGAATAAGGTTTTGCAGTTTGTCTATATAAGGTCTTTTATTGTTGTAAGTCAAAGTTTACTAGACAGATCAGAGCAGAATCTTGAAACAAACTGATGACATAATTCAATTTGACCAATGTTTTGCCTATTGGCTAGTCTTTGCCTATTGGCTAGTGAGTTTATCTGTAGTTACTGGTCTACCAATGACACTAGCTATTTTGCTTATGCACTTAGCATTCCACAAATTGAGTTTAAGCTTGACAGTTGTATACACATAGGATAGACATTATCAAAATTCTTCTCTATCTCTTCTTCATTTGACCAATGTTTTAGTAAGAGAGGCCTTGACCCAAAAAACCAAGGGTCATTTTCAATTATTTCACTGATCTCTTCTTTATTGTTGAATTTGAACAGATATAACCCTGATTTAAGAAGGAAAACCTCAGTATTGGCCGATGGAGACCATGCTTTCTTAACAAAGGTCTCCATGGATTTAAATTTAGCATTGAGACCCATAACATGTCCAATAAGTAAAAGTTTCCACATGGATTCACCTTCTTGCCATTCTTCCTTCTCAAAGATCATTGAATTCTTAGACTTAGGAGGAATGAAATCCAAGACCATGTCATTTCCAGTTTTCCTATTTCGGCAAAAAAACTGATCCAACTTTTTTTCTCAAGATTCACCGTCTCATTAGCAGGTTTAGCATTTGAAAGAGGAGGGAAATCAGAATCAACACAAGTATCCTTTGTTAGACCCTAGAGGGGGGGGGATTAGGGTCTTATGCTAATCTAATCCGATAAAATGCCAAATAAGATTAATTAACAAGTTATCCTAGCAAGTATAAAATACAACAAGATACGTAAGCTAGAATAAGCAATATGAACAAATGAATATATCCTATCAATGAGATATTACAAATATATGAGCAAGGATATATGAACTAACACAAGGGTAAAATAAACAATCTACACAAGTGATAGGGTAATATGATGAGCAATACACAAAGGCGATATAAGATATGAAAAGAAGAATAAGAACGCCAATACAATCACAAACAAAACGATATGTTTACGAGGTTCGGTCCCCACGACCTACGTCCCCGCTCCTCACCTCGAGGAGATCTCCACTATCACAACCGGGTTTTCTACGTTCACCCGAACAACGTTTACACCTCACAATACAATCACTATGTAATCACACCCCACACACTAAGTGTTGGTCCTAGCCCGTGTCCTCCTCCTCAAGTGCTCGGTTACAACCTCTCCCTAGGCACGTCAACCGACGCCACTCCTCTTGGATTCGACCCCGTCTCTCACCACACACTTCTCTCGGTGTACAAGTGTATTACAAGTGAATCCTCACAATAAGCACAATATAAATCAAATGATTTGTTCTCTAAACAAGGTGAGAACTCAATTAAGCACAACTCCAAGTCACTAATCTCACAACCCAAAATTATACTATGAATGTAAATACAATAAGCTCAATAGGTTGTGTGTGAACAAAGAGATAATAAAATCAACTATAAACTCAATATAGAAATCTAGCTTATGGAAATTAAGATCAAAACAATAAATAGCTAGAATTGAGTTTAAGGAAAACTTCTCTATAGATCAAGAGTGAGAGAGAGATGAGTTGAATGCCCAAACACCAAAGGATGATCTCCTCTTTGCTCTTGTGAAATTTGCTTCACAAACTAAACTCAAACAAACTCTTAAACTCTTTTAAACAAAACTTAAACCCTTGATTAAAAACTTTCTTAAACTTGTTTTCAAACTCTCTTGGCTAACTTGAAAAGACATCAGCAATGGGGTATATATACCCACTCAAAGCTCAGCCAAAAACCCCAAAACGAAATGACCAAAAACCCCAGCAAACAGCTCAGAGAAAGAGCCGTTAAAAAGCAACGGCTATATTGTCGGTCGACCGAAAATTCCGTCGGTCGACCGATGGAAAAATTCGGTCGACCGATGGAAAGTTCGGTCGACCGTTATCCAGGTCGAAAACAGGAAATCAAGCAAACACTTATCCGGTCGACCGGTGCGGTCGACCGAAGGAAGCTCTCGGTCGACCGGACCGGTCGACCGACCACCTCTCTGCTGCATGCTGACGAAAGCTCAAATGGTCGGTCGACCGGTGCGGTCGACCGAAAACTGATATTCTATGCATTTTTTCATATATAAGCCCGAAAACTATAAAACCATATATATATATATATATATATATATCACTATATATATATATATGAAAACCAACATAATGTGTGTGTATAGATATTGAGCTTAACGTACTTAACACACATAATATAAATTCCTAAACTAAATTACCCAAGCAATCTTGATCTTCAACGAAGCTCTATCTTGGTAATCTTGCGGATGAAGCTTGAACTTGGATCTTGACTTGAATGTGCATTGCTTCACTCCACTATTCCGCCAACCTCCTCTTGATATGAACGTGTAGGCTCAATCCATCCAACATCCAACAACGTTGTTTGTCTATAATACATAGGAAAACACAAATACTAGACAAACAACATTAGTAGTAAATTGTTTGTAAATCATCATCAAAACAAGAAGGCCAACATCCTTTTCAGTTAAATTTCCATTAAGATTTAATGAAACAGTAGAATCCACAGTAGGAGTCAATTGAATAGCATTCAATTTATTAGAGTTTGAGAAAAGATGCTGATCTACTAAATCAATCTCAAAAACTTCATCTTCAGCCCAAGAAGATCTACTGGATCTACTCAGATCATCACGAGAGAAAGAGCACTTACAGAGACTACGAGATCTGCATCCAAACGATTGAGGAGTTTTCTGATCTTTTGGATTTGTAGCTCTAAGGATCTCTTCCATAGATTTCTTCATTCTTTCCCCCTTAGGACCAGTTGATCTCATGGCTTCAGATTCAAGAACTTCACCATTTCCAACAAATTTTGCGAAAGAACTGATCTCTTTGGATTGCGAACAAGGAGTCGCTCTCAGTCCAATGCTAAGGATCTGTTTACCGCTGCTCTTCTTCTTCCTAACCATCGAGAACTCGGCGGGGGTGTAAGTTAGCAGAGGATGATTCACCTACTAACGTGCACCATGAAGACCGCCAAAAAAAATTATGTCATCAGTTTGTTTCAAGATTCTGCTCTGATCTGTCTAGTAAACTTTGACTTACAACAATAAAAGACCTTATATGGAGAAACTGCAAAACCTTATTCAAACTTGACTTAACAATTTTCTTAATAAAATTGTAAGCAAATACTATATATGTGATGCTGGGTACCCAACCATGCCAGGTTTTATCTCTCCATACCGAGGTGTTCGATATCATTTGAAAGAACATTCGGGTAAAACACCTAAGAATAGAAGAGAATTATTCAATCTAAGACATTCTTCATTGAGGTCTAAGATTGAATCTGCATTTTGCACATTGAAAAATCGTTTTAAGATTTTGTGTGCTAAGCCGTATTATCCTTTTCCTATACAAGTAGATATCGTATTGGCATGCACGATACTCCATAATTTCATTATAATTGTGGATCCAAGTGATGAACTACTCAACGATGATGAATTTAATGAAGATATTGATGGTGAAGTGGCTTTCGAGAGTGATACTAATTTAGTTAATTTTACTCAAAATCAAACCCAAAGAGAGCAAACTGAATCAAGAAATGAGTGGAAGACTCTTAGGGATGACATTGTTTGGGCGATGTGGGTGAACTACTGTGATATGTATAATCATTGTGTAACCACAGTGACTTGATTTTTATTTTTGTTCTATTTATGCTCATATATGTACTAAATAACTCTAATTTCATTAATGTCGTTATGCTTTTATTCATGTTTTACTTCTTTCATCTAACTTTTTCTATTTAATTAGTAATGGCTGATAATACTTCATTGAGTGGGAGAGATAATCAAAAAGGTAACGGGGTCGTTCCTTCACCTTCCCTACCACCTCAACTTCCTCAGTCTGTGCATCACGGCGATGGGTATTTTCCATTTCAATAGTCGTACTTTGTATAACCACCTCAAGCATACCCGAACATGCCATTCCATGATAGCAGCTACTTTCCAATGCATCATAATATGGGGCCATATTCGAACATGCTCAAGTCACCCACTTTTCCTCCACAATTTCACAATCCTAATCTGAGTGGGGTGCAGCTTTCGCATACTAGTGGTAATAGATCAACTCCTGAATCAGGTTCCAAACGGGACCTCGTAGAAGAAGGGGTAGAAACATCACCAAATCCAAAGAAGAAGAGGAAAAACTCCATATACAAAAAAAAATGGTGAAGTAGGTGGTTCTTAAGGGAACAAACATTTGTTTTGGGGTTCTCGTTATGATGATAAGCTCATTCCATTTCTTGCCGACTTGGTAAGAAAGGGTTACAAACCTGACAAAAGCTTTAAGAGAACCGCTTTTCATATGGATTCTCAACACATTAATGAGAAGTTCAACACAGTTTTTAAGTGGGATAATGTCATGCACCGCATCAAAACTCTACGAACAAGATTTTGTGATATGGAAACTTGTCGTAATCTTAGTAGTGCTGGATGGGATGATAGTACGAAGACTGTCATTATGGATCCTGAATGTTTGGATAGGTGGGTTGAGATAAATAAAGCCTAGTTAAAGAATAGATTTATTTTTCATTTTTAAGAAAATTTTCTAATTAATTAAATTATACTTTTTTAGGACAAGAGATTTAAGAATGCAAAGCTTAGACAATATGTCAATAAACCATTGAGGCATTATGATGATCTCGCCCTTATCATCGGTGATGATCAAGCTACAAGTCAATTTGCTAATGATGCTTGGAAAAAGTTTAGCTGTAGTGAGACCATAAACCTTGGAGATGATGTGAACTCACCATTGCATTCTCTCCAATCCACTCAAGTACACATTTTAGATGACGAGGACACTCCTCCGCCTAAGGAAGCACCCAAAACATCAAGTTATAAAGCTAAGTCATCCTCCGCCAAGGTAAAGGCTCGTAAGACCAACCTAGATAGTGAGATCATGCTAAAAATGGTGGATAAGGTAGATGTATTTAGCACAAACATGAAGTGTGTGAATATGCATTGGACCGAGAAGTTATCCACGGTCCTATATGCTCATTCACATGACTTTAGTGTTGCTAAGTTAGATACATACTACCGTCACCTCTTTATGAATGAGCATGAATCTAGACTATTTATGGGCATATCTTCGGATGGTCAGAAGGAGATGATAGAGACATTTCTCAACAAAGAGGATTGAAGACATAGATCATGGGTGTGTGTGGTAGTTTATGATTCTCACTTAAGCACATTTATGTTTAAAAACTTTTTTAATTATGGTTGAAGGCTAATATCTTTTGGTTTAGAGACAATACTTTTTTAAAATGATGTTTAGTTTTGTGGTTGTCGAACTGTATGATATATATTTATATTGTAGTAAGTAGTTATTTGCTTTCATTTTTTAATATTATCTTTCATAGTATGAATATTATGGTGTACTAACCTTTAAATTAAACTTGTGACTGCAGGATATTTATAAGTCACCATATAATTTTTTAAGATGCAAGCAACCTATAATGTGCACACATTGTACTGGACGGTTATTGCTCTGGGTATTTTGTGTAGTAAGTTTTCATGACACGAGTTTACGTTGGTGATTTTTTTACTTTTAGGTTATGATTATTGTCATAATATCTGAGATTAGCAACCTGTAATATCTATTGATATTGTACTGGATGGCTAACAATAATAATATTGACCATATTATGAGCCCTCAGCCCTATTCAGTTTGGTTTGCATCAATTTAGGCTATGATATTGTCAAATTTTCTAAGATTAGCAACCTGTAATATCTATTGATATTGTACTAGATGGCTAACAATGATGATTTTGACCAAATTCTGAGCCTTCAACCATAATCAGTTTGGCAGCTCTGGTTGGCTTTGTGACCATTACAATCTGTTTGTGTTCAGTTTTGATGTGCATATGCTGTTTTTTCTTGATTTTTTCCTGCTCAGTTATTTGTGGGCACATGTTGCCTCTATGTGGTTGGCTGGTTGTGTAGCCTGATGTTGTTGGTTGGCTATTTTTGGTATACTTGCTGTTGAGGGGTTTGCTAGTTTTGTGTTCTGTTTGGGCACAGGTTGGTTTACTGGTTTTGTGCTCAGTTTGGTGATCTTTGCTGTTGTGGGTTTGCTAGTTTTGTGTTCAGTTTGGGCACATGTTGGTTTGATGGTTTTGTGTTTCGTTTGGTGTACTTGCTGTTGTGGGTTTGCTGGTTTTGTGTTTAGTTTGGGCACAGGTTTAAATGCATCACCTCATCCAATTGCATTGCACAGATATAGGGAAATGCATTTAATAGCATAATCAGTTCGGTTTAAAAGAATTGTCGAGCGAGCGAGCTGTTGTGGGTTTGCTGGTTTCGTGATCAGTTTGGTTATTTTGTGTATGTTGGTTGTTAGCCAGGTTGGTTTGCTGGTTTTGTAGACTGGTTGTGAGCCATGCTGTGTAAGTGTTGTGCGCCACATCAGGTTTTGTGTAGCCATTTTGTGGCTGGTTGTGTGGCCTGGTTGTGAGCCATGTTGTGCGTATGCTATTGTCAATTTGCTTTGTGATCATTATTATCTGTTTGTGTTGATTTTGGTTTGCATCAATTTAGGCTATGATGATTGTCAAATTTTCCGAGATTAGCAACCTGCAATATCTATTGATATTGTACTGGATGGCTAACAATGATGATTTTGACCAAATTCTGAGCCTTCAACCATACTCAGTTTGGCAGCTCTGGTTGGTTTGTGACCATTACAATCTGTTTGTGTTCAGTTTGGTGTGCATATGCTGTTTTTCTTGATTTTTTTTCTACTCGGCTATTTGTTGGCACATGTTGCCTCTATGTGGTTGGCTGGTTTTGTAGCCTGATGTTGTTGGTTGGCTATTTTTGGTGTACTTGCTGTTGAGGGGTTTATTGGGTTTGTGTTCGGTTTGGGCACATGTTGGTTTGCTGGTTTTGTGTTCAGTTTGGTGATCTTTGCTGTTGTGGGTTTGCTGGTTTTGTGTTCAGTTTGGGCACATTTTGGTTTGATGGTTTTGTGTTCCGTTTGGTGTACTTGCTGTTGTGGGTTTTATTTGTTTTGTGTTCAGTTTGGGAACAGGTTTAAATGCATCACCTCTTCCAATTGCACTGTACAGATATAGGAAAATGCATTTAACAGCATAACTAGTTCGGTTTAAAAGAATTGTCGAGCGAGCGAGCTGTTGTGGGTTTGCTGGTTTTGTGATCAGTTTGGTTATTTTGTGTATGTTGGTTGTGAGCCTGGTTAGTTTGCTAGTTTTGTAGACTGGTTGTGAGCCATGTTGTGTAAGTGTTGTGCTCCACATCAGGTTTTGTGTTAACCATTTTGTGGCTGGTTGTGTAGCCGCATATTCAGTTTGTGGCTGGTTGTGTAGCCGCATGTTCAGTTTGTGGCTGGTTGTGCTCCACATCAGGTTTTGTGTGGCCATTTTGTGACTGGTTGTGAGCCATTTTGTGGCTGTTGTGGGTTTGCTGGTTTTGTGATCAGTTTGGTTATTTTGTTTCACGTTTAGGCTCATCACCTGTAAGAAACTTGTTACAATATATTGCAGGTTGCATTTTCTAAGGCCAAGCAGATTATAGATCCTTTATCGACAGGAGCAGTGCTCTGCGAACACAGACAAATGACTGAGGTTTGTCATCTTTCTCAAATTACGCAACTGTGAGGTTTTATGTACATTTGGTAAAAGATTACTGTTATATTGTTGTGCATTATACATTTGTCTATACTTAGTTTTAGTTCGAGAAAGTTAAACAAATTTAAAGGAAAAACTTTGATGAATTGATTCAAGTTTATGTCTGTTCATATGATCTTTTCAGTTACCCTTATTGGTCTTTATATTAGCTCCTTGTTTGCATGTTTATGTCTATTTTATGTGTCAGGTGCTCCAAGAGAGAGGGGAGAGCACATCACGCCATAGTCGTGCTACCTGGTCGAGTGGTGAAGATCCTGGTCAAGTAGTGAAGTTCATGTCAAACCTCAAATTACCTAAAGTTATATCGGTCTTGTATCAGTAGTCGGTAGCTAATTTTAAAATTTTGTATGCAGATAAAATCTTGTATAAAGGATTCTAATAGTTCATAATATTATTAGTTTTCATAGTTCTATTCGTGCAGTTCTGATCGTATGTGGAGCTTGGTTTTGTGTTGTGGAATTATTTTCAAGCATGATTTTGTGCGATTTAAGAGGTTATATACATATTTATGGCTATTCAGGTTGTTTATATGTTTTTATATGTTTCAAGAGTTTTTTTGGATAATTCACGCAACTTCATAAATTTGTGAATATTCACGTTAGTACAGGTTTCATGTGATTTTTTCAATCTGAAACATGTATATTTCAGGTCAAATCAAGTATGTAATTCATTGCAATTGATTCATATTATTTCAGGTTTAGTATGATTTCATTAATACAAGCAGAAATTTATAATTCATTGGAGATATTATTATTTGTTCATGTTATATTCGAACTTTTATATGATTAAGATTACATCATATAACAAGCACAAATAAAGTTGTATATAGTGGGGGTAATCTTACCATGGTAACCATAAACATTTTTTACTACAAACTTCAAAACCAACCAAACACAAGAAAAGTGGGAAATGTAATATCAACAAGAGTTTTTCCTTTTTTTTCCCATGTGAACCAAACACAAGAAAAAATAAATACATTGTTTTCCCATCATTTTTTTGTGCGAACCAAAGCGAAACAATCCATTTCTTTGAAAAGTTTGAAAAACTCAAAACTTGTGTTTTTGTACATGGAAATGCATTTTCCTATATCTAGAAAACGAACCAAACAACCCCTTAAAAGGATTTGTTAACCCTTGATGAGCGATAATTAACATCACTTAGCCCGTCATTTTAGCAACTTTACAATTTTGTCAAGGTAGGATGAGTAAGACTTGAGGCGTGTCAAGTGAGAGGGCACATCGTGTAATTTAAAAATTCCGTTGTAAGAGCTGCAGTTTGCGTTGGTTGAATTTAATATTTTGTACTTTATTCACATCCGGTTGGTTGTAGGGGTGGGCGTAGGCTGGGCTGGTTCAAGCCTATGACTCGGCCCACATGGTTCAAGGCCGGACCGGGTCTGATATGGGTCCGCCCGGATCAGAGCGGGTTGGGTATACTTCTCTGATTTCTGGTCTGGGATTGGACTCGGCCCGGTCCATGACTCACTCAGGCATAGGCCTGGCCCAGCCTAGCCCATGGCCCACGGGTCGGCCTGTAGATTTTTTTCAACTTTTTCCCAATTTTTTTATTTCTAATTTTTAAACTATATTAACTTTGTATTCGTATCTATTTTTTTTTTTTCTATTTCACTCTTTATTTAAAATGATATGTATGTATGTATGTGTGTATATATATAAAGATAAACATCACAGAAAACGCAAACACAATGGTATACGTGTTTTGGACTTCGAAGGAAGGTCTACGTCCACGAAAAGTTAATGACATTCCTTTAGTTTAAAATTAAAATTACAAATACAAGAGGAAAAAAGAAAAAAATGTTAATCATTAATGTTCAAGGAGCTGAATTCCTCTAAGTTATATTCGTCAAATTCAACAAGAAAATGTCTTGTTTGATGTCATTGTGACCGTTCTTTTGTATCGAGCCGCGTTGGGTTGGGTTAATGATGGGCCGGGTCAATAGTGGGCCGAGTCTATTTCTCTGATCTCGAGTCTAGGGCTGGACCAAGCCTGACCTGTGACTTGGTATATCACGAGTCGGGTCGTACCCGACTCATGATGAATCAAGCGGGATCTTGACCCATGGCGAGCTAGGCCAGGTCAGCTTGCGGGTCCACCAGGCCCACGCCCAACGCTCCTTGGTTCTATGGCCATGTAGAGTATTTAATTCATTATTTGAGTATTTTAATACTTGGAAAACTTCCAACCCCTAAATTTTTAATACTTTAATATACACTTAGTTGCGACTTCGACATGTTCATATATTGTTCCATTTTTCAATTGGAGATGAAATATTGTGTTTACTTGAACAATTGCATTATAAATCTCCGGGCTGCGTAGTGAAAGTTTAGACCAAAAACATTCTTTTATGTATTATGTGTTGGAAATTTATCAAATAAAATTATAGCATGTAAAATAAATCCGAAATAAAATAATAAGAAAGTCTGGCTTGATTGAAAGCAGTCGTGTAAACACTGCCCTAGAAGATTGAGAACCCGCCTATCGTCCTGGCGCAGATGATCCTTTCTCCCCTAGCGGTAAAAACTCCCGGAAGCGACCGACCTCTATACTCGGACGAGAGAACAGAGCTTCGGGTCAAGATGAATAACGGTTGCCCAAAATAACACCAACATATGAACGAAAATAATATGCAGAGGAGAGAAGAGGAAAAAGAGAGAATTGTTTCTATATTTTTTCAGAAAGTGAATAAGGGGTGTATATATAGGGTTGAGAAATCCATTATAATTCCTACAATTAATATGGTAACGTTCATCATAAATTATCGTAACGTGCCCCATAATGTATAGCCGTTATACACGTTTTAATTGTATTCATAACACTATTCCATGTGAGACTATTCATGAAGGTAAAATTACCTTTTCTCCAACAAAATATCCAACAGTCCCCCCAAAAGATAATATTGACTGAAAACTCAAAATCAATAAATAAAACAACAAATCACAAAATAAATATAGGTTCGGCAACCTTTCATATCGTGAATTTAGGAGAGGTAGCTTTTGGCTTTAAACCTTTCCTTAATGAGTTCATCGCCACCTGAGGGACATAATGGACTAGGCCTTGAATTAGATCTATTAAACTAGGTATTGACGAAAACACACACAATACGTCTTTATCTATTAAGCAAAGCAGGTTGAGCGTAAAAGGTCATACTCACAATAAACCGACTCATGAGAGTTTCTAGGGGTTAGCTCAGTCCCCCAACCGTGGCCATCACGGTTCCTCTCACGTAGGTAAGTCTTCCAAGGGTACTACAGCTGGATATCATACCCTCCGTAATACACGCGTTGGACTTATTAAGAGTAAAACTCAGGCTAACCAGCTGTATCATAAGAGCATCGTCATCATAAAGAATGAAAAGTAGCACATGCTACTATAATGATATATAAATATATCTAGGTCGATGCTCCACATGAGTGCCACTAGTCCAGCTTGTTTTTACCATATTGAACCAACATTGGGACTACGTCTCCAAATAAGGGTTGGTTTGCCGCTGTCAGTGACCTCATCTATGGGCTTAACCCCATCTCCCTCGATGAATACAGAATCACACTCCTGGATAGACCCTTTATTAATGGGCCTGCAATATTCTTTTTAGACTTTACAACTTTGCATAATATACGTTATATATATTTATCAAGTTATTTTATAATTAGTCCTTCATATTATTTGACATTAGGTACCCTTCTTGTTTAAGTTATTTTTCAAATCAATCTTTCCTTATAAGGATAAGGGAACCTAATAGCAATTTAATTATTTGATGGACTAATTTTAATATAACTTTTATTCATCATGTAGATAGAAGTTATAAGACATATATTTTGATTTATTTTTCCAGGTCATTGATTCATCACATCTCCTGTAACTAGACATACTAGTTGACAGAGTATATTTATACCAACTCTAACATTTCCTGAATTCTCAAGAGAAAACATTATGCATGTAGTCAAATAAAGAGCTATAAAAATTAATCTTTCTAGTCACTATTAAAATGATAGGACATTAAAACATATTAGCATAAAATATCATGGTCTATGATCATAGATGATCATAGTCTATGTCTGAAGATGTAACTGCATAGGGTTAGAATTTGCCCTTAATATCTGAACATTTCAAACTAATGTGGAACTAAAATACTATAGTTATATCTTGACATGTACGTATATGCACATACATGAATGAAATTACTAATAGTTACATGCAAAGCATTCAAGAGAACCTTATAACATGATTTCATATCTTAAAGTATATTTCATACTTCATATGTATAAATTTTAAATTCTCGTATCATAAGAGGTTGCAAATTTGTTGTCTATAAAGGAGACCTTCCAAATTTAAATTGGTTGCCTATAAAAGAGACTTTCCAAATTTAAATTTATGCATATGAATTATTCTCATAATTCTGGTCCTCTTATTCATGCTTGAATATAAAATGTTTCATATGGAATTATAACAATTATCAAATAAATACAATCACATAAGCATATGACGTATAAGCCCTATTTATATGGAAAACCCATATCGAATGATTTGTAATAAATTAATAATATTGCATATGATTGTAAAATAAAAGCTATAAATGAAAAGGTTTTTATCATTACAACTAGATCAGAAACTTAACTAGATCAACTCCTAACCAAAAACTCCTAAAGTGAAAAGATCAAAGTTTTATTCGGATAGTTTAGCCAAGTAAGGATAGTACTAGAGGGAGATCAAAGATTAATTAAGTACCTCGTTCCTTGCAGAACGTGTTACGCAACCCCTAAACCTTACCTTAGACACCAACTAATCTAAGAAAACTTGAACCGGTTCACTTATTGATTTCTAGTTCCTTAAAAGTATATGTGAATAGTGACTATAACAAAAAATACGTAAATAGTAATTGTAAAATAGTATTAGTAACTGTGAACACTACTTACACTTTTACTATTTATAAATGGCACGGTAATTTGCTACAACAACTGTCATGAATACTTAATTACTACAGTGTTATTAATTAATTATAATTAATTATAGCAATTAAAATAAAGCAAGAAAACAGTTACAGAAACCATATTTTCTTAGAATGAACGGTAATTGCATATTTATGAATAAGGAAAATAATTCTCTGATGAACAGTGCTCTATGTAAACAGTAAAAAAAAATTAAAATAAAATGAACAATAACAAAAACTATTTTTTAAAGATGAACGGTAATGTTTTATTTTTTATTAACAGTATTTGAAACTATTTTTTTAACAGTAACATTTTTAACAGAAAATAAAACCGGGTGAAAGGTAACTTCCATGAACAGTAATAATTTTTTTAAATAATAATTTCGTATTTAAAACAATAGATATAAACTACTCAATCTTCTAGATTGTTGGAAACTTATCAAATAAAATTATAGCATGTAAAATAAATCTGAAATAAAATAATAAGAAAGTCTGGCCTGATCTGGAGCAGTCGTGTAAATACTATCTTAGAAGATTGAGGACCCGCCTATCGCCTTAGTACAGATGATCCTCTCTCCCCTAGCGATAAAAACCCCCAGAAGCGATCGACCTCTGTACTCGGGCAAGAGAATAGAGCTTCAGCTCAAACAAAGAACGGTTGCCCAAAATAACATCAACATATGAACGAAAATAATATGTAGAGGAGAGAAGAGGAAAAAGAGAGAATTGTTTCTATATTTTTTCTGAAAGTGAATAAGGGGTGTATATATAGGGTTGAGAAATCCATTATACTTCTTACAATTAATACGATAACATTCATCATAAATTTTCGTAACGTTCCCCATAATGAATAACCGTTACGCATGTTTTAGTTGTATTCATAATACTATTTCATGTGGAACTATTCTATTTCATGTGGAACTATTCATAAAGGCAAAATTACCTTTTCTCCAACAAATATCCAACAATATGAATGTGCACAATCACTAATTTATGGTATAGTTGCATTTTGGGCCTGTAGTCAGAATATATTTTCTGAGCAGTTAGTAATCATTTTATATACTCTCGATAAGGTTAAAGTTGGTATTTTTAAAAAAATTATTAGTATTAACCACCTCAACCCTTCTTTAATTGCCAAACCTGACAAAGCTAACCCTTCGTCTTAATCATCTAATTAAAACAAAATTCAATTGTTTTGATCCCTGATGATTTGTTAACTAATTTAATCCTTTTACTTAGCTCTCTTTCTTAAATACTTGCCAAACGACACCTAAAGCATAATGGTGATAGAGTTTATTAAAAGCGTAGAATTTTATTGTGAAAAATCCTAAGATTGAGACAACAATTCTTGCTATAAATAGTAAAAAGAATGAAAGTACTCTAATACCACTAGGAAGGAATCCTAGAGGGGGGTGAATAGGATTTATGCTAATCTAATCCGATTTATGCTAATTAAAATCTTATTAACAAATATATCCTAGCAAATGAGATATGAACAATATATATGCAAGGATATTAAACTAAACAAGGGCAATATAAATATAGACAATATAGTGGATGAAATAAACAATGAGAGAATAACAATAAAGATGAGCAAAAATATAAGTGTACCAAGCCAAACTCAAACACAACATATGATCACGAAGTTCGGTCCCCACGACCTACGTCTCCGCTCCTCACCTCAAGGAGATCTCCACTATCACTCCGGGTTTTCTACGCTTACCCGAAAAACGTTTACACCTCACAATGTCGGTTTTCAACGTTCACCGATCAACGTTCACAATCACTCACAATGTAACTACACTAACTATCATCTCAAGTATTGGTCTCTAGCCCGTGTCTCTCTCAAGTGTTAGGAATTACAACCTATCTCTAGGCATTACCACCTAACCCACTTCTCTTGGAACGACCCCGTCTCTCACCACACACTTATCTCGGTATACAAGTGTATTACAAATTGTAACTTCACAATTAAAGCTCGATTACAATAAAATGTTCTCTAATTAGATGAGAACTCAATGTAAGCTCAATCTCACAAATCACAAACATACAACCTAATATATGATGTATGAAATGCTACAAGCTCAAATATGGTGTGTGTGATAAAATGAGTATAAATAAAATCTAACTCAATTAGCAAACTAGAAATAATAAGAATATGAAAATCAATAATAAAATTGCTTAAGAAAAGAATTAGAAAAACTTTTTTATAAACACAAAGCGGTTGAAGAAGATTGAGGATGAATTCCTCAATTGAAAATGCAAGCCTCCTCTTTATAAAATCAAACACCAAACTTAAACTTGAGAAACAAACTTTTAAACACTTAAAATGCTTTTTAAAAACCCTATTGAAAACTTAATTCTGATGAGAACAATAGGGGTTTAAATAGGAAGAAAAACCAAGGCACAAAACCCAAACAAATCTAGCAAAAAGACAAAAGAATAGAAGGCTAGAAAAACTAACCGTTGGGCCGTCAGTCGACTGACGGGTTTCATCAGTCGATTATTGAGCTGACCGTTGTAGGCATTTACCAGCTCATCAGTCGACTGATGGTCTTTATCAGTTGACTGATGGATCATCAGTCGACTAGTCAGTCGACCAAAATAAAACAAAAACTTTTTGATTATTCTAGGCACATTCTTCAGTCAACTGATCAGTCGACTGATAACAGGTTATCAGACTGAAATGATTTTTGAAAACAAATTTTAAAGTCTTTTTAAAAATAGCAGATAAATTCCAAAAAATGTAAAATTTTGGGAAAAGTTTATAAATATGATTATGAACATGTTGGAAAAGGAATTTTTGAATTTTCTCTTACCATTTGTGAAATCTCAGAAATATTCAAAAACACTAAAATACATGTGTTTATAAACATGTTGATTTTGTCATTTAGCTCAAATCAAGTTTTAAAAACTTGTGTAATGTTTATATGGACATAATAAGAGATGTTAATAATGTTTGTATAGTCCAAAGCATATTAAAATATATTTTGCATAAAAACACCTATATTTGAGAAAATTCACAAATGAAATGTGTGTGTATATTTGAGCTTATAGAATTAACACACATTATATAAACCCTAAACTTAATTTACTCAAGCTTGATAGATCTTCATTGTAGCTTGTCTTGATAAACATGGAAGAATGTTGAACTTGGATCTTGACTAGTATGCATAGGCTTCACTCCACAATATCTGCCAACCTCCATTTGATATGATCATTATGATGCAATCCATCCAACCTCCAACACTTATTGTTTGTCTAAAATACCTAATAAGAAAACATAAACACTAGAAAAACACTATTAGGAATTGTTTGTAATCATTAAAACAAAATTAGAAGATGTAGGCTCATAACATAAGACCTAACAATCTGTCCCTTTTTAATGATGACAAACAATCTACACAAAGAGTATATAAGATATACAATAAAGAATAATACTCTTAAAATATACTCACAATCCACTTGTTTCTCACCCTTTGGCAACATCAAAATGGGGAATATAAAAGAATAAGAGAGCGAAAGCTCCCCTATCTTAAAGCATTAGTGAGTATAAACAAAAAAAAAAGAAAAAAAAAAAGATATAGGGATTGCTCCCCCTATCAAAATACCATAAAGAATATATGCAATAAAAATCATGGCAACCATGTGAGTAAGCATAAATGTAAGATATGCTAAACACAACTCACATACAAAGATAGACCAAGTGAACACATATGCATGTATCATGAAGATAAGGTGCCACAAGAGTCTAAAACATAAAACCTAAAATATTTTAAAAAAGTAAAAGAAAATCAAACGTTAAATGATTTAAATTTTTTTTACAAATTATCCACCATAAAACATGATTGATTGAGAGCACAAATAGACATATAAAAGGTGTCTCAATATCCAATCGTAAAAAATTATTTGGATATAAACAAAAGTAGATCATGAAATCAAAAAAATGAAATTATGAACCTCATGAAGGTTCAAATAAAAGCCTCAAATGATACTAAAAGAAATTCAAAGTGTATATATTGTATCAATTTCGGCAAAAACAAGAGAGGTGAGCATAACAAGCTCTTAAAATAAGTTTCAACCCAAATAAAGCTTTTAGCATCCGGTAAACCTCCCGGGTGTTGCTCAAACATATAATCTCTCACTATGCAAATACAAAACAAAGTATATATATCTAAAAAGTGTTTGATCAATAAAAGAAATCCTTTTTGTAAAACTTGATCAAACCATATAAGGAATACATTATAAACAACAATTAGATGATCCGGAAGCTCAAACACATAAAAATCATCATAAGAGTGTTTCATAATGATCCCATAAATACAAACACATTGTTCAAGCTTAAAAATTGAAAACAAGGTATACTAACAAAAAAATGATGTTTTAAAAAAAATCATCTTGATAAAAATTGTATCAATTCATAAAGGATAAAACATGAAAGTCTATGAAAGAGAATCATGAAAAAAAATTATGAATGATAACTTTTCAAATCAAATACCAAGTATAAAATTATTTTCAATTTTGTTTATAAAACTTAATTAGAAATCATCTTTAAGAACATGAAAAACTAAAAAGCTAAAGAATCCGTTCTTAAAGATTAAACATGTTTTGGTACCCAATTACTCTTGGTACCGAAGAGTCTAGGGACATGACCCCTATCATTAAAGTTTAAAGCCCTAGGATTATGATCCCTTTTGGGCACATTTTGTGCACGGATCCAGTCATAGCAATAATTATGCAAATGACTCATTCGATTGCAATAAGCGCAATGAAGAGGATGCATTTATTATGTTGACCATGTGGATGTGCACGTGGAACATTTGCAAACAAAAGTGAATTATTTGAAACTTTTTGCAAATGCGAAACATTTTTAAACAATGGTCTATTTGGAACATTTTGCAACTTAGAAGATTTTTACAAATTATAACAAAATTTTACAAGATGTCCAAATCTACCACAAACATTGCAAGTAAACACATGTGGTACTTTAGAATCATTTGGAAAGAGAGAATTCCTTTTTAAATCGAAATAATACTTGTCCAAATGACCAAAACGACCACAAAATTCACACATATACACATGAGCATGTTTATGATTATCACTATGTGTGTGTACATGTGTATGAGATGGAGAAGCTTGATGGAATGCACAAACATGATTAGGCTTATTAGGCTTTTGTGCATTATAACAAAATTTAGCAATATGATATTTACGGCCGCACATTGAACACTTATAAATTTTGTTATACTTGTGTGCATAGTGTATAAGTTTCTTGGAAACATTTTTGTGAGACTTTGCACGCAAGTCCATAAGCTTGTTGTTATTAAAAATGCAAGTTTTTAATGTTGAATCTAAAGTGGATATTCTATTTCTAACTTGATTCAACTCATCATTTTTTACATAAGCATTGTTATTAGAAGTAGAACATGCATGATCAATTTTGAAAGAAGTAAGCTCTTTTCTAATGTTCTCAACTTCTAATATAGCATCACATTTAGCATGAAACAAACTAGCATTTTCCAATTTTAATTTTTTATTGTATTCTTTAATATTTTTATTTTCTTTTGTAATGAGATCAAACTTAGTGGCTAGTGTTTTATGAGAGGATTTCATTTCGACATGCTTGGTTTTCATATTAATATAGCTACGTTGCAATTTCTTATACTCATGCATCAACAATTCATAACCATGTGCGAGTTCATCAATAATAAGATCATTTTCGTTATCGGACTCGCATACCTCACTAGGGCTATCGCCCTTGAAGAGGGAACCGCCAAAGATCGTCGGATCGCCTCCAAGTTCCCTTGATGTGCTTCAAATAATTTCTAAATTGTATAGCACTATCAAAATGAGCAAGTTCGTTAGAAATACATGGACCTAAAGCATTATGCATAAATTCTAACACTAACTTGTTCATAGTAAACATTTTCTTGTCATGTTTGCTCCACTTGGATTTCTCCGAAGTGAGCACAATATAAGCATTGTCAATAACTTTTTATAAATCTATGTTTCTAGACTCAACAAAAAATTTGAATCTACAACACCATTTGTTCATAAGGGAAGTTACTATATCTAGGAGCAACATTTATATCATACCCTACACCAAACATATCCATAATATATGAGCAGGCAAATTAAATAATATCAAAACAAGATTAGCAACAATATTAAAGCTTGGACCGTTAACTCAATGCGGTTAAACCTTAAATCAAGAGCGCCAAGCTCTGATACCAATTGAAAGTACCCTAATGCTACTAGGAAGGAACCCTAAAGAGAGGTGAATAGAGTTTATGCTAATCTAATCCGATTTATGCCAATTAAAAACTTATTAACAAATGTATCCTAGCAAATGAGATATGAACAATATATATGCAAGGATATTAAACTAAACAAGGGCAATATAAATATAGACAATATAGTGGATAAAATAAACAATGAGAGAATGACAATAAAGATGAACAAAAATATAAACGCGCCAAGCCAAACTCAAACACAAGATATGATCACGAAGTTCAGTCCTCACGACCTACGTCTCCACTCCTCACCTTGAGGAGATCTCCACTATCACACCGGGTTTTCTACGCTTACCCGAAAAACGTTTACACCTTACAATGTCGGTTTTCAACACTCACCGATCAACATTCACAATCACTCGCAATGTAACTACACTAACTACCACATCAAGTATTGGTCTCTAGCCCGTGTCTTCCTCAAGTGTTAGGAATTACAACCTACCTCTAGGCATTACCACCTACCCCACTCCTCTTGGGACGACCTCGTCTCTCACCATACACTTCTCTCGGTATACAAGTGTATTATAAAGTATAACTTCACAATTAAAGCTCAATTATAATAAAATGTTCTCTAATTGGATGAGAACTCAATGTAAGCTCAATCTCACAAATCACAAACCCACAACCCAATATATAATGTATGAAATGGTACAAGCTCAAATAGGATGTGTGTGATAAAATGAGTATAAATAAAATCTAACTCAATTAGCAAACTAGCAATTATAAGAATATGAAAATCAATAATAAAATTGCTAGAGAAAAGAGTTAGAAAATTTTCTCTATAAACACAAAGAGGTTGAAGAAGGTTGAGGATGAATTCCTCAATTAAAAATGCAAGCCTCCTCTTTGTAAACTCAAACACCAAACCTAAATTTGAGAAACAAACTTTTAAACACTTAAAAATCTTGTTAAAAACCCTCTTGAAAACTTAATTCCGATGAGAACAATATGTGTTTATATAGGAAGAAAAACCAAGACACAAAACCCAAACAAATCCAACAAAAAGACAAAAGATTATAAGGCTGGAAAAACTAACCGTTGGGCCGTCAGTCGACTAGCGGGTTTCTTCAGTCGACTGATGAGCTGACCATTATAGACATTTACCAGCTCATCAGTCGACTGACGACCTTTATCAGTCGACTGATGGATCATCAGTCGACTGGTCAGTCGACAAAAACAAAATAGAAACTTTTCAATGATTCTAGGCACATTCTCCAGTTGACTGATCGGTCGACTGATGTCATCAGTCGACTGATCAGTCGACTGATAATAGGTTATCAACCTGAAATGATTTTTAAAAATGAATTTTAAAGTCCTTTTAAAAATAGCAAATAAATTCTAAAAAAATAAAACTTTGGGAAAAATTTATAAACATGATTATGAACATGTTGGAAAAGGAATTTTTGAATTTGCTCTTACCATTTGTGAAATCTCAGAAATATTTAAAAACACTAAAATACATGTGTTTATAAACATGTTGATTTTGTCATTTAGCTCAAATCAAGTTTTAAAAACTTGTGTAATGTTTATATGGACATAATAAAAGATGTTAATAATGTTTGTATAGTCCAAAGCATATTAAAATATATTTTGCATAAAAACACCTATATTTGAGAAAATTCACAAATGAAATGTGTGTGTATATTTAAGCTTATAGAATTAACACACATTATATAAACCCTAAACTTAATTTACACAAGCTTGATAGATCTTCATTGTATATTGTCTTGGTAAACATGGAAGAAGCTTGAACTTGGATCTTGACTAGTATGCATAGGCTTCACTCCACATCTTGGTAAACATGGAAGAAGCTTGAACTTGGATCTTGACTAGTATGCATAGGCTTCACTCCACAATATTCGCCAACCTCCATTTGATATGATCGTTATGACGCAATCCATCCAACCGCCAACACTTATTGTTTGTCTAAAATACCTAATAAGAAAACATAAACACTAGACAAACAATATTAGGAATTGTTTGTAATCATCAAAATAAGATTAGAAAATGTAGGCTCATAACATGAGACCTAACAAAGAAAACAGGAGAAAGACGCCCATTATCAATCGAGCACATGGAGCTGGCGGGTCGGTGCTCCTATTCGCATCAAATCAACCCGATTAGTTTAACGGGTTGGAATTAATCGGACAAAACCCGCTTCATAACTAAGAACCATTAGCTATTTCTTGTGTAAAAACTTCCTCGTTTCTTTTAAAAAAAAACTGCGAATTAAACAAAGTCGGATTTTTCCCCCCTCCTCTCGCGGTCCTCTTAGCTTCAGATCTCACGCGTAAGTCTCTGAAAATTTTCTCAATTCTTGATTTGGGCTCTCTAGTTTCTAAATCGGCATTATTGATTTTTCTGGTCGATACCTTTTACAGATCATAGGGTTTTTTGATCAGCTCATATGTATACGATGCATGAAATTTTCTGGATCAATAGAATAAAATCGTATCGAAAATTTTCAGCAAGTGCTTTTGATAACACATAGAGATTTTTTTTTTCATCTTTGAGAATGATGAGATATTTATCGTTTATTATTATTATTATTATTATTATTATTATTTGAATTTGATGATACCCAGAGGTATTTTACTTCTGAGATTGGAAATTGTGGGGTCTGTGAAGATAATTTCTGAGATCAGAAATTTTGAGTGCGACGTTCATTTGATGGGCTAGTAAAGGTTGTAGCTGAACTTTTGATGAAGTACAAAGATCTCATGTATGGAAGTGTCCAAAACCCTGTTTTTATTACAACTTTTCCCATGAGGAAGATGGAAATGACATTTTGTAATTTGGAGACGTGGAAAAGGCTGCCAAATTGTGTGTTTTGTGATTTTAATTTGAAATGATAGCAAATAACTAGTATAAAGTTAGTAAAGTTGCTACCAGTTTGTTGAGAGATGGATGAAATGGGTAGTTTCTTTGTTCAAAGTGATGATAGTTCTAGATCAATGAATATCGTAGGAATCAAGGCATGATGGAATGAAAGGCATCTCGCTACGGTTTTATTGTTTTGAATTAACAAAATAATGTATGAGTTATATAACCTATATGTCAGGAGAATGGATGTAGCATATCGACCGAAATGATTAGGTTTTGCATAGGAGAGACATCTAGTAGGATTATTTTATCATCTTGAAAACGTAAGTTATTGACACATTATGTTGGTTTGTTTCAAATGAATTTGTACTTCTATTCGTAATATAAAAGCATACACATTTTAAGTTTTTTTTAATGAGGCTATCTAGTTAATTATATTCTAAGGTGGAATTCTTCACCAGTAGGCTAAATTATATAGTTGGTAAAATGCAATGTTAAAAAAGGCGAAAGTACAAGGAAAAATGTTAGACCCTTTTATGAAGCGAGATGTAACCTTCAAAGTGTGAGGCGTAAGCCTCATGAGTTAATATATTTTAATTTTAAGATTTATAAATATTATGAACATTACGCCTCATGAGTTAGTATATTTTAATTTTAAGATTTATAAATATTATGAACATATAATATATAGTGAAATAATAATTTACAAATAGATAAATTTGTCTTGATTAGTAAATAAGAATTAAATATGCGAAGTAACTGTTTTACTTCTTTAGCTTAAAACTTGTAAACTTTTTCCACTGTCATAAAAAATGACCTAGTCAGCCACCTAAATTGCCCTATAGTGGTTTGCCTTCAACCTATTTTTCTTAATCGACAACCTAGATGGCTTTCTGCAATATAGTTGCCTGGACCAGCCTCATGTTTTTCATAGAACACCTTCATCTATTCATACAAATTTGGACCTTCATAGACATAGCAAAATGCTTAATAGATATGAAGGCTATAACTATTGCCACTACTGTAAATAGCAGTCGATAGTGGCGCTATTGTGGCGCAAATAGAAGTAGCGGTCGCTATGGCTATGATTTCATTGATTGCTGTGAACAATAGCCCTCGTGAGAGTGTTTTGCTCGCCAAAGCACTCGAAAGCACAAAATAGCGATAAATAGAAGCAAATAGCGGTAAATAGTGGTAAATATTGCCATTTAGCTAGCCTGAAGGCTTCATTTTTATGTCAAGTTTCAAATAGTTAATACAATCGTGTTACTACTAATCAATGTTTTTCTATTGTTGAAAATTTTTCTATTAGAGACTTGAAAGTTGAAAGATTGAGACAAATAACGGTCATTTTGATAAACATGTACGCCTTTTCATTCTGTACAATACTTTTGTTAATATTATGTGATTGTTACATGTCTATTTCATGCATAGGATCTCTATATACCATCAACTATGCATTTCTAGAATTTCTAGATTTTTCTTTAATTTTTCTTTTTTTGAATATTTATACATATTTAAATTGGACTGCTATTTGACTTTGCGCTTTTTTCCATTATAGCCCCAAATAGTCTTAGTGGTGCCTCACTGCTACA
>NC_033794.1:103667224-103762195 GCF_001876935.1 Asparagus officinalis | reverse complement strand
AAATTTGTTGTATTCATCCTATTGAAATATATCTTACAGGCAGCAAGTTTGCCATCTACACCATTGAATGGTGAATAATTATTTATGTGATTACTCATTCATCATGGATGACCTGTTAAAAGACTATTTTGATGAAGTTGCACAATCTTTTTAGGTGGCATGCAAGTGAAAGAATGTTGTAATTACAAAGAATTTTACTAATTTTATTATTGTATGTATTGTGGTTTGAACGTTCTATCAGATCTAAACTTTAATTTAAATTAATTTTTTAAGTATGCAAAATATGAAAATGTCACTTGTTCTAACTGGTATGATGGTTATGATGTGTTTGTTTGCTGGGGGTTGAGACTATAGTTAGATTTAAATGCAGAAGAGTGACATTTGTTCCACAGAGAATACCTGGTTTCATCATAAATTATGTGCAATTGTTGAATAAAATTATTAAGCTCTTTGCACTGAAGTAAGCTCATAAGCATGAGATCTCGAAGACAAAATGAGGATAAAGAATGTGTATCTCTTCCCTTCGAATCATTACTGCCACCTCCATCCCAAAAAAGAAAAGATGGTGACAAGGTTTCAGAATTTGAGAAAGGGTGTTTTGTTGCCTACCGGTGTCCAATGTTATAGGAATTAGTTTTTTGGTTTTAGGTGGTGATGTAACATTTGAATTGATTGGTGTTGTCATCATAATAAGCTGACTGGCTGAGTTAAAGTAGGCAATAGTGGCCTATGTCTTTGGAATACTCCAAAGCTAATTGTGAAGTTTCATGCACTTCAAACTAGGTAAAACAGGCAGGCATTTCAAACACGACGCCACATGATGTTGAAAATTTCAGTGTGTTGGGGATATTGGATTCAGGACTTCTGTTACAGTTATCTATTTCTTTAGAATTCATTGTTTGTCAGTGTGTTGTATTCCTATTTACGGATGCTGTCTAAGCAACACAGGGTTTAAAGCATAGTTGTAAATTGTTGAATGGTCTATGGGGCAACTGGAAATTAATGTACACACAACCTTAAAACGGAAATAAAATATTCATGATCCTTTGTTTTTTTGCTCCAAGGCTTACACCTAACTTTGCTGAATGGTTCGGTGATGTGCATATCGCTTTCATTTTCCTTAGCATTAGCACCTTAATGTGAATTCCTAGGTTAATAGGTTTCAAATGTTTTTTTAATGACGAAGTGATATGTGAACCATTTTCCGTTCGGAGAAACTCATTGATTCAAGTCCAGGGAAATAGACTGCAAGTCAAATGACCAAAAAGAAGGTCCCATCATGTGCAAGGAATTTTCAGGCTAGAAGGTTCCACAAATGATATTTTCCTTTTTCCAAAAGGTAAGAAAGATATCTATTGCAGATTGGTGCTGGTTGAAAGTCATTTTAGTATATGGTACTTGTTCTGTTAGAAAAGTAGTATGTTCCTCACAACTAGCATTTTCTTATTTTTTTTTTCTTAATAATAGCTATAGGGTTGCACTTGTTTGGCTTTGTGGCCTTTGTCAGCTCACCCAGGTTAAATAGATGCTAGAGTTTCTGAGACTGTCAACAGTTTATTGGTTCCTTCTTCTTTTTGGATTGTTTTCTAGTGCTTCAGTTAGAACACTAATCTTCCATGCTTAAATCAATATTGTGGATGTTCAGTCTTCTGTTAACTGCTACATATTTATGGGTTGGCATCTGAAGGCCTGACAATTAGCTTGGATCATGAACTCTTTTCATTTTTGTTTGGAGTCACTATCTTATATATATAGCTAATTTTCTTTTCCTTGTTGGATGCTTTTTTCACTCATCACTTCCTTGAAACTTTATCACTTTTACACAGTTGAGCAATGCCTTCTCAGAAGATAGAGACTGGCCACCAAGATGTTGTTCACGATGTTTGCATGGATTACTATGGCAAGAGACTTGCAACTGCCTCATCTGATGCTACTATTAAGATAATTGGTGTTAGTGGCTCCTCGAGTCAGCATCTCGCCGTCCTGAGTGGGCACCAAGGTCCTGTCTGGCAGGTTGCCTGGACCCACCCAAAGTTCGGAACCATGCTTGCTTCTTGCAGTTATGATGGCCGTGTGATCATATGGAAGGAAGGAAATAAACCAGAAGAGTGGATTCAGGCCCACATTTTTACCGAGCACAAATCTTCTGTTAATTCTATTGCATGGGCTCCACATGAGCTTGGCCTCTCCTTAGCATGTGGATCCTCTGATGGAAACATTTCAGTCTTCACAGCTCGACCTGATGGTGGCTGGGATACAACAAAGATCGATCAGGCACACCAAGTCGGAGTGACTTCTGTCTCGTGGGCCCCATCTACAGCTCCTGGTGCCTTAGTTGGTTCAGGCCTGCTTGATCCTGTCTATAAGCTTGTTTCTGGTGGCTGTGATAACACAGTTAAAGTGTGGAAGTTATTTAATGGAAGTTGGAAGATGGATTGTTTTCCTGCACTCCAGATGCACAGTGATTGGGTAAGGGATGTTGCTTGGGCACCAAACCTTGGTCTTCCTAAATCAACGATTGCCAGTTCGTCGCAGGATGGAACGGTGGTTATATGGACTGTGGCAAAAGAAGGTGATCAGTGGGAAGGTAGGATTTTGAATGATTTCAAGACTCCTGTTTGGAGGGTATCATGGTCTTTGACAGGGAATATATTGGCTGTTGCTGATGGGAACAACAACGTGACCTTACCGTTGAGCCATAGAGATTCTATTTCTGGTTGGGTATCTTTCTTTGCTTTGCATGAACTTCTTGCTGTACCATGCGCTCCTTTTGTTCTGTACGCTCAGAGCATCTTGCTCCTTGTTTCTCTATTTTCTATTTCTCTGTTTGTGTCTCTAATTTTAGGAACAAAAAGAGCAGACATCTATGTTTCTTTCCTCCTCTACCTCAAATGGAGTTTTCACTTTCCTAAACTTCTGTTTACGAGCTTTGTGTCATGTTGCTTAGTGTCTATTAGATCTCTAGTAATGTTTAGGAAGAGGACCGATAATTTTAAGGATTTCACTTCCCTTTACTTCGGGAATTGCTGACAATCTTTGTTTCATCTCGAGTTTTGTGTTTTCCATTGCAATTGACTTGTATTGACATAACTTTTTGTTTATGACCGATATTATGAATTTTTATTGAACATGCCGAACAACATATTGTTTTTAGTGTTATTCATTTGAAGATGCATGCATGTTTCTGATAACTGACATTTAGCATAGGTGTTTTTCCTGATTGAATTTTACTTGCAGCATTTCTCTGTGAACTGGGAGTTTAAAATTCGTTAGTTTTGTGTTTGGTTGAAGGGTGGTATGAACTTGCTCCTCAATTTACCAAAAAATGGAAAACCTGTTCTATATTGAACATGAAACCATAATTCTTAGCTTCTCAAGGGTAGAGTAGACGTGCAAGATTTGGATGCTACTGTTAGAGGTTTTGCTACCTGTTTCTGTTCTCTCTTTCAAATGTAGGCTCTCATTTGTCTTAGGGTAAATTTCACTGAGCACTTGTGAACTTGGAGCGTTTGCAGAAAACTATACCATGAACTTTCAAAATTAGACAACGCATGGTGAACCTTGGGGTGTGCCGCTAAAGCCCTTGTTACTTCAAGTTTCCCTCAAGGACCCCCAAACAGAGTTAGTGGTTAATGTTAAAAGACGAAAATACTCTTTCAAATCAACACTACAATTATTGCGCTAATAACTTCTGAATTTGATTTGTTACATTCGCATGTCAAGTAGTGTAAAATGTGTAAACTAAGAGGGTATTTGGGGGGAGCTTATTTTTTGGTTAAACTAGCTTTTAAGCTAGCTTTTTAATATCTACTTGTTTAGTCAAAAATCAAATAAGTTAGTTTATAAGCCCTATTTTAAAAAGCTGGTATACCCTAGCTTTTGAAAAACTACCTTATAAGCTCATCTAAATAAGCTAGGCTTGACTAAAAAAATATTATTCCGCCCCAACAGTTTTTATAGCATTTTTATCATAAAAGCTAGCATAACTTACAAGCTTTAAAGAATAATCTCACCCAAACATCCTCTAAGTATATAGGACGCAGACATCAATTAGGTGATTTTCTTTTTGATTGGTTACATTTGCATGATTTCTTTCATGTCGATATACTTATTTTAGGTATAATATTAGTGTCTATATGCATATTTCTCGACATGTAATATATCCTCCGTGCATCAATATTTTGGTCAACTAAAAAGAGTACAAGTAACTTCAACCCTCATAGTCTTCAACCTTGAGGTATCACTCTCCTTGTGTTTGGTTTAAGTTCTTGCTTGAGTTTATGCACGAAATTTCTTCTCTCATAAATAAGAAATATATTCTTTGGTATCACTCTCCTTGTGTTTGGTTTAAGTTCTTGCTCGAGTTTATGCACGAAATTTCTTCTCTCGTAAATAAGAAATATATTCTTTGGTTTGATACTGTCCGCTTAGGTGGACATTTATTTTGTGTTTGATGTTTGATTTGAGCGAAGACTCTTTTCTCTGTTTAGGATCTTGAGCATGTATCTTGCTCTAAACAAGTAGTTGATTATATTGATCTACAATATTGTTTGATTCTGGAATTGCTCTATTTGTATGTTTAGCCCAAAATCAGTTCCTATGGTCAAGACATTCTCAGGTTGCACTTCTTTTAATATCTTCAGAGAAAAATTACTTGATTTAAATGGTCAATTGCTTTGCCATGGTTTTTGCTGCAACTGCAAGTTTGTTTTTTATTTTATTTTATTTATTTATTTCTTATTTTTATTATTTTTTTATTTTGCTTGAACTTAGTTATGCGGAGCTGTGCTTTATTCACTATGATAGGAGTTACTTTGTTTTGGAGCATCAGTAGCCATGCAAAGATCCTTAACAGTTCGTAATATTGGCTTGTCAAAATCTATTGCTTGGTCTCAATGTGCATGTTTTTGTCTATCTTTCGCATTGTAAGATACTAATACCCTGGTGCACGCGATCGTATAACACATGACATGGATGAGTGTTGTAGTCAAATTGTCAAGAGAATAAATAATTTGTGGGACTTTTTGTATGTTTTTGGGAGTGTGAGAGTCTTTCTATGTTTCTTTTCCCCAGCTCAAGGGCATTTTCATATAATTATATATATATATATATTATATATAGAGAGAGAGAGCAAGACTCTACTTCAACTTAAGTTGATGTCCACCAAAGTTCCTAGGCCACACATTTTATAATAAAACATCATTTTATAATACAAGGATCCCTAGAACAATATGAGCGGGTTAAAAAACTTTGGTGACACACTATTCCCTATTCACTTAAGTTGACACAGTTTTCACCTATATAATATATTATATATAATATATATAATATATATATATATATATATATATTATATATATTATATAGAGTTATAATATCATGATATGACTACCATATATTTTCATAACCATTATACTCAAAATGAAAATGAAAACCACATAGTGGAGCTCTGCAAATTTCATTCGTTAAGTTATTAATCACCTTTTAGGATTATATTTGATCACTAACAATGTTGTTAGTTATCTAAGGCGAGGTGCTTAAAAACGTAAGAGACGAACAACACGTATCTGGATCATCCGTTAAAAGGAACAAAAAAAAGTTCACTTTCCTTTGAAAGCTAAAAAGTTGGGTCATCCACTATTGCTGCTTCTGTCTACGTGTACAAGCAATCATCACGCCCGTGAATTTATTTACTTTGAATCTTTGACAACTATTGGGTGATGTGGAGGGGGTTTGATATTGTCACGTGTAACAAAACTTCAATACGATTTTTAGAAACGTCAAGTTCGTAATCAAATCGTACAATATATCTTAACTCAAATGTTAAAAGAGATATTAATTGATAATCATTTTTTTAAGAGAGGCGCTACAGTCACACTCTAAGACACACCACCAATCACACCCCCTCTCTCTACAGTGCAGGGGGCCCCACATGTGATTTTTTAAAAAAATCACATGTGGGTCTTCCTCTCCCATTTCGGGTTCGTCTTTGCCCCAAGAGAAGACACCACCTTTTTCAAATCCTAAAATCTATGCCTCACAGGTACAGGGAATTTTATCCCGAATCCTAAGCAGGGATAAATCTGCGCCTAACACGCGCTGTCGGTTTAGTCTTTTTCCCAGGGGGCCCCACATGTGATTTTTTAAAAAAATCACATGTGGGGCCCCCTGCACTGTAGAGAGAGAGGGAGTATGGTTGGTGGTGTGCCTTAGAGTGTAACTCTATCATTTTTTTTTTAATTGGCAGCAACCACAACTGCCTCGATTTATACAAAGTCGGAGGAGCTTTCCTCAGCCAATGAGTTAGAGCACTGGATTTTCCCAGACATATCATTATAAATATACAATCCCATGCACGAGTAGAAGATCTCATCCAAATTTATCTCCGCCGATCTAATTGATGATCCCTCTGTTAACCCTAATTTATTCTCCATTGCTTAGTCTTCTTCATTAAGAGGCTAACATAGGCATTGGAGAGAGGTTGATGGACTGGCTACCTTTTGTCAATCTGAGGTTTTTCTGTCTTGTCTTGAGATTATTGAAGACAAAGATCATATTCAGTCAAAAAAGAAGATCGAGTGGCACTCAATTTCGACCGTCAATTTGAATCCAATCTCACAAAGTCTACACATCCAGTTTTTCTCATCATAAACAGCTATCGATTAATTTTTTCGAATAGTTATTAGCAAAAATTGAATAATACAAAATTCTAAAATATATTTCCAAAGTAACAAAATAAAATTGATTGAATAATAGGAAGAGAAAAAAAATGAAGAGTGTTGATGTCAGTTATCTAATAGGGGGTTTGTTTGTGGATTAAAGTAGCGTCAGGGTCCACAAACCCCTTCAGATGACTGGCTCTATAGACCGTTGTTCTTCCCAGCACATGAAGGACTCTTAAGAGGCCGGAGTTGGGTTCTCCGATTGTTCCTCCGACGACCAAGTTAGTATATGAACTTGAGCGGGAAAACGTGAGAAGAAGAAAATCTCAAAGTTGTGTGGAAGGCGCAGAAAGTTACCTTTAGCTGCATGGCTTCGTTTTATAGAGGATCAAAAGGGCAGAAAGGCAACTTAGCCGAGTCCAAGCAGGCAGCTGACTCGACAAACAACTGTCAGGTGTCAGCAGCTAGCGAAGATGGGTCATCTAGGTGGTTAGTGAAAGAGACAACACCTGCTTGGTGCTAACGAAGCCTGATGAGTCATAATGATTTTTTGGGCTAAAGTAGTGATGATTTTTTACCATATATTTAACATGCTGGTGATTGGCTATTGGTAGGGGGGCTCGAAGAAGATCGCCTTTCGACTCGGCCTAGCGAGAAGGGATGATTCAGCCTGGCGAGAAGGGACAAGTCAGGCTACCTGTTGAGAAGGAACAACTCCTTGTGAGAAGGGCGGCAAGTACTGCCTCTTCAGTCATCTGGTGGAGGGTTGACTAACACCGTCTTTTTAGTCCGAATCGAGAGTTGTCAGCTAAGATAGTGGGCCAAGCGTGCAGTCTTGTGGTTTCAATCTAATAGGTAGGTTGGCAATACTACTTTTCGAGTCGGCCATGTAAGTGTTTGCGATGAAAGTTGATATCTTCATTGCTGAATCTATTACATGTTTATCGATTACAGATTCAAAGTAAAATTAGTCTTTTTATAAGACTTTCTTACACAATAAAAATAAGAAAAATACAACTCTCTTCAAACAAACGCAATGGGTGTTTATCTCCTGCTGCTTGCGTGGGATCTTGGCCTGTGACGGGGACGTTGATATCCGTGGACCACCAAACGATCAGATCAGATCAGATCCGGAGCTTCGTTGATTCGCGAAGGAATCAAGAAACCGAAGTAGTTATCTCGGCAATGGTGAGATAACCACTCTTCTCGAGATTACCGCAACAGGGCCATCTCAAGGAAGGAATTAGAAAGTGTAGATCTGACGAGCTTCTCTTCTTTATGTTGACGAACTCAATCCGATCTCTCCTCCTCCTCTATGAAATTCACGGTTCTTCAGTCCTCAATTCGGCAGGGCTTCGCCGACGCTCGAGAATTCCAGATCTAAAAAAATAAAGACCCTGGGGCTTTATTTATAGGCTTCAGGAGCCCTGTGTTCGGATAAAAACGGCTGATTCTCTCTTATCTTCAGTTGAAACCACTTAACCACATTATCAGATTAGTTGGAGCAAATCCAGGCGGTTAACGATCGAAAAAACACTGAAAACAACCAAAATCAGTGTTTTTTTGTATTGCAGACACAGGGCTCCTGAAAACAGGGCTCCTGAAGCCTATAAATGCAGCCTCAGGGCCTTTATTTTTTCAGATATGGAATTCTCGAGCGTCGGCGAAGTCCTGCCGAATTGAGGACTGAAGAGCCACAGATTTCAGAGAGGAGGAGGAGAGATCGGATCGAGTTTGTCATCATAAAAAAGGGGAGCTCGTCAGATCTACACTTCCCGGTTCCTTCCTTGAGATCGCCCCGTTGCGGTGATCTCGAGAAGAGTGGTTATCTCGCCATTGCTGAGATAACTACTTAGGTTTCTTGATTCCTTCGCGAATCAACGAACCTCCGGATTTGGTCTGATCGTTTGGTGGTCCACGGATATCAACATTCCCGTCACAGGCTAAGATCCCACGCAAGCAGCAGGCGATAAACACCTGTTGCGTTTGTTTGAAGAGAGTAGTATTTTTCTTATTTTCATTGTGTAAGAAAGTCTTATAAAAAGACTAATTTTACTTTGAATTTGTAATCGATAAACGTGTAATGGATTCAGCAATGAAGATATCAACTTTTACCACAAACAAGCTGGTGACCACAGTGAGAGTTTACAGCTTTGCTGCCGAAGCTGTCGTACCGTAGCCGACGATCAAGATCCTGGTGTTCGAAGAGGTCGAATACGAATTCGACTACCAGAAATTCGAGGAATATATTTCCTCCTCCTCCAGATCTTCTTCTTGCAAACGCAGGAAAACCACTACCGCGAAGAACATGCCTTCAGATTTGAAGACCAGAGCTGATGATCTGAACCCGAATGCAGTGGAAGACCCCTCTCCGGCCTCCAAAGAAACCAGATCCAACGTTCGTGATAACTCTTCGAAAGTCAAAGAGTTACCCGTTGAAAGTGCACCAGTGCTGACGAAGAGGGCTCGTCAAAGGCGCCGTCAACATCTCGCGCGTCAATTTGCCAAGGCTTTGAAGCCTATTGACGAGATCTGCTATGATGCGGATCTGAAACTCAGAAGGCGCCAAGTGTTCCAGCATCAAGCTTCGGGAACCTCCTCCCAACCACCTACTAACGAATGGGTTCGTATCAAATGGAACCGTTCCACTCTTGAGGAGCGCATTCAGAAGCGTCGGGCACTTCTTGCGCATGCCCAGAACCTGGTGCGAAAAGCACAAGAAATGCAAAAGGAAGAGGTGGTTAAGAGATCGTCGAGATCCAAACAAACTTGTATGCCAAAGGCTAAATCAACTCCTAAGGCAAAAGCATGCGACGTTGCTCCCCAGCCTTCGTCAACTTCGGATCCCGCTCCTTCCGCTCCCACGCCTCCGGTAGAACCCTACGACGGTATGGACCTCCCCAGAGTTAGAATTCCATTGAAGTATCACCTCGGTTCTCTACCCAAAGATTGAGGCAAGGCGCCTGTTAAGGAACGCTTAGGACTGTTGAAGGAACCCCGAGCAAACATCCAGACTGGGGGTTGTACATGACCTCCTAACAAGTTGATTTCTGTAACCGCCCGTTTGGGGGTGTGTACAGAAGGCCAGGAGCCCATTAAGGTTTCACCCTTAGAAAAGTGTGATTCCAAACGAGTGACTCCTGCAGACGCCAACAAGGCATTGTTTACTTAGAAGAAAACGTGTCAAGCAGACGAACGCGTTATACCTGAGAATTCATATAAACAGCCGATAGGTTACTCTGACCGCAACGTCGATGAGTTATACTATCGGGCTGGGGGTACGAATAAATCTCGAAAGAGAGGTACTCGAAAAGCGAACTCTCACTGTGCATGTACCAAAATTATTAGGGCAATATTATTAGCGTGTAGCTGCCCCAAGACCGCTCCACAGAGGGTCTCGGTATTCCAAAGGCTTTCCTATAAAGCGTCGGAAACTAAGCTAAGGCATTTCCGTAGAAAAAGATTAGCTGCGCAAGACGACGAACTCCCAGAGGTCACTATCAATATGGTTGATAAAGGGAAGTCAATGCGAAGTTTTAGTTCTCGTCATTTTTCGGACGTATCCTAATGTATAACTCGGTTACACGTAGGAACTACTAGGCGTGGGGACTATCAGAGGATGAATAGTGGATTATCCTCAGATGAAGCATCAGATGCGAACTCTGCCATCGCTTTTGACGATACGGTGTCCAGCATAGGACAATCTCGTGAGGCGTTCATGATCAACGCGGAACAAATGATCAAGATCATCGAGGATGCTTTGGCTAAACAAAAAGAGAACTTGAAGTTCGAATTGGAAATAGCCATGATACAGATGAAGGAAGAGCATGACCGACAGGCTCTGTCCAATCAACTTGGTGAATCCAGCCGCCGCACCCAGAACGTCACAGTTGACAGCGATCCAGAAGTGGATGAAACCATCATGGCCGACGCACCCCCCAAAAATACTGGGGGTGGTTCAAATGCGTCCCCTACAAATAACAATGCTGGGGGTGGTCCAGCCAAAGATAATAATTCCGAGGGTGACCACATTGTTCCTCTTGGAAATCATTCAAAACATGATACAGACGAGGACGAGAAAATGAAAGACCTCGAGAGAAAAAGTAACGCTCTAATGTCTACTCGAGAGGTAAAGAAGACCGACATTTCGTGTCCTTACCCGAGAGAGTAGGATTCGATTCCGTAACCGGCGAAGTTCAACCTGATCAACTTCACGCTGTTTGACCGGAAGGGTTCGTCCACTCAACATCTAATCTACTTTAAGTCATACTTGGGCACAATCTCCGATAATAAAGCCTTGATGGTTCGGTCATTCATCGGCACCCTTCGCGGACCTGCCTTCAATTGGTACCGCCGTCTCAAGCCTGGAAGTATCAACAGCTAGGACGATATGGAGAGCTTATTCCTCGGTAATTTCTTTGATGATGACGCCGAGATATCCATCAGGACACTCTTTAAGGAGAAACAGGAAGACGAAGAGACAGTCGACGACTTCATCAAACATTTTCGGAATAAGGCGATGAACTGTCGAGATCTTATCACGGAGGACTTCATCCTCCAAACATGTCATAGCAACCTATCTATTGAGATATTAGAAGTTATGGGAGTCGCACCATCCAACACATGGAAAGAGTTGAAGACGCACGGAGAGCAGGCCAAACGCTTCCTCAGAAGGAAGAAAACCGAGAGAAACCAACCAACGACTAACTCTCCGAACTCAAGCTTCGTCTCTCGTGGTAAAGGGAAGGCCCCTGCAGCTGCTATTGACGTTAATCAGACATCACAACAGTAACCCCGAAGACAGCAGACACTACAAGAAATCTGTTATTTAACGACCAAAATTAGTGAAGGGACCAGTTGACCGTCATTAATGTGCATACAATAACGACGGGTTTTAATCCCTTCATCGAGTGATTACAAACATTAGAGAAATAATGTGATATGGGATAACGGATTTATAATCCTTTCGTTGATTTGATCCTAATACCGTCGTTATTGGGTCTCCTTAAAAACGAAGGGATTCATTACCTTCATTGATGGGACTCCTAATCATAATTAGACTAAAATTAACATATTGCTATTAACACATCCCACATTAAAATCCGAAGCCCCACATTAAAACCCGAAGCCCCAATTTTACAAACCCCTTAACTCCTAATCATCCTCTAACCGCAATAATAATCAATTAAACCCTAGTTATAAAAATCCGCCGTTCTCTTTATCATCCCCACCTCTAAAACTCGTCGTGTTTCTCCTAGCACTACAACAAATTGCACTTTTCCACACGCTTATTCCCGACACATGGTTAAATACGTTGCCAAAAATCATGTTTTTCCCGACGATTTTAATTAGCATCGGCAAAACATATATTTTTCGCCACGTTTATAATTAGCGTCACTAAAAGTGTATGTTATTTGTAACGTTTTAACTTTAGTCGGTAAAAGTGTATGGATTTCACGACGTTTTTTATTTTCATCAGTAAAAATATATATTTTTAGTGATTTTTTAGGGTTGGCGTCGCTAATAATATGCATTTATCGCGACATGTTACGTTAGCGTCGCTAAAAATCTTTTTTTCGCAACTTGTTAGATTAGCATCGCTAAAAGGTCTACTTTTTTACGACGCTTTTTTATGCATCTGCGTCGCTAAAAGGCTCGTCCACCATATTTCGCCAATTCCGTCTTAGATCCTTTATTTTTGTTTGAGCGGGCTCCCAAATTTTCCAAACCCCGCTTCTAAAAGTTTTCCCCCTTCTGTTTTCCTCAAACATGCTCAAAATTTCCAAAACCCTCCCTTTCAAAATTTCTCTAGCTTCCTCCTCGTCCACGCCTTCCTCTCCCGCCCCCTCTAATTCGTCCTCCTCGACGGCGGCGCCTACATAGCCATCGTTGACGCCGCCCGAGTACGCCGGAGATCTGATCCCTCCACCCCCGTCGCCTCCGCCCCCACCGCCTCCGCCCCGCCAGCTGCCTCTCCTTCACTTCCCCTCGTTCGACACCTCCGCTTGTTCGCCGACCATCCCAATTGTTTCGGTTCAATAATCTTTCTTCTCAAATTTTGATTTTTTTTAATTTTTTTACCAGCAAGAAAGAAGAAGGAAGTGAAGAAAGAGACAGGACTTGGGATGAGGTTTAAGAAAGATGAAAACTTTGGTGAATGACATTCTGAGGTATTATTGCATATTTTTCTCATATTTTGAACAGGACGTTTTACTGATTTCTTTTTTGCTAACTTCCTATTTTTCAATTTTATTTTTATTTTCGGGTGGTTGTTAGTGGTGATATGATCGAGTATTATGATATTTCTGGATGTTATATACAAAGGCCTTGGACAATGGCAATTTGGGAAAGCATGCAAGTGAGTGCTTAGATTTTGCATATTATTGTGCTTAAAACTTGTTATTATGATGGAATATTATATAATTATAACAACCATTGACACTTTTAACTACGAGAAACTAAAGGAAAAAATTACTTATTTACAGAACATCATAACCCTCATACCAACATTAATATTTCTTTCTAGGATTCTGACTAGAACTTGGACTTTTTTTAATATTCAAATACTAGATTTTTGGATTAAAATTTGGATTATTGGGTTAACATCTTTCATGTAGTTCCTCCACATCTGATTTAATACGGGTCTTCTTAGATGTTTTGTTGTAATTATGGAACTTTTGCATATATTTCTGCTTGTGTTGTTTGTGTGTATAAGTGCACAGATGGTTCTATTGTGCATGAATGTTTGTTTTGTGTTATGCTTTTCTTTCAATTCTTATGTGTTCTTTTATTTGGGTTTCTAAATAATGTATACATTTTCCTGGTTTTGTGACACACATTCCGTCTCTATTTTTTATGACTATTTTAGGTTGCATGGGTTACAAATTCAGGTCAGAGTGAACTGGAAATTCCTATTGCAATTCGTCCCACAAGTGAGACTGTTATGTATCCATACTATTCTAAGTGGATTAGAAGTCACAGGGACTTGCCTTTGAAGCTTAACCAATGGGGCAATGTCGTGCGTTGGGAATTCAGCAATCCTGCTCCTTTCATTAGGTATTTATATTATAATCCTTCTGCACGTGCTTGGGAATTCAGCTGCAAGCTTTTATAATCCTAAATTTCGTATAAGAAAGGCTTAAGAAGTTCAGGGCTTCCTGTTGAACAGGAAATAAACTTAAATGAGGGTTGTTAAGACAATTAAATACACACGCACATGTAGTTTACCATGAGATAATGTTCTTCTAGTCTTGTTATTCTATTTATCTCAACTGCTCTAAACTACTTTATGTATGATATGCAAGACATATTATGCATCTTTCATTTGATATCTGATATTCCTGCTATATATATTAGCAGTTTATTTTTATCATGATTGAAAAGAAAATTGAATGGATCAATCACCTGTTAAATATGTGATTTTTATCATGGGATACTAATTTATAATGGGAGTAATGCCACAAAAGAAGTATTTCCCCATTGCATGGTGTCCAAACGGGGTGAAAGTAGACATATTTAGTACTAATTTAAATTGCTCTGATCATGTTACTGAGTTCAAATATATAAAAAGATGACATGATCAATTGACTTCTCGTTAGCCGGACGCAAAGGACAGACATATTAGGCACCTCCAAAACATCAACTTCATTCTCTTGATCGAAAATGCTCACATCTCAAATGGATATCTTATGTTTTTCAAACCATTTCAAGACATTATTACCTGGTACCGTACATTCTGTCTTTGCATTAGTCTAAATTGGAAATTCCTCTATAGGCTATACGCATAGGAATACGTTGATTTTGGAAACACCATCTATTGTTTACGAAGATCTAAAAGCTATTTTCTATTTGGTACTAGAAAAGTATATGCTTTTCTATTTCCTTTGTAAAAGAATTTACAGAAGGTGAATAAAACTGACATTTTGACCAAGCTTAACATATATATCAATTTAATCATTCTCACTCACTAGTAAAGAATGGATATGCGCAATTGGATACTTCTGTCCAGTTAGCCTCAACACATCCTTTCAAACGAAATATCACCAAGGTGAATCTTTAATCGATTATATGCTAATAAATATTGTTGTGCTTCATCTCAAAACATTTGTATCTCAAGCTCATGAAATATACAACAAAATTAACTCCGTACAAGGAATACGCCTTGATGAAGTCCTGACAATTTGTGTTCTCTTCAGGCCCCATATTTTGTTAACCCCTGTCGTCATTAAGCCCCAAATTTATGTCAACTCTAGTCCTAATCAAACCTCATTACCTTCCCTAAAAAAACTTTTATTTAGATTCTTTTCCGGGAAAATACATTAGAATTTTATAGTAATTGTTCGCAGGTGATAGACCACAGCATATCGGAACAAATGATCAGTGCTGTGATGGAAGTTGCAAAAGAATTCTTCGACATGCCTATGGAAGACAAGGCCGTATGCTATTCACTTATTCAGAGGATTTCAAAAAAGTCCCCAGACTTTACACGAGCCATGGCTGCAGCAATCACGAAAGACAATTAAGGAGGGACTGCTTGCGACTTGTTTACTATGGACCTGGCGATGAATTCATGCACCTCTATCCCCAAAAGCCCACCACATTCGGATACTCGACTCAACAAAGTTTTCATGCAGCTGGGGCTACAGCTAAGTGGGTTTCTATATTGTCAGGGATATCATTGTCAAATTCGTAGCAGAGGTAGAAGGATCGGCCGCCAGGATCCTAAAATTAATATCCCAGGAATTAGGACTAGGTGAAGATTACCTTAGCAGATGTCTTTTATATTTAGTACTAATTTAAATGAAGTATTTTCCCTTGTAGACATATATAATGGGCGTAATGCCACAAATAAAGTATTTTCCCATTGCATGGTGTCCAAACGGGGTGAAAGATGACATATATTGGTCATCCAATGCTAATTATTGCTTCTTTTGTGAGCTTGAAAATTTTCACTTGTATATTTCATATTTAGTACCAATTTAAATGTATGTAGGAGTAAAGAGTTTCTTTGGCAAGAAGGGCATACGGCTTTTGCAACAAAAGAAGAAGCAGATCAGGAGGTAATTACATTGTCCTTCCTTTATTATTCTTTGTCATTATGGTTTCTCAATCAGGATCAGAATTTTAGTTTATTTTATAAATCATGACAACCCTGATGCCAGTAGCTTACCCTTTCTCTATTACCATGGTTTTTACTCATATGGCATGTTATTCCTATCTATCTTGCATAATAAGGGTCATACTTTCCGTTTCCTTTTGTGTTTCACCATTAAAGATGTCGATTTTAAATTTAGAAGATTAAGCAGGAGACTGTCATTTGTTGTATCTGTAGAGGACATCATACAAAAGAGACATAATTATTTTCTCGGCTGAACATTTTTTTCTGTTTGAAGGATATGAAATATGAGCAGGAGCAACAACAACATCAACAACAACAAATGGTGTCTGACTTAGAGTCACAAGTGAAAGCTATACAGGAACTTTTTTTAGGCAGCCATCTTCATTGACTCCTCAAACTCGAGACCATGTGCAGGACTAGGTAATTAATTTTTTATAAAATCTCTTATATATTTTTATGATTGACTACTTGCACTTGAGAAAATAAGATTTTTACTTAATAAGATAATAACTGCTTAATTGATATTTTTTAATTATGTGATTTTTTTTAATTTTCTAGGCTATCCATGCAATATTAGGAGAGGGGGGGTAGCTCAAGTCTTCTTTTGACGATGATTAGAGATGAAACGATGTGTCTTTCCCAGACTTCTATTTTAATTTGTTTTAGATAGTCTCACGTATTTTCCTTTAGAACAATTGGGATATTAACACTTGTTATTAGTGTTGAATATTTGAGGATGGTGGAATTTTATTTATTGATGTTATTAATGAATGGAGTTTTTGATTTCTTTTTTATTCATTATTGGGTATTTTTAATATATTTGTGTTGTGAATCTTAGTTTCATGTTGAGAATAATATGATAGTTGCCTATGAATGAAAAAATTATCATTAATGTAAATTAGAAATTTGTAGTCTATAATGACGGTTTTATAAATCACGTTTTGTTCATCAACGAAGGGAAAGCACCATCGTTGATAGGTTACTAATTACTCATCATGAGGACTTTTACGACGGTATCTAACCGTCATTAATTGGTCTTTAACGACGGGGTTGTCACCCGTTGTTACACAATAATAACGGGCTACAAAACCATCATTACACAATAACAACGGGAATGAAAACCCGTCATTTAAAGTAACGACGGGAAAATATCCCCGTAACTAATGGTAACGACGGTAAAATATTCCCGTCGCTGATGGTAACGACGGGAAAATAACCCCGTCACTAATGGTAACGACGGTGATAATTACCGTCGTAAATATTAATGACGGTAATATGTTCCGTCGTTATAGACTCTATAACGACGGGTATTATATCCCTTCGTGACCCTTTAGCGAAGAGGGATTCAACGACGGGTGACGAAGGGATTTTTTCATGTCGTTAGCATACAATAACGACGGTTTTCAGCTCTTTAACAAAGGGAAATCCTTTCGTTAAAGACGTAATTTCTTGTAGTGAGAAGACTTCGGGTCCGAGACTCCAAAAAGAGTACTCATTCAAGGATGAAGATATTTCAGCTATTTTCGAATCCCTCCTTAAAAACAATAAGATCAAGCTGTTACCTATCACAAATCAGAAGGAAGCTGATAATATCTCGAATCCAAAGTACTGTGCGTATCACAGGAGGATCCTTCATCCCACCAAGGATTTCTTTACTCTCAAAAATAGCATCCAAACATTGGTTGAAGCCAGCGTCATAACGCTCAATTAAGCGAATGAAAACTCTGACAAGTATAAGAGTATAAACTGCTCTTTCACACTCTGAAAAGTATAAGAGTATAAACTGCTCATTCACACTCCGAAGAGTGTACAAGTATAAACTGCTCCTCAAAACTCTAACCGGTATATGAGTCTAAACTATTTCCTTTCTTTCACGGAAAGTTCCTGGAGAGTGCTATGCCTGGTATTCTTAAGGATAACTCGGTCATTCAACTGAATACAATGATAAACCCAATTTCGCAAAGAAAGCTGGGGGTAGATAATTCATGTAACGGTAAGTTCCCGGAAGAATGTTAAATGTAATATTCTTAGGGATAACCTGATCATTATAAGCAAAGTGATAAACACTAAGCTCCCACTCAAACTCCCGCTACGTCTGTGCACTCAACACTCCCATTGTTAGAGTCTGGACATAGTACTCGGGATTTTAATCATCTTTTTTTTAACAATTGTCAAACCTCTCCGTATTAAGTATTTGTCACTTAATATTAAGAACAACCTTTGAGTGATTTTTACAAATCAACACTCCCACTATGATTTGTACTCCCACTCTCACTGTTCACTTGGTCAAACCTTCCTATAGTTAGGATCACAACCAAAATCCACTCTCGATTCCTTCAATGAACGAGAGGTCCACTAATTGAGCGATCAAACCTATAAAAGTTAGGATTGTCTCAAATCCCCGCTCGGTTAAACCTGTAGACAGTTAGGACCAAAATCAGAATTCCATTTCTATGAACGAAAGGCTTTCACTCTCTCTTTCCCCTTCAGTCAAACCTATAAAATTTAGGACTGGAGTCAGAATTTTATTTTCGAATCAGGTAACTAATCCTATAAAAGTTAGGGTTATCTGAATCTTTTTGATTTTCAGAGTGGAGATCTCACTCCTAGTTTCACTTTTTCGGATTCTTGAGGTGGAGATCCCATTTCGAGTCTCCTTTGCAACTGAAAAGAATATAAAATTCTTCCTCTTCAGTTTTGGAAGATAGAATATAAAATTCTTTCCCTCCCATTCTAGGTCCGTCTTTGCCACAAGAGAAGGCACCGCTTATTCTCAACTCCAAATCCGTGTACTTCATGCATGAAGAATTTTATCCTGAATCCTAAGTAGGGATAAGTCAGCGCCTAACACACGTTGCCGGTTAGTCTTTGCCGTAAAAAGGATAAAAGCCCACATATTTGACATTGTGACAGGTTGTTATTAATAACACCATAATCTGTACCTTACACGCACGGAGAATTTTATCCCGAATCCTAAGTAGGGATAAGTCAACGCCTAACACGCGTTGCCGGTTTAGTCTTCACCGATTAAAAAAAACACCAGAATTCTAGTATGGAAAATTTTATCCCGAAACCTAAGTAGGGATAAGTCAGCGCCTAACATGCGTTGTCGGTTAATCCTTGACCGTAAAAAAGACAAAAGCTCACATATTCGATATTGTGACAGGTTGTTATTAATAACACCATAATCTGTGCCTTATACGCGTGAGGAATTTTATCCCGAATCCTAAGTAGGGATAAGTCAATGCCTAACACGCGTTGTCGGTTTAGTCTTTCACCGATTGAAAAAGACATCAGAATTCTAGTCTGGGTAATTTTATCCCGAAGCCTAAGTAGGGATAAGTCAGCACCTAACACGCGTTGTCGGGTAGTCTATTCCCATAAGAAAGACAAAGTCTACGTATTTAATATCGTAGCACTAAGAGAGTCGACTCTCTTAGCACAACGTCACATGCGGAACGGACTTAAACAATCCGCATGCAAGCATGTTTTAAACGGTGATCGGTAAAGACACATCAAATCCATTGATGGCTGAGGATTTGCTAAAAATCCTGAGTCTGCATCTGATACATGCTGTCAGGTAGTCTATTCCCATAAGAAAGATGAGGTCTACGTATTTAATATCGTAGCACTAAAGGAGTTAACTCTTTTAGCACAACATTACATACAGAACGGATTTAAACAATCTGCATGCTAGCCCGACTCAAACGGTAGTCGGTAAAGGCTCATCAAATCCGTTAATGGCTGAGGGTTTGTCAAAAATCCTATAAGTATAAAAGTCATTGACGCACCAGCCTTATTAACTGGTCTCGTGACTCGAGCATCCAACAACTTCGAGATAAGATTCGTATCTACAGATGAATCAGCTTTGACAGTTGGTCCTGCAACCCCAACTGTTAGGACTACTATGCTCCAATACATTAAGATCTTAAACTGTGTATACTCTAACAAACGTACGAGTATAAACTATGTTAACATCGGGCGATCCAAAACCCTAGGTCAACGCCGGTCAACGCGTAACCCTAGGTCAACGCTAGTCAATGCGTTACGATGAAAAAGTTAACACCGAGCGATTTGAAACCCTAGGTCAATGCCAGTCAACACGTAACCCTAGGTCAATGCAGTCAACGCGTTATAATGAAAAAGTTAACGCCGGGCGATCCGAAATCCTAGGTCAACGCTAGTCAACATGTAACCCTAGGTCAACGCTAGTCAACGCGTTACAATGAAAAGGTCAACGCCAGTCAACGCATTACAATAAAATTTAATGTGAATCAATATATCGTGATGAAGATAGTCAGTTCAAAGTCAACTCGATGATACGAGCCAAAATCAACTCACCAGTTTCGATTTGAGACTTCGACGATGGCCAGACGATAAACGCAGCACCGGGAGAACTTCAGCTATTCGTCAAAACATCGAATAGATTTAAAATCGAAGGAGTCAAGAGTCAAAGCTAACAACAGGTCTTTTTACACCGACTGAAGGTTGGACCGATCATATCCAAAATATTTCAGGTTCATCTATAAAAGAAACGAAACTGAAACTACTTTTGCGTAGCGGCCAATGACACTTTCTGAGTCTCGGGCCACTCGTCCAAGCTACTCAGCATAGTTGGTCTTTGGTCCAAGCCAGAACTTGAGGTGTCTCAGCTTGGCCGAGACATTTGTAAGTGTCTCGGCTTGGCCAAGACAATTATAAGTGTCTTGGCCAAGCCAAGACACCACGGGATGTCTTGGTTTGGCTTTTTCTGGTTTTGGCACGTCGAGTTTGTTTCCACCGTAAATTCGTCGTCCGGATTCAAAATTACGCAGTTCAAGATGCGTTAGAAAGCCGACGAGAAGATCTACAGGCTCCTATGATTGAATCATATGTGGAATAAATGGGACATGAGGGGTGCTCTGTCTTTCGTAAACGACGCGGGGCTCCCGATCAGCTCTTGTTTCCGTTATTCCAAAGTTCTGTTGCTTCATATGATCCGTCGACTCACTTCATGTGTTTGTCGTTATCAAACGAGCTTCTGTGACTTTAATAGCAACGTTCATCATCTTCTCTCTGTCGAGCCGTGTACGGGGACCTATAGGCAATTTTTGACGCCTACAGTAAGTTGTCGTCTTATAGAGTCAACAATAGTAGCGGTTCAAGCCATCTGGGTTGTGATCATGTCTGATATGACGTGGAGTGGGACACGTGTCGACAACTCAAGAAAGATTAACACTTAGTTATTTACAGGCTATAACAGTGACCCCCTTTCATTCGAACTCGGCTAGCCTAGTACGGGTGAAAGTTGAATAAAAAGTTAGATTTTTTTGCTTTCTTGATTTGTGTATCTTTCTTGCTTGCATTTGTCTCATGTTTTGTTTGAGTCCATGTTTGTTATAGAGTCGAGGAGACTTAGCTGTTATGGCGAATGGAGTGACTCGACCTCATACCTTGTTTATTGAATAAGATTACAAGGTTCTAAAATGCGTGCTTTGGGCTTATGAACATGCCAAGGTCTTGCTGTAAATATTTTCATATAGAAATATTTTTATTTTTGTTAATTTGAACCACGTACCTTTGGGTACTAGTAGGTCCTTCGGGTTAAGATGACTCGACCTCTGTGTGGGGAGTATTGCTACTCGATCTTGTACCTTGGGTTTATTCGCGATGACACCAAGGTCTTGGGTACATGCCTTGGGCTTAGGAAGATGCCAAGGTCATGTTGCAAACATTTTAGGTGTAAATGTTTATCTTTATTAATTTAAACCATGTACCTTTAAGTATCCATCAGCTTTTTGGGTTGAGACAACTCGGATTCGTGCCTTAGATATACTGCAATGACAACAAGGTCTTAGGGTACATGTCTTAGGTTTAGGAAGGTGCTACTGTCTTTTAGCTGACGTAGGCCGAGTCGATATGCATTGGTTTTACCCTGAGTAGGCACCAAGGTCTTTTGGTTGGTGACATGCCTTGGTTTTACTCATAAAAATGAGTCACCATGGTTTTATTGATAAAGATGATATCAAGGTCTATTGTCGATGGTGCGCCTTGATCTTACCTTGAGCAGGTGCCAAGGTCTTTTGAGTCGAAGCCGACCGAGTCGAGGCATGTCTTGGTTTTACCCCGAGAGGGTACCAATGGCTTTTGTTGATGGCGTACCTTGGTCTTACCCTGAGTAGGTGCTAAGGTCTTTTGAGTCAAAGCTGATCGAGTCGATGATGATCAATTGATGAAAGCTGCACATAGATATATAGCAGGAAAATATATATTGTTTGAAGATAGTACTATTAATTTGATTACCTTGGGGAGTTTTATGTGCCTTGGGCTTAGGCATGGAAATGATGCTAAGATCTTTGGTACGCACCTTGGGCTTATCCATGAAAATGATGCTAACGTCTTTCATTTTTATCACTGAATCGATGAAGATTGAGTGGCTAAGACCGCACATAGGTTACAAAAAAAATCTTTTATTTATGTATTTTAGTTTGACTACATTTTAGGGAGGTATCCTCTGAAATATTTTGCATTTCATGACAACCCTGCCGGTTCTTTAGCTGTACTCTTTATTTAATCTTGGGCGCAAGTTCTTGACTGCCTGGGTTGTATGGGACGGTTGCCTTAACCGGCTGGGAAGGGAATCCTACTTCAGCCTGGCAAGAAGAGAAGGGACGAGTTAACCTAGAGAGAAGGCATGACTCAGATTCGTGTCTTAGATTTACTCGTAATGACACCAAGGTCTTAGAGTATGTGCCTTGGACTTAGGAAGATGTCAATGTCTTTTAGCTAACAGACTAGCTTCTTAATAATCTCCTTTCTCCGATCCCTCTTGTCGGCTCTGTCTGGTATAGGGTCAGTTCTGGAGGGACCATTTGTCGCTTCCTCTCTTGGCAAGGGGTTGGTCCCTGTCGCTGACAAGGTCGTCGGTGATGTCGTTGTTGCTGTTGTGGCTGCTGCTGCTTCTGTTTTCAAGGGGTTGGTCCCTGTCGCTGACAAGGTCGTCGGTGATGTCGTTGTTGCTGTTGTGGCTTCTGTTTTAGCTGCCCTGACCACCTTCTTGTAGGCTCGGGCATCTTTCACATCCATGTAACTATGGGCCTTAGCCATCAACTGCACATAGTGTGGTGACTCGTTTCATAATGAGCAAGTCGCTCATTTCTCTCTAGGCCGGCCACAATGACTGACATCACGACCGTACTGCCAAGGTTATCAACTTCTGGTCTTTTGGCCTGAAACCTTTTGAAATAGTCCATTAGGCTTTCTTAGGGTTTTTGTCTCATCTAGAGCAAGACATGGAGGCAGCTTCAACTTAATATCGGCCAGAAAATGGTGTACAAAGTTTTGGTGGAGTTGTTCAAAGCTGTTGATGGACTTTTTAGGTAAGGAGTTCCACCATAGCTTGTCACTTTCTGACAAAGTAATAGGAAAATACCTACAAATGATCGGCTCCAGTGCCTGTAGCATGATCATTATATCATAATAATTCTGAGCATGCTTAGCTTGATCTCCTTCACCTTTGTATTTCTCCATGTGAGGCATCATGAATTTGTTACAAGTAGCATTCATGATGTTGTCAGCGAGGGGAGTGTTCCCCCTTATGTCCTAGCAAATACCTGAAAGATCCGGTCATAACTAGACGCAAGATTAGTAAATGAGGGGCCTAGAGTGGTACGAAGAAGCCGGTGATCGTGTGATGCCGCCACTGTAGGAGGCCCTTAATCATCATGACCATAGCTAGGGCTCTCCCCTATTGCTTCCATGTACTGCTAATGCTGCCAAGGAGGGGCCGCAAAACAAGTTTGTTGGCAAGGTGAGGGAGAGACATGCTCGACATAGTCTTCTTGTTGTCCAACTTGGGCTGCATGCCTAGGATGTAGGAGAATGAATGGCTAACCCACCGGAGGTGGATGAATGAATGATGATGAAGCTTGTTGGGGAGACATGCGGCTAAGGAGTTCATTGGTGAACGCATTAAACTATTGCTGAAAAGATTGAGATCTCTCATGTAGATTCTTCCAACTGGGCCTGCGTGACATAGCCCGCAAAGGATTCTTCAGGGAGTGGTTTGAAACTTCGACTAGGACGCTTAGAACCAGACATCTTATATGAAGAAGAATGGTAGGCCCCACATTAGGCGTCGAATTGTTGATGTCAGTTATCTAACAGGGGATTTGTTTGTGGATTAAAGTGGAGTTAGGGTTCTCAAACCCCTTCAGATGACTGGCTCTGTAGGTCGCTGTTCTTCCCTCCATATGAAGAACTCGTAAGAGGTTGGAATTTGATTATCCGGTTATTCCTCCGACGATCAAGTTAGTATATGAACTTGAGTGAGAAAATATGAGATGATGAAAATCTCGAAGTTGTATGGAAGACCAAAAAAGTTACCTTGAGCTGCATGACTTTGCTTTATAGAGGATCATAAGGGCAGATATGTAACTTGAGCTGAGTCCAAGCAGACAACTGACTCGGCAAACAGCTGACAGGTGTCAGCAGCTAGTGAAGATGGGTCATCTAGGGGGTTAGTATAAAGCGACAGCAGCTGCTTGGTGCTGACGAAGCCTGATGAGTCATAAAGATTTTTGGGCTAAATTAGTGATGATTTTTGACCATACATTTAATATGATGGTGACTGGCTATTGGCGGGGGGGGGGGGAGCAAGACTGCCTTTCAACTCGGCGTCGCGAGAAGGGATGACTCGGCATGGCGAGAAGGGACGAGTCAGGTTACCTGTCGAGAAGGGACAACTCCTTGCAAGAAAGGCGAGAAGTACCGCCTCTTCAGTCGTTTGGTGGAGGGTTGACTAACACCGCCTGTTTAGTCGGAATCGAGAGTTGTCGGCTGAGGTAGTGGACTGAGTGTGGAGGCTTGTGGGCTCGATCTGATAGGTAGGTTGGCAAATACGACCTTTCGAGTCGGCCATGTAAGTTGTCGGCTTATGGAGTCGGCCGTAGTAGTGGTTCGAGTCGTCTTGGCCGTGATCATGTCTAATCTGACGTGGAGTGGGACACGTGTCACAATTGCAGGCTATAACAAAGAGCAATCTTCACTTTTAAAATTATTTTAAATGAATAGAAATCTTCTCTTTATCATAATTTTTTTAAATGAAGACATTTTAGATGAATAATCATGGTGATTTGAAATAAAACCTTCTCAGAACCTTCTACAAAGCTTTACGCTAAGTTTAATATCATTTAGACACACTTGCATAGGCAAGAAAGTACAATATTTACTATATATTACATCAAAAAAATATTTTATTTGCTATATACAGACTTCAAAACATAGAGCGGTACCAAAAACAAGCCATCCCGTAAAATTATAGAAAATTTCTTATTATTTTAAGTAGAATATTTTTGAAAACTAAATGATTTCGATCACTTATTAATGACATATGGTTAGAAGTACATAATTGAAAAGACAAATTTAAAGTAAATTTAATAAGTACATATTGTTGGTAATTTAATTGAATTAAAAGTTAATAAGATAGGACTTTCTTGATATATCTTATACCAAGATTACAATAAGATTTAAAATTTCTATATTTAGTTGCAAATGTTAGAAAATCAAGTACTCAAATAAGTCCTGTCCTTCCATTAAAAAAATAAAAAGTCATGCCCTTGAAACTCAACAAAGTGAGTGCATAAAGGAGAGTGAAAATATCAACAAATTTTTATTTCTTTAAAATAAAGTATTCAAAAAACCCTAAACCCTTCGCAAACTCCTCATTATTGTTATCAACAAAACAACTAAGTTTTTCTAAAAATATATATAGAAGTTATTTGATAAGAGTTTATTTAATTGAAAAAAAACTACTACTCGTTATCTAAATACATGTAATAGGCAACTTAAATTTCAAGTATATAACTTGTCAATATATGAAAAATATAAAAAAAATAGAAAAAGAAATTATGATTGGACCCACCCATATATGTACTGGTGGACCCCACTTACCACCACTTCCAAGGTTCTCTTTTTTCTAGCACTAGTGTTTTCTTTCGGTTTTCAGAGCTCTTCTTGATCAGGTCCCCCGTTGTTTGATCTCTCTAGTTTTGTTTTCTTCATTTTCATATAATTGGATTGAATTTCTTCAGCGATTCTGTTCTTCCCCTGAAAATTTGGGAGGTAATTTTTTTTATCTTTTCAATAAACAATATACTGTACACTTCATAAAAGGTTTTACTTTTTCACTTGATGGGTTTGAATTTTTGCTAATCGTCTATGTTCATGTAGATTGTTTGAGTTTTTCTAAGTGGGTTTTGTTTGCGGATTTGTCTGCACAATTTTTGGTCAATAATTTGTTTGAGTTTGTAGAGGAATAATTCTTATGTTTTGGTTCTAGAATTGCCACTTGTGTATGCGTTTAGTTCGAGAGTAAACAAATCAACATGAAATTTAACTGTATTACTTACAAATTACGGAAACAAGAAAACCCAGATTGAGATTTTAACTATTTTCCATGCAATAATGGTTATTGTTTTTTTTGGAACATAGGATTCTAAATTTCTACGTAATTTTGGAAGTTACATAGTATGAGGTTTCATTCTATTGCTCTAATATTTGGTCATAGAATTATAATTTCTGTATTTTGTTGTTTTAGAGTAAACATGGCATATCGAAATTTCATGAATAATGTTCCTTGAATTACATGAAAGAGAAAACCCAGAAGGAGATTCTTACTTTGAGAAAACATGTAACTGGGTAGCTGCTGCTTCTAGGATTTAATTTTTTTTTCAATAATTTCGAATTCATATCCAATATGGTCTAATTTCAATTGTTTTTTTAGTGTGCTAGTTATATGTTGTAATTGATTGGATATTACATGTAAATAAATTTGGAACAAAAATTGCTTCATCCTGATTTCTATTGTATTCTAATGGCAATGGTAACATGATATATGCTAATAAGTGAAATACGTATAGTTTATTTTGTGTAGTACAAGTTTACTTGCCACATTTGCATACTTACTGATATTATTGAAGTAATGATGCAATTTTCCTTCTGTTTACTAGAGCTAAATTTACCTTTCTTCTTCACCGAATTTCTATAATTGAAAGCCAAAAGTAGCATATTCAATGCTTGGGTCCTAAGCTCCCAGTAGTTTACTGTAACTAAGTTGATTTTTTGGTACTTTAGGCTTACATGAAGGATTGGATTCATTGTACTAGAAGGTTTTCTATGACATGGTTTCAATGTCTGATTATAATTTTAGTTTTTTTTATCTCTGTGAACTCTGTTAATCGAGAATTTTCGTGAAGTTCTCATGAAATGGTTTCCCTTTTATACTATTTATCATGGAATCAATCACTATAGGATATTAGGATCCAAACCAGAAGTTAATGGTCAAAATTAAGGTCAGTTGACTAATCTGATATAACACAATGTTTACAATGAGCTGCACTTGGATTACCGGTTCAAATGTTCTATAAAGATAAAAGGTCCACAATAAATTTTCCACAATAAAATAAATATGTTCTTTTTGTGTTTGGTTGTACTCTAAGCATTCAGTCCGAAACTACATCAACAAATACAGACTATCTTGCATGGGTATGGGCCAGATACGGTATCTATTTTTACTTGGTACTTGGTTACCTGGATAGCTGATAGATACTCCTATTATATACCTAAAAATCTCATAAGGTATTCAAGACATGTCATCTTTCCATTGATAGAATGTATAGAGATGTTTCAAGACTAAGAGAATTTAAACCTAGTGTAATTTCATTTTACTTGTTGACGTGCATTTATGTATTTTGTCTACTATTTTCCTAAAAAAATGTATTGTCCACTTAACTAAACATTTTGACTATTCCCATAGCTATTGATTTATATAACTTGGAATCTGTTATATCTTTGGGTTATTCTGTTCCTGTAGATATGATGGCCTTAAATGCTACAAGAAGTAATTTTGATTTACACACATATTATTATATTACTGTCATATTCACGATGCACTATTTTTGTAAGTTTGAAATCTGCTGCATCCACGAACACATATAAATATATAGTGCTGTATCCATATACAATATCTCGTGCACCTAGCGGCATAATACATATCAGAATCATGATCTAAGCACGTGTCCTACGGATATGTCTATTTCATGTAATCCAGTGAAATTCATTGATTCTATTGGATGACTGTTACTGTTAACAGGTACAATCTACACACTCTTTTTAAAATGTTTGAATCTGGCTCAAGTCAAGTCCAATTGATTCTTGGGCAGCAAAAGTATTACACAATCTAAGTTCATTCACAAGATTTCTTATCATTCATTTCTTTATCGATTAAAATTTGTTTCCAGCTTGAATTGTTTCCATGGAATATGAGCCTCTAATTTAAAAGTCTGACTGGTGAAAAGTTTTAAGATCTAGATTTACTACAGTTGTCAATCCTAGAGCAGCTTTCATAGAAAACTTTCACCTTTCCTTGGAGAACATTGATTGTTTATATTGTAGCTTTTTAAGAGCTAACAACCATTTTATTTGAACAGCTGAGGTTATCTATTGTGATTATAATATAGGTAGATATAATAAATGACAAACGAGGTGAAGAACACAAGCTGTGATTTGCTTGAAGAAGAATCATCTCTCTTCAATATGGGTTTTGCAAGTGATGGGTTATCCTGGGTTAAAAGCATATGTCAATCGCTCGAGGTTTGTTTCGTTTCTGAGCCTTAAAAAGCGTTTAATTATTACACTTTGGTACTTAAGTTATGTTTGTAAGATGGTACTTGATTTGGGTATTATCCTAAATCTCTAAACTTTCAGTAAATTTCTTTTACACTGATTTTGAAAGGATCTTAAATTTATTTTTTTATTTTTGAATAATAATTATATATTTTATACACAGACATCTTGCAACATTTATGTTGACACCTGCAATAAATATGTCAATACTGCTGGTGAACATATAAAAAAGATATACGAAGAAGTACGTGATTGGGAAAATGAAAGTTTGTTTGACGATGAAGGGCCAATTTCTGATTTAGATTCGAAGCATGTTACGACCAGTAAGGTTCCCGGTGAACTGTCAGTAGAGCTTCTGAAGAGTTCTTCTAGTGAAAATCTACCAGCTAGCTGTCAGAAGCAACCAATTGTTTCACTGTCAAAAGATTCAGATCGAGTAGAACTTTCTTCTGAGTCTAAAGCTCAAGTACACGTTCAAGGAATTTCTTGTGATGGAATCAACGAGGAGCCACTTTCAAATGGAGTTGGACATTGTTCTGATGTCACAAAGGAAAATTGCAAGGAACTTCCAGATGATCAGACCGAGGAAAATTGCAAGGAATCTTCAGATGGGACAGAGAAAAATTGCAAAGAATATTCAGATGACTCAGAGAAAAATCACAAGGAATCTTTAGATAACACAGGGGAAAATTGCAAGGAACCTTTAGATGATCCCACAAGCCCACATGAACAAGATAGCATCCGACTTAAGCTCCAGCTTGATGGAGGACCATTAACTGTTTCAGTCCTTGCTCCACCAGCAGAAGATAATGGTATTGTTTTTAACAAGGAACATGAGTTGAAACCATGATTTTCTGCGTTTTTTTTGTGTATTTAACCCTTAAATCATGAGTATTTGCTAAGCTGCCCTGCAATCATCAACTTTGGAAAAAAACACACCCCAAATCAACAAATCAACTTTGTTCGATAGGAAGAGTAAAAAATTTATTATTTTGTTGATATTTTTACATGGCAGTTACAAATTAGCCCATCAAAGTTGACGATTTGTCTCTTTGAGGGCTATTTATTTTCAAATATACATAATCTAAGGAGTATACATACAAAATATCCCTTTTTCATTTCCTCTGTTGCTATTTCTCACCTCTTGTTTTATATTTTAATAAAATAGCAGGCACCTCTCTGCACACAATGGGATTTTGCGAAAATGACTATGTGCCGCAGGTCAGGCCTCACAAAATTGACACTTCTGGGCAATTTGAGGAAAATGGTATTTTCTTTATTTACATTCTCACCTTATTTTTTTAAATGTTTGTTGGTCCTAGCTCTCCACATATGCCTTGTCCACAGAAGAATTGGATGACATTTCAAATTCATCTCTGCAGCTGCATTTTTGCATTTTGATTAGGAATATTGCTATATGTCATGGTGCATACATACGATATTGGGGTACAGAGAGTTTTTTTTTGTACTGTCTATTAAGTTTTTTTAAGGGAAAACAATCTGGATAATGATATGTTGGTGGATGATTTCAATTTCCTATGTCAAAGTCGTCCAAGAAAATCTGTGTAGAATAGATCTCACGAATCTAGAGATGGCGCCTAGCTTGTGGGAACATAAGCGCAGCTAACAAAATTCATATAGGATAAATATAAGAAACTACGTGGGCATCTTAAGGAAAGCATTGCATCTAGTATCAAATTTCATCAAAATCAGGTTTAAGGAAGTGAAAGTCACTCCTGAATCTTTTTATTGCCCTTTAGAACTTATCAGTTGGTTTTCTATGGTGAAATCGAAGGGCCAAGTCTTAGGTTCTTGTCGTTGTTCAACCAAACAGAGCAAGCCCCACTGAAACAATCTTAAGAAAGATAAATTCCGTGTTATCAAGGCAGGGAAGTGCGCTGTAGCTTTTTGAGTCTGTGAGTAACTCCTGAAGCTATTGCCTATTCCCAAGCACAAAAAATAGCTGCAGCTTCAACAGCAAAGGTAGTTATTGGAATTGGGGCCTCACATTAAAAAGAGATCACCAAACTGAGAAGGATAAGGTAGTGTGTTATAGAGTCATGAAAGAGCCATTTGTCTGATGTGCTCGACATGTAGCTTTTAGGGGAGGTCCCTCCTTTCGGTTTGATCTTGTCATGCAGAAATAACTCCTTTGCTGCAGTCTCTTATCACTTCAGAATAATTAAGGTTTATGTCTGAGCCCGTTGGAAGACCTGCAGGAGATCTGTTCTTGTTTGCAATTGCTATAAAAGAAGTAAAGGAGCAAAAAAATTACCCGACTGAAAGGAGAGCAGATGAACCCAGCTGAGGTAGGCTACTTCCCTAATGAAACTAATATAGCATAAATGTAAGAACCAATAAATAAATAAGAAAATGGATATGCATTTCCATTGCCTCACCACGTAAGACATGAGGTTTTGAATCGGTTATAGTCAGTATTAAGAATATAGTTTTGACAGTCAGAAACTTATCTCCACCTGTTGTAAGGTGGTGAGAACATAAAGGATATATGCTACTCTGTTCTGAATGTCCAGAGTTTGTAAAGAAGGTGAATAAATCTGCACTAGAAGCAGATAATTGAAGCATTCAGGAATTCCAAGACCTAGTGGCGGAGCCAGGACCCATTAGGTAGTGGGGGCAAAAAATTATACATGAAATATAACATCAGACGTCATTGCTTTAAAGAACTCTCGACGTTATCTTGATAGTTATGATCTTTTCAAAATTTATCCATGTCCTATTTAAAAATATACAATTAAATGCTATTTTGTATAATTTGATACAATAAACTACTACTATAAATTGAGATAATAATAATAACATAGAAAATAAAAGTTCCACTGAAAACGTGTTTCGATCGATTCTAGCCATTGTTAGGCCATGTTTTTTTTATTAAGCAACTAAGCTTTACCCACTATATCACAATTTTCAAGATTTGCTCTTGTGCAAAAATAATTCTAATAGAATCTTATGCAAAGTATTTAGAACATATAAAGCTTAAAGATTGTAACTATTCTTTCCTGAAAATTCCTAAATCATTCTATCTCTCCTGTAGTCGCACCTTTCGTTTTGATTTTCTCTCAAAAGGGATTTATCCATAATGACGACAAAGGAAGAAGGATCAATTAGAGATAATTAGGATTAATTAATGGGTATATTTATTTAGTTAAATAGGCCTTATTAAATTAATTGCAATTAGTAAAAAATCCACTATACAATATGGGCTCTATTTAAAGTACATGTTATTGTAATAAAAAGTATAATTTTTTAAACTTACAAGTGGATTATAATAAAATTAAATTGTAAATCCCCTAATAGTTATGTGCCTAAGAGACCAAGTGGGAGCAAATACTTAGCTAGGGTTTTAATACTAGAGTTATTATATAGAAGGGGTATATAGCAAAACAATTTTTTTGAGTGGGGGCATTTTCCCCACTTGGTCTCTTAGGCACATAACTATTAGGGTATTTACAATTTAATTTTATTGTAGTCCATTTGTAAGTTTAAATAAATTATACTCTTTATTAAGTGGGGCCAAATACTTAGCTAGGGTCTTAATACTAGAGTTACTACATAGAAGGGGTATATAGCAAAATAACTTTTTGAGTGGGGGCATTTGCCCACACTCACTTGAATGTGGCTCTGCCACTGCCAAGACCAAACCTCATAGATTAGGATTGAAAATAGAGCTTGCATATATATACATTTATGGCAGTACATAATGGTGTATCACTTGCACATAATCTATAGTTGGAATTTGTTGCCCATACTGTATATTCACCAACATATCGAAAAGAAAGTGTACTTAATTACATAGTACATGTTTTAATTTAAATACCCCTCCTTGGATATATACATACACTTATTCAAACATGTACTCAATTATATAACACATGTTTTAATTTAAAATACTTGTCATGCACTTCTTGGATGTATATCACACACATACCGTACACTTCTTGAAACTCATTGGACATAGGTCAAGTTTGTTTCAGCTTGTACCAGTTCAAAACTATGATTTAAAGGGTGTTTTGGGTAGCGGGTTAAACAATAATCAGTTTTCTTATTTGTATATGTATGTACAAAAAAAAAATAAAATAAATATAAAACTGTTCTAGAAATTTTAATGTTCATAACAATGAATGAGAAACTAACAATGATCTCCTGTAAATGATTATATATACATACATGTACACATAACACATACACATACACATACACATACACATAAACATGCCCATACACATACAGATAGATATACATATATATAAATGGATATGTATATATGTACGTATAGCAGTATCCACATGCCCTACCTTTTACAAATTCGGTGTATCTTGTACACATGCCCGCATCCATACCGTACGCGTATCTGTTTAACTTAGGTGTGGCATTATATGGAATGCTGGACTAAACTTTCATATACGAACGGAGAAGGACTTGAAGATGATGAAGGCACAAAAGTTTTTCTGAAATCAAAGTAAACACGTAGAGTTTTGCTCATGAATAAGTTTTCTAAAGCATCCAAAAGGTTTAGAAATTTTCTACAGAGAAGAACTGCTATTCCACAAATGGTACCCTTCATCCCCAGCTTCAATTCATCTCTAACTTTAAACATCACAGGTTAACTAATAGAAAATGTCTTTTGAATAAGTTTTCTAAAAGCATCAAATGGTATTATATGTTTTCGCCAGAGAACCACTATTCTGCAAATGGTAGCCTATATCCATGGCTTCATTTCATCTATGGCTTTAGTATCTTATTTCTATTTGTGTTCCCATAAAATCCTGCTATTTTAAATCTTAGGAAAACAGTTTCTACTAAGAAAATGCGGCTACATGCCAGGGTGAGGGCACAATCCCCCTCCCCACCTGAAGAAACAAACACCTCCGCGGCCCCACCCCAAAAAAAAATAAAAAAATAGCAAAAGGATAAAAAAAGACTGCAAGAACATCAGTCATATAATAAACAAATTCAATGAAAAACCAGTAACAAAGTGCAAACAGAAAGGAATAGAGGGAGAGAACCCTCCAATCACTAAAACTTGGATCTTTTACCATAAGAATTGAGGGAAAGGACACAACTTATATCCAGCTTGTGATCTTAGCTCTCTGTGCTGAGTTTTTATTCTACAGTTGTGTACTTTATTATTGTCTAGCTTTATCCTTTTTTCTTGCTCATAATACTCTTGGCCTTCTGAAAATTCTCCATATGTAACAGTACATGCAAATATTGGTAGAATGTATCTGAATTGTTTTCTTTCTATCTGGCATAAAAGCCAACCTTCGGATAATTGGTATCCTTAACCTTTTATTATACTTAACTTTCACTAAATATACTTATGGTCTTTGTACTTTTGGATGTTGCAGAATTTTCAGATTCTGATGGCAGGGACGATTTGTCTTCTGGTACCTCTACTATGCTTAATCAGAATTCAGAAACAGAAAAATTTGAGTCCATAAAGAATGAAGATTTTTTCTATATTGCTGAAAATAATGAAAAGAATATGCCGTTCAAGGTAACCTGAGATATGTTTGTATTTCATATTAAGTATTTTTTGCTGCCAACATGCGTTTTCTTATACTGCTTGCTAATGCTTGCTCAGTTGTCCATGGGTATACCCATAAAGGGCTCCATTTTAGTACATCTTAACTAGTCTTGTACTGGGGCAATGCTGCGGGATATTTTAAGGCACATTTTTTTTTATCAAAAAGAAGATGATTCCTGTTGTGCACAGCGGAAATTTCGGCAGAGTTTCTGGTGCACAATAAGAGAAAAAGATCAATAAGAATTCCCGTCTCACAAAGGAAACAAGAATCTGAAGCGAATATCTCAACAAAGTGAGATATCGGTTCTTCCTCTCATCAGTTCTAGGATTGACTTGTCGAGGGGTCCTAAAACTATTACAATGGCCACAAACACAAACAAATCAGTTTTTACGTGGTTCGGCAAACTGCCTACGCCCACGGGGCAAGGAGGGGGATCTACTATTAGAGAGAAAAAGAATACAAATGGATTTACGACTCTCACAATCTAAACCCTCAAATAGGCTCATTGCTTTTCTTCTCAAGAAAAGGTCAGCCTCCAAAATTCTTTTTCTCTTCACAAAGCCCTAGGATTTCCCCTGCTGCAGTCGCCAAAACAGAAGCCCTCTTTTGCTTTTTCTCCGTAGCCGCAAAACCTCTGTCCTTTGCCCAGCCCCTGCGCACCGCCCTAGGAGAGAAACGAAGCTATATATATAGCAGATGATATCGGGTAATCGGGTTTTGTCCGCTGGACTCATCGCTTTACATGGCTTTTCTTACGCTCGTGGTCCCCACGCTATCTTCTCACGCATTTTTGCTAGCTGGCCAATCTCTTCCCGCAGCAGGTGTCACTTCACGTGGCTTTGAGAAGCAATTTCGAAGCACTTGCTTTTCCTCACGAGAAAAGTTTCGTTTGTGGCCACCACAATTCTCCACCTCGGCGAAGTTTTTTCAAAGCTGAGCCGACACCAACAAAAAAAATACCTCACTTGTTGCGTCCAGTATGAAGTGAAACAATTCACGATAACTGACTCAATCCACAACAAGTCGAGACCTAAACGAGAATGCGAACACTCTCCAAATATCGGTATCAACCCATCAAATCGATCTAAACCGGCTGCATCGTAAAGACTGCGTACGTATCCTCTTGTCCAAGGAATCAAGCCTTCACGTAGTTCACCCAAAACGATCTCCAAAGGCCTCAATCCATTAGAAGAGTTCGTAACCCTTCTTTAACATCACGATCAAGTCTACGGCTGATAGCACCTCCAATGGTCCCAAACTGAAATAATCCAAACATCTCCACCTGAGATGAACCAATGGCCATATCCAAAATACGTTTACCAGCTGCATTCAAATCAAAATCCAACTCATCATCTGCATCCAAAACCAATTGATCCCGAAGCTGTGTCATCTCAGCTAGAATCCCAAATGATACAGTATGATCTGGATTCTGGAGTAATCTTCACTCAATGTGGAGTAGCATCACTCTTCACCCGTTGCGATGCCTCTAAGGTCTGTCTAAAACTCTCCACCTGCTGAGAGTCAAATAGCTCCCTCATTGAAGCCTCAACCGAAGTGACACAATCAGACCTATCTTCCAATAGAGTTTTACCTCCAATTACAACAGTTGACAACTCTTTAATAGAATAATCCAAATATGTCGAAGCCTCATTCCAGAAATTCTTTTGCAAACCATTGCTCGACCACAAACACCGATCCTCCTCGAGCAAGGCACGGTTCTCCAAATTTGTCACCCTATCTAGTTGTCCTAAGATTTCTTTTCCAACGAAGTGTCTCAAAATACCGTGAGCTCGGCTCCAATACAGAAACAGATCCATCTTGTACCTCCCATCAAAATCAGAATAAAGTACCTTCACCTTTCTGTCCATCTTACACTTCTTCTTGTACCTCCCATCAAAATCAGAATAAAGTACCTTCACCTTTCTGTCCATCTTACACTTCTTCAAACTGTTAGAGACTACTAGGACTTTATCCATAGGGGATTTGGTTGTAACCCAAACACGCCTAGAACATCCACCAACAAAGAAAACCAAACTTTTATTACCTCACAATGATGTTCCCTTGGAAGGCTCCCAAACATCCACGTGAACTCCTCCAGAACGATCCTTAGCACGGTGAATAGAAGTGTCAAACTTCACCTTGGTCTTCTTGCTCACATCAACATGTTCACTGGACTTCAAACTGCAGGTCTTCACACCCTCTTTTAATCTATGCGAGGAATCAATACTAGAATGGCTAAACCCCAAATACCACAGTCAAGTCGAATCAATAGAAGTCGCCAGTTCTCCACCTGTCACTATACCTCCAGTCAAGTAATACAGGTTATTCCTCCTGACGTCCTTTATCACAATCCGAGAGTCTTTCATAATTTTGAGAACCATGTCCTCAATTCGAACATTCAGACCCTCTCCAATCATAGCTCCAATCGAGATCAAGTTCTTTCTCAAAGAAGGAACATATCTCACATCATTTAACTCCCTAACAGTCCTGTTAAATATTTTTATGCGAATTCTTCTTATCCTAAGAATCTGGCATGCACGGTTATCAGCCATGTACACCATATCACTATTCAGCTTTTCAAAACTAGAGAACCATTCCCTTCTAGGACACACATGATAGGTCGTACCACTATCTAACATCCACTCGGATTCCTCCGAATAGCTACACGTAGGACTGATAGAAAAAGAATAAATAGAAGAGTCAGAAATATTACCATCCGATACGATGTTTGCTTCTGATGATGGTTGCTTCCCTTTTCCTTTCTGCTTATTCTTCATCCATTCGTCGAGCTTTGGACAGTCTTTCTTCCAATGACCAGTCTCCTTGCATCAAACACACTGATCTTTTTCTACTCTAGACTGTGACTTTCAATTCTTTCGGTTTGGACCATTCCCTCTTGCGGCCAACGCCTCTGCTACCGACTCAGTCGAAGTCTTCTTATCCTTCTTCTGAAGCTGATAATTCACCAATTCAATAATGACCTCACTATACGAAAGAGATGCCTTCCCATTAATCAAAGTAAGGACGAATGTCTCATATTTCTCGTCAGGCAAGGAACTCAATAACAGCAACGTCTTGTCCTCATCTTCAATCATGACATCCACATTCGCTAAATCCATAAGAAGCTTTGTGTAAGTGTTCATGTGATCTCTAATTGAGGTTCCCTTCTTCAACTTGAAATGATAAAGTATCCTCTTCAAATGCAAGCGGTTCTCAACATTCTTTGTCAGATACTTACTTTCGAGAATCTTCCAAATCTTCTTTGCAGAAGTCTCATTCATCACATCATATTTTAGATCTTGAGTCAAACAAGAGCTAATCACATCACACGCCGTTCGATTCATCTTCTTCCAAACATTCTTTTCAATCTCATCTGACTTGCAATCTAATTCCAAGGTATCTTCTAAATTCTGCGCGTTCAGCGCATTCAAAATCTCGCATCTCCATAATCCAAAATTATTTGTGTCATTAAACTTTTTCACATCTATCTTCATAGAGTGGATATTTAAACTCTGAATGGTCTTCGCGCCAGAAGCACCACTCTCGACACCCGAAGCACCTTCTTTCTCCGATATCTTTCTCAACGCACCAACGAACGAAGAATAGATCCAAAACTAAAAAGATAAAGAGTCTTTACCAAAAGATCCCATTTTTATCACCAAATGAAGTCCTAGACGAGCCTCCAAATTGATCTACTACTCCAAATAACCCAAGAGTAGCCTGAACTCTGATACCACTTGTTGTGCGCAGCGAAAATTTCGACAGAGTTTCTGGTGCACAATAAGAGAGAAAGATCAATAAAAATTCTCGTCTTATCAAGAAAACAAGAATCTGAAGCGAATATCTCAACAAAGTGAGATATCGACTCTTCCTCTCATTAGTTCTAGGACTGACTTGTCGAGGGATCCTAAAACTATTACAATGATCACAAACACAAACAAACTAATTTTTACGTGGTTCGATAAACTGCCTACGTTCACGGGGCAAGGAGGGGGGATCTACTATTAGAGAAAAAGAATACAAATGGGTTTACAACTCTCACAATCTAAACCCTTAAATAGGCTCCTTGCTTTTCTTCTCAAGAAAAGGTCAGCCTCCAAAATTCTTTTTCTCTTCACAAAGCCCTAGGATTTCCCCTGCTGCAGTCACCAAAACAGAAATCCTCTTTTGCTTTTTCTCCGTAGCCGCAAAACCTCTGTCCTTTGCCCAGCCCCTGCGCACCGCCCTAGGAGAGAAACGAAGCTATATATATAGCAGATGATATCGGGTAATCGGGTTTTGTCCGCTGGACTCGTCGCTTTACATGGCTTTTCTTACGCTCGTGGTCCTCACGCTATCTTCTCACGCATTTTCGCTAGCTGGCCAATCTCTTCCCGCAGCAGGTGTCACTTCACGCGGCTTTGAGAAGCAATTTCGAAGCACTTGCTTTTTCTCACGAGAAAAGTTCCGCTTGTTGCCCCTACAATTGCTCTGATACCAAATTGTGGGGGCCACAGCGAAACTTTCGGCAGAGTTTTTGGTGCACAATAAGAGAGAAGGATCAATAAGAATTTTCGTCTTACCAAGGAAACAAGAATCTGAAGCGAATATCTCAACAAAGTGAGATATCGGCTCTTCCTCTCATCAGTTCTAGGACTGACTTGTCGAGGGGTCCTAAAACTATTACAATGGCCACAAACACAAATAAATCAATTTTTACGTGGTTCGGCAAACTGCCTACGTTCACGGGGCAAGGAGGGGGATCTATTATTAGAGAGAAAAAGAATACAAATGAGTTTATAACTCTCACAATCTAAACCCTCAAATAGGCTCTTTGTTTTTCTTCTCAAGAAAATGTCAGCCTCCAAAATTCTTTTTCTCTTCACAAAACCCTATGATTTCCCCTGCTGCAGTTGCCAAAACAGAAGCCCTCTTTTGCTTTTTCTCCGTAGCCGCAAAACCTCTGTCCTTTGCCCAGCCATTGCGCACCGCCCTAGGAGAGAAACGAAGCTATATATATAGCAAATGATATCGGGTAATCGGGTTTTGTCCCCTGGACTCATCGCTTTACATGGCTTTTCTTACGCTCGTGGTCCCCACGCTATCTTCTCACGTATTTTCGCTAGCTGGCCAATCTCTTCCCGCAGCAGGTGTCACTTCACGCGGCTTTGAGAAGCAATTTCGAAGCACTTGCTTTTCCTCACGAGAAAAGTTCCGCTTGTGCCCCCCACAATTCCAAATATAATTATTTATATTGAAAAAGACAACAACAATTTTTATTGTTGAGATAATCCTTTTAAGCATTTTCTTTTAGCCATTAGTACTTGAATTATGCATGAAATTTATTAAATCAATTATATTCATAATAAGGGGCAAAGTAGAATGAAAAAAGAGAGTAAAGTGAAATAAACTGCCCAAGTAAGAAAGTATATTATAATTAGAGACAACTTACTTTCAACTCATTGTGTCCATTGCTAAGAGTAGAAAGCTTCTCTCCGCCATAGAAATAAAAAAGAGAACTAAATGTAGAAAGCTTCTCTCCACAATAGAAATAAAAGGGAACTAATCAAACATGTCGATAGGGGCCTACCAGATGAAAATGAGATTATGTATATGCATAATAGAGGGAGGGGTTATGTAATGGGATATGAATGAGTTTACGATCCATGAAATTGATAGGATTAATAGGTGTTAAAGGGCTACTAAATTAAGAGGTATTTAAATGAGTGAGGTTAAAGAATTTGAAGGGGTTTCAACAACGGTGGTAGAGATGAAAAGTTTAGTTGCTAATTACTTAAGTAATTATTTTTATGAGTAAATAGGTTGAAAAAGGAAGAAGAAAGAAAAAAAAAAACCAAACTAAAGTCAAAATAGCCACAAGTTGCCAAGTGGCTATCTAGGGCCTTACTTTAGTATACAGATAGATAGATAGATAGATAGATAGATGTTGGTTTTTTGGATATTAGTCCTTGAAATCTTTTATATTTTGAAATTAGTTCGTTAAATCATTGAACTTGTTATTAGGTCCCCCAATTCTTAAGGTATTTTGAAATTAGTCTCTCAAATCATTGAAGTTAATATTAATATTAATATTAATATTAAGTCCCCCAATGCTAAATATAGTTTGAAATTAGTCCCTTGAATCAAGAGTAGTAGCAATTTGCGGGATTAATTTGAAACATCTTATGATAATTGGGAGACCTAATAGCAATTTTACTGATTTTCGGGACTAATTTCATATAACTTAAGAACTGAGGCACATAATAGCAGTTTCAATGATTTAGAGGCTAATTTATAAATATAAAAGATTTAAGGGACTAACATTGAAATAAGCATTATTATTTTTGGATATAAAATTTGTCATTTAAAAAAAAACCCATTTTATTCCTGTTATGTTTCATGACGTGGTTTATTCATTTAGTCTCTCGAAGGGCCAATTAATCTCGCCTTCTTATAAGCCTTGCATGTGACTAGCGTTTTTAGATGACATGCACTGGAAAATAGTTCTAGAATATATCAAGCAAGGCTTTAAGCCTTGCTGTATGTTGCAGTTTTGTTTTGATAGTTTTAGGAGATTCATTTTTTCCAAATCGGAGTTATAATATTCTGGGTATTGATGCTTTAAAAATTGAAAAATACTAAATTACAAGAATAGTAGACACAATTGACATTTGATGATTTTCAATTGTAGAAAAATTACTATTCTTGTGCAAATAAATTTGCGAACCTGATTAAGGTTTCTCATAAACATTTAATATTTCTTTTCAAGTTTTTGTGAGGACCCATATGGCTTGAATCTTGCTGGATTCATAAGGTAGCTAAAGTGCTGCTGCATAATTGGTTCCGGATAGCAGAGGGTATTTAGTATATAATTTCATCGTGCATATTACTTATCCCCAAAGAAATATTCTTTTTTGATTGTTAATAGCCATGTTGGCATATTACTTATTTTCTTCCTTCTCCATAACATAATATCATGTGCATTGTGAAATTAGATACTAAAATAGACTAGATAGATATACTAGATTATATGGATAGAATTGATATATAGAAGGGGAAAATATTTTTTTAAGATAAAATTTAAGAAGTTTACTTTCTGACATCTTACCAGTTTGATGCCTTTTTCTGTCCAGTTGTTAATATCTGGCAACTGACATTCTTCTACTTTCTTCAGAAAAAACTCAGGAATATATTTTCTGACATCTTACCAGTTTGATGCCTTTTTCTGACATCTTACCAGTTTGATGCCTTTTTCTGTCCAGTTGTTAATATCTGGCAACTGACATTCTTCTACTTTCTTCAGAAAAAACTCAGGAATATATTTTCTTCTCGGAAGGGATATAACTCTGCAAATTATCAGTACAGGAGTAATGACTCAGGAGCGCAAATCAAACAGATGAGTTCTGCTTCATTTGCTTCTAGTGGAGATTTTAATCTTAATTTATCGTCAAATCAAGAATCCATTGATTCAGGATGGGAGCTTCTGTAAATCAAAAATAGCAGAATGGCATAAATACCTAAGTCTGAAGGTAAACTTGCTGCAATTATACCTATAAAAGACATTTAATTTAATAATAGGCTGGAATGTCCTCAGTCTGGCTTAACATTGGGCTTATGCCCTTCTTCTATCATTTTAGCTTTAGAAGTGGATATTAGTAGAGATCTTTTGTTTTGATTGAAAATTTTGGCCATGTTCCTAGGTTTGAGATAAAATGTATATTAGCAGGGAGCTTTCTCTTTTTGCCTTTAAGCATGGTGCCAATATACATTTTCTTCATTCCAATGAGATGGTGGTCATCATAATGGTTTTAAAATTTTTTCTGGTGATATAGATTACTGTTTGGATTAGTGTGGTATTCTTATTAGTTTTGAGTAGATTAACTCCTCTTTTTTTTGGATTGCTGGTTAATACTATATTTGACCTAGGGGTCTATTTGCAACAAAAAACTATAGAGGTAGTAAACTGAAAACGATGATAGTACATGGATCTGTGAGGGAGAAGCAGGAGGAGGAGGAGGAGGGGGAGGAGGAGGGTTAAATTATGGGTTGATGAGAGAGATGAGGAAGATGAGAGGATGAGGGTGAGGGTGTATTAAAGTACATTCAAACATGTTTGAAGGGGATGAATTTTGGGTCAAGGAAATTAGAAGCTTGAATAAAAAATGTGGAAGAGGGTGAAAGAGCAAGTTTTTAAACTTGGAGAACCAAAAGCAATTTTCGTAAAATGTTCTGTTATGAAACAAACTGATAATTTTATTCATGAGAAGGAGCAGAGTATATAGGGTACAAGAGTGGATATGGTCATGGGTTAATTACCCACTAACCCAATAACTAAACATAATTTAATAACTATCTAATTTAACGCTCCCATAAGCTAGAGCATAGATATCAATCATGCCCAGCTTGCTACACAACATAGAAAAAAACTTGGGATGACGTCGCCTTAGTGAGAATATCCACCAATTGCTCTGAGGTAGGTGTAAAGGGATTACAAATCACATTTTCATCACTGCGTCTCTAATAAAATGACAGTGAATCTGGATATGCTTCTATTCATGAAAAATAAGATTTTTGGCAATGTAGATAGTAAACTGATTACCACAGTGCATGAGCATTGGTCGAGGCTGTAAAAAGCCAAGTTCTAGCATTGGATTTCCCAACCACATCATCTCACGTGTAGTATGTGCCTTGCCCTATACTCGGCTTTCGCATTAGTGCGAGAAACTACATCCTATTTCTTGCTTCTCCAAGTCACAAGATTTCCTCTAACAATGGTACTGTCAGTTAGTAGACATTCTGTCTCCCATATCTTCTGCATAGCCCGAGTCTGAATAGGTTAAGATATGTACGTTACCATGCTTCTTATACAATAACCCCTTTCCAGGTGAACTTTTTACATAAGCAAGGATCCTTGAAGCCGCTCCAATGAACCTCTCTAGGTTTGTGCATGAAACAACTCATAACTCAAACAAACATAAGATATATCAGGCCTAATAGCTGTAAGGTATATTAGCTAGCCAATCAATCTCCTATATTGTTTAGCGTCTTCAAAGAGTTTGCTATGTTCACACCAAAGTTCCTCTGCTTCCATTAGGATACTTGCAAGCTTGCACCCTATAAGACCTATCTCTTCCAAAAGATCCAAGGTGTACTTTATTTGAAAAAGAAGTTACCCATGTTTTTTGTGAGCCATTTCAATCCCAAAAAAGTATTTCGGCTTGTCCATATCCTTTGTCGCAAAGTTGTTCTTCATATACTCCTTAGTTTTTGCTAGGCTAACTATATCACTCCCTGTTAGTAAGATGTCATCAACATATACAACTAAGACCACTAATCCACTAGTAGTATGATGAATGAAGACAGAGTGATCTGAATTGCATCTCTGAAAATCAACACCAGAAAATATCTTACTAAACTTGTTGAACTATGTCCTTGGACTCTATTTGAGCCCATGAATTGCCTTTTTCAGCTTGCATACAATATCCTCCCCCTGAGCAACATACACTGGAGGTTGCCCTGTATAAACCTCCTGTAGATTATCACATACAAAGACATTCTTGACATTCAGATGGAACATGGGCCATTCCATATTAACAGCAATAGAGAGTAGGATACGGGTAAAATTCAGCCAAGCAACAGGTGAGAAGTTGTCAAAGTAGTCCATTCCATACGTCTGTGTATAGCTTTTAGTAACCAGCTTGACTTTATATCTATCCACTGAACTATCCGGTCGATACTTCAAAGTACAAACCCGGCGACAATGAACTATGTTAGCCCTCTTAGGAGCAAGCACCAAATTGCAATCACTCTAGAAACAAGTGCATATATCTCCTCATCCATAGCTTGCTTCCAAGCAGGAACTAGCGTTATCTCTTGATAAGACCTAGTAAAGATACAGAAGACAAGGACAAAGCAAACTGGAGAAATTACAGGATAAGATGATCATAAGAAATAAAATGAGAGATTGAATGAGCAATTGTAGATCGTTTACCTTTTTTGAGGGCAATGGGAAGATCAAAGTTAGAAGGAACAAAGAATTGATGATGTGTAGGATCTGTAGCTATAAGTAGAGATTCAGCTGAGAGTTATGAAGAAGCAAGAAGTTTTGGTCTTCGAATGTACACTAGTAGAGGTTTTGTTATAGGTTTAGTTTCAACTCCAGAACTCAGCGCATGGATTGTAACACATTCTTTTTGAACCAACAAAGACACACTTAATAGATCTAGCATATAGCCTGCCGAAACCAGGTCTCAAATCCTGATAAAAACATGTGCACCTAGACATTCTAAGAACAATAGAAAACATGCTCTTGGTAGGATAAATACATTGGAAAGAAATTTTCTCATTAAGAACAAAAGATGGCTTTCTATTAATCAAATGGAAAGCACACAGAATAGCATCAGATCATAAGTGTTTTGAAACTTGCATGTATTCTTCTCATATATAAAGCTCATATACCCTCGACATATTCTTCTCATTTCCACACATCTTCTTGAGAGTATACCACATCTTCCTAGCTATTTTCAAGAACATAATGGCACAACTGATTTTCTCCTCCATGTTGTTTAGAAGCCATGTCATAACATAGTATTCTCCAGATCTCCAATCAGTATAGCTGGATTCTGTAGAAGCTGGTGGATCCTCTAACAGGTGCTTCAACTTGTTTTGCGCACCAATAAAAATTTGAAAAGATTGAGACCACAGCAATTAGTTAGATCCATCTAGCTTCACAGTTGTTCCCAGTAAAGTCTTGGGAGCCGTAGTCTCCAAGCAGAAGATGTAATAAACACAATCCAATTCTCTACGGAAGCCATGAAACCAATTAAATAACTAAATGATAGGTAGCTAGAATCAGTAGTTAGATAACCAGATAAATAAATTAGCATGTTGATCTCATAAGAAGCATCAAGTTGACTCCATAAAGCAACTAAAATCAGAAATCAGAGGTTTGAGTTGACTTAAGATCCTCAAAAGATAAAGGTCAGCAGCAAGCAATAGCAGCAGCCACCTCAAACAGCAGCAGCAGGCAGAAAACAACATTAATAGGGTAGAAGACATCAGTCACAGTGCCGAAAACAGCCCACAGCCAGAAAACAGCAGCAGGATCTCAGAAAATAGCAGCAACAGTGTAGAAAACAGCCTATAGGCAGAAAATAACAGCAAACACTAAGATTTTGGCAGATCTGGGAATAAAAAGTAGCAACAGCACAAATCTAGACAGAAAATTGCAGCAGTAATGCAAATCTTGTCCCTCCGGTCAGCGGTGAAGGGCTAATGGGCGGTGGTAGGAGCCGGTGACACTGGCTGGGAGGGTTGCCGGTGGCAACGACATGCCTTGGTAGTGTTGCTGGACCAGTAAAATTAGGGTTAGGGTTTGGAGTAGATTAGGGTTAGGGTTTGCATTGGTCGTGGATATTAGAATGACTTTTAGATGGAGGGCTGAGGTTAAGATCTATTTCATAACCTGTGCTCTGATATCATGTTAGGAAATAGACCAATAAATTTATTCATGAGAAGGAGCAGAACATATAGTGTATGAGACTGGATATGGTCACAAGTTAATTACCGAGTATCCCATTAAATAAACATGATTCAATAACTATCTAATTTAACATGTTCAGTCCCACAAGGTCCATCGAAAATGCCTCTTTGATAAAACTAAAACCGCTTTGAAGCTTACGATAGGCTGTCTTGACATCATGTGCATAAGCAACCTCTCAGTATAGCCTAAGTAGTACTAATACCACAAGTTTGAACCCAGTTTAACTTGCTTTCATCACAACGACCTTTCACTCCTTTATATGCATAGCAAGATTTGAGTGTGAGGCTATTGTGGGATGCGGCGTATCTGACCTTTCACTCCTTTATATGCATAGTAAGATTTGAGAGTGAGGCTATTGTGGGATGCGGCGTATCTGAAGGCTTCTTCACGGGTACCTCTATGGCAACCGTGGCCATGAGGATTGTAGTATAGTACTTGTTGTTCCGATACCCTATAGAGTGGAACTTCGGTGAGATGAATAAAACTTACAACTACTCCTATCGCAGCAAATGCCTAGCACAATCCTATAGTTTTCGGAATTAGAATGGTGTTTAAGCATAATAATAGTAATGCAATGTACACTTTAAATTGAACATGCTTCTATAGAAAATGAGCAATTTTTATTACCACATTTGCCTTGATCTTCGATGGCAGTAACCACACCCTCCAGCCTCCAATCAACGCCAGCAGGTTTATGGACTCATACTTGATTAACCTCGGTGACTCCTCAAACTCTGGCTCCTAAGTATAATCTATCGTGTAAGTAGCCAAGAACTCTTCACATGTGAGGTCGGTGAATTGGCTCACGCCCAAAGTGTAATTATGCTCCCCCGCATTGGTGAAATTTATGAACTTGACGATGTTCAGAATATCTCTAATCTTTTTGCTCTCTCCGACTCATCTTTATAGACTCATCCATACTCAGTCATCCACAGATCATGTTTTCCTTCTAGTTCATGATCTAGAAGAATGTTGTAGTCAACTGCTTCACATAACCCTGCAAGATCAAGAACAAAAGTAGACTACAGTAACACGCTGGTGTCATGCTTTTGAATCACATTTTGTTCTACCTTTTCCCACCTTTCACTTGTTAATTCTGTAGAAACGGCGAAAACGGAAAAAGAGAACAGGAAAAACGAAGCAGAGATAATTTTTGGTGCAGGCTGGTCGACTGAGGGCTTAGGCCGGTCGACCGGACGTGCACACTATAGGCTGAGAAATTAGCCCCTCTGGCCGGTCGACCGCGAGGAGAAGCCCGGTTGACCGAACCTTGTTTGTTTTACAGGGTTAAATTTTGACCTTCTGGCCGATTGACCGGATGCTCATGCTCGGTCGACTGGATCACGTATTTGGGCCATGTTTTAGTTTCCTGATTGGTTTGGGTTTTTGTTTTGATATAAATAGGAACATATTTTCTTAGGGTTTTAAGGGGCGAATTTGAGCAGACATTGGGAGGGTTTTTGAGCACTTTTGAGGGAGAATTGATGAGAGATTTGAGAGCTTTGTTTGAGGGTTTTATTTGTGAGATTTTGTGAGATTGTAAACCCTATTTGTATTCTCTTTTTTTCTATTAGTAAAATCTCCCCCCTCCTTGCTCCATGGATGTAGGCACATTGTCAAACCACGTAAATTCGTTGTCTTGCTGTTTGACACTTGAATTTTGGTTATTTTGATTACTTTCTTCTCGTTCATTGGTTTGTGATTCGTCCGTTGCGCACAACAAGTGGTATTAGAGCCCCAGACTATGCTTGGGGTTAGGTGGAAGAGCAGAAGGTTTAAAAGTTCGTATTGAGGACATGAGTCTCAAGATTGTGAAAGGCTCTTTGATTGTGATGAAGGGCGTCAGGAAGAATAACTTGTACTACTTGACTGGAAGTACGGTGACATGTGGAGTACTGACGACTTCTATTGATTTGACTAGACTATGGCATTTGAGGCTGAGACATTCCAGTATTGATTCCTTGCAAGCTTTGACAATGTAAGGATTAGTGAAAGGTGCATCGACCTGCAATTTGAAGTCCTGTGAACATTGTGATGTGAGCAAGAAGACCAAGGTGAAGTTTGACACCTCTATTCACCGAGCTAAGGGACTTCTAGATGTGGTTTACGTGAGCGTTTGGGGGCCTTCCGAGGAGGCATCATTGAGAGGTAATAGATATTTGATTTTCTTTGTTGATGACTGTTCTAAGCATGTATGTGTTGTAACCAAGTCACGTTTGAGTGAAGTCATAGTAGTCTTCAACATGTGGAAGAAGTGTATAGACTAAGACAGACAGAATGGTCAAAGGACTCTGTTCTGATTTTGGTGGGAAGTACAAGAGGGATCCGTTTCTGCGTTTGTGCCGAGCTCAAGGTATTTTGAGACACTTCGATGAAAAGGGAACATTGGGGCAACTAGATGAGGTGGCGAAGTTGATGAATCATGCCTTGCTGGAGAAGGTTCAATGTTTGTTGTCAAGCAGTGGTTTGCAGAAGAGTTTTTGGGCTGAGGCTTTGACATATTCGTGTCATTTTATTAACAAGTTGTCGTCTGCTGTGATTGGAGGTAAAACTCTATCGGAAGTTTGATCTAGTAGAGTTGCTTCAGATTATGGGTTGCTTCGGATATTTAAGTGCCTAGCCTATTGTCACATCAAGGATGTAAAAATTGATCCAAGTGCAATGAAGTTTGTAGTTCTGAGTAGTAATGTCACTTTTGATGAGGCTTCGATGATGGAGGCTATTGACTATCAGAAGGTGGAGAGTTTTGGACAGATAATAGATGTATCGCAGTGGGTGGAGAGTGATGCTACTTCATGTTGGGTGGAGATTACTCCACGTTTTCCAGATCATTTTGTATCGTTTAGAATTTCAGCTGAGGTGACACAGATTGAGGATCATATAGTTGTTGTTGATACAGATGATGAGTTTGAGGATCAAGAACCGGAGGGTCAAGTTCAGGATCAGGATTTGAGTGCAGCAGGTGGACACAGTTTAGATTTGGCTATGGTCGTTGGCTCACCTCAGGTGGAGATGTTTGATAATAGTGTTTCTTCTACATATAGGGTTGAGGGGTTAAGCTCCAAGACAAAGTTGGTGTGAAGAGATGCAAGTTTGAAAGAGAGTTTGTCTTTTCATTTTGAGACCATCAGGGGTGCATCAGCTGCAGATTTGTTAGTATTGGCAGAGTTTACACCAGTTGCTTGATTGACCCGTTTGTGTGTTGTAAGCTATTAGGTAGCTTGATTGGTGCAAGGGTGTATACAAGGCCAAGATTTGTCACAGACCGTTCACATTATGAGCACTTGGGTGCATGGTCTTGGAAGAAGACACTTGGTGACGGTCGTGAAGTTGGTGAAGGTTTGAGAATCCTTTAAGTTGATTGAGGTCGTTTACAGCCATTTGGGTGAACTACGTGAGGCTTGATTCCTTGGGCAAGAGGATACATAGGCAGTCAGTTTGATGCAGCCAATTTGATGAATTGACATCGACACGGTGGAGATTCTTTGAGATTGGATTTTCGATTTATTGTGGATTGAGTCTGTTGTCGTGGATTGATTCCACTTCGTATTGGACGCAACAAGTGGGATGGATGGTTGTTTTTGAGGTCGGCTCAATTTTGGGGAAACTTCATCGAGGTGGAGATTTGTAGAAACAGCGAAAACGGCGAAAGAGAACAGGAAAAATGAAGCAGGAACAATTTTTGGTGTAGGCCGATCGACCGAAAACGTGCACACTACAGGCTAAGAAATCAGCCCCTTTGGCCGGTCGACCGCGAGGAGAAGCCCGGTCGACTGAACCCTGTTTGTTTTACTGAACCCTATTTGTTTTACAGGGTTAAATTTTGACCTTCTGGCCGGTCGACCGGATGCTCATGCCCGGTCGACCGGATCGCGGATTTGGGTCCTGTGGTCGACCGGATGCTCATGCCCGGTCGACCGGATCGCGGATTTGGGTCCTGTTTCAGTTTCCTGATTAGTTTGAGTTTCTGTTTTGATATAAATAGGAACACGTTTTCTTAGGGTTTTAAGGGACGAATTTGAGCAGACATTGGGAGGGTTTTTGAGCACTTTTGAGGGATAATTAGTGAGAGATTTGAGAGCTTTGTTTGAGGGTTTTATTTGTGAGATTTTGTGAGATTGTAAACCCTATTTGTATTTTCTTTTTCTCTATTAGTAAAATCTCCCTCTCCTTGCACCGTGGACGTAGGCACATTGCTGAACCACGTAAATCCGCTATCTTGCTATTTGGCACTTGAGTTTTGGTTATTTTGATTACTTTCTTCTCGTTCGTTGGTTTGTGATTCGTCCGCTGCGCAGAACAAATTCCACAATGAGCTATGTTTGTGCTTCGTAGGCTCTTTGGCATGCATGCTCAAGTTTTATTTTTATTGTACTTAGAGGCTGTTTGATTGGGAACAATACCCAAAGAAAAGTATAATAGGAAACTTATTTCCTCTTAACACTTCCTTTTCTCTTGTTTGGTTCATCCTTGAAATCATCTTCAAACCAAGTGGTGACATAGCATCCTTCTGTTGGTTGATGTGACATATACTTAAGTAAAACCATTTCATGGATTTTTTTTGTATGGAAGTGCGAGGAAGCTCTCTTTATAATTCTCTTCTCGGAACCCACCCCGCATCCCCCCCAAATAAAATAAAATAAATAAATAAATAAATAAAAGGACAACACATCCCAACTTCATTTTCTTTGGTTTTTAAGAAACAACCAAACATGCCCTTAACAAATTCATCCCAGTTTTATCTCCATACAGTGTGTGGAGCTGATTATGGGATGCATTATATCCATCTGAGCTAGGACATGTCACATGTCGCATTCTATCTATAATGAATGGATAATATTGTTAGCTCACTCTTCGGCCTTGATGCCAATTTCAGTTGCATCACTTGTAATTTAATGTGATTGTGTAGATTTTCTGCAGGAGTGTGATAATTTTTACAAAATATCGAGTGATTTCGATCTTGCTTTTACCGTGTGCAATACTTCTTAATAAATCTTGCGACTTTTAACTGCACACGATCTCTCCTCTTTGTTGTGCAAATGACTGGGGAGCTACTTGAAGATAACAGCCTATGATGGATTTGATACATGTAGGCCTATCCAAACGGGTTGGCCCGGTCTGACCTGAGAATCTGTGTCTAGGTCGGGTAAAATGGGTGGCCTGGACTCGGACATGGAGGCCCCGGGCTAGCCTAGATTTTTCCTTTTTTTATTTTCTTTTTTTTCAAAAAATTGCTTTAAAATTATTTTTTTACAAAGAAAGGAATTTCTAGAGTAGTTAAAATATGCTAAATTTTGACAAAAATTCAATCATATTATTAATCACTTATAATTATATAATTTGCAAATATCACAGAAATTAAAATGATAAAAATAAATTTTTTATTATTAATCACTAACAATTATAATTTTTTTTTAAAATTATCGCATCACAATAGATGAATACATCCCAACTAGGTTGACATCTACTCATCTATATTACTATCATTTTTAACTCATTCTAAAATAATTTATCACTTATTTATAGCTAAAAAATAAAAATTACAATATACTTTCTTCTCTCTATCTCAAATTATCAACTCATTAAGTCTATCTTCAATATTAGCTTTCTGGTCGATGCCTTGAGTTCTCTTCTTCGATCTCTACCAATCTTGTAGGCACGCTACTTTCTCTATGGTAGACAGGACTAACGATGTTCTGTGGTCGTCGATCAAACATCCTAATATGCTGAAGGTGGATTCCAAAGCTACTATAGAAACTTGCATTGTTAGTAAGTCACAAGCCATGATGAAAAATATATGATATGAAACTCTTCCATATACTCTCTACCATTGTAAAATATCGAAATCAACATTATTTTGAGAATTAACTAAAGGTGCAGCTAAATATTGCTTAACTTCAAAAATTTCTCTTGATGATGATCCAGATCCAGATCCACCGCTACTATCAATTAGCCTCGCTATCATCAATTGCCTATCAAAAATCTTCCCTTTGCCTTTTCTTGAGCTTGTAGAAGCTATAGGTTGAGGTGTACTTACACTAAACCTACCTACATACTCATTAAATAATCTTTGGAAATAATATTTAATAGTGTTATGATGAGTAAGAACAATAATAATTTGACCATTATCAGTGTTTATTATCATATTCTCTAAAAGAATTTGACAAACTTTGAAGGCCAATACCCTTCAAGCATTGATCAATAAGAATCCCAAATCAAAAGTAATAGGAATAGGTCTAAAATATTTATTAAATTTACTTTCTATTTAATAATCATATTTCTAAAATAATTATCCATGTGATAAGTAGTAAAAAAAGTTTGAATACTTAAAACTTGTAATGCAGTTTGAGTAATAGTTGGATAACAACAACTAGATAATAACATAGTAGATTCATAAAATACTTATAGCATCTCTTTTACACCACATATAATTGTCCATTCATCATCGGTTAATCCATACATACTACCAGAGCAAGAACTAGAAGCATAAAAAACAATAAAATCATTTATAATTTCTTCATACTCTATTGTTACATTTAACATTGCATAATTGAAATTCCACATGTGGTCAACATCTTTTAGAATTAACTTATGTTTTAAAATTTTCTTTAAAATAATTATTTTCATCTTTTAAGTCTTTGTTCAGAAGCATTAAGAGCATAAGTTATAATCCTAACTTTTTTTATTATGAGTTTAATTTCATTAAATGTACTTTGAACAATTAAATTTAAAATATGACACATGCATCTAATATAAAAAATATCACTATGACATAGCAATATCAAAGATGATTTGATATGATCTACAGTTACATTATTATTACTTGCATTATCTAGTGAAAGAGAAAATATTTTTTTTTAAAAATTTCTAATTTTGAAAGTTCTTCCATTTTTAAACTTGCAACATTAACACCAATGTGTGAATCTTCAAATTTAATAAAAGAAATAACTCTTTTAAATATTAGTCAAGTGTTATCAATCCAGTGTGCTGTGATACATAAATAACCAGTTTATGCCTCTAGAAGTCCAAATATAAGAAGTTAGAGAAAATTTACAGTTCAAGCTTTGAAAATCAGAAATTATTTTTGTTTGTTCCTCATGATAATGTTTTAAAATATCACGTTGATAAGATTGACGAGAATTTTTTTTTTAAAATGTGAGATAAAACTATCACTAATCATACCCTCAAATGCATCATCTTCTACTAATTTAAAAGGAATGTCTTTAAGAACAATAAATCTGATGATGCATTTCCTGGCTTTAATTACGTTGTATTTCAGGAGCCGAGGCTACCATAGGTAGATGATTGAGAGAGTAGAGACTGACAGATGTCTCCTTGAAACGTTGCTTCTTGAGCTCTATTGTGTTTTTTCAAATAGTGTTTAAGGTGGTTGATGCCGTTGTTATGATGAGCCTCAAAGATATAGCTGTACAACATACATTTGGCCTTCTGGTGGTGCCGTGTTGATCCATAGTGACTTTTATCTTCTCAAAAAAACTCTACACATCAGATCTCGGCCTTTTAGGAGCTATTGGTTATCGCCACTAGATTTGGGATCAACATTGGTAGTAGTAGGAGTAGCTGTAGGAGTAGTAGGACTCATTTTAGGAGTCAGAATTTGCACTTCATAATCGGAGGATGAAGCCATTGGAATTAGAGAATTGGAGAATATAAGAGAGATAAGAGAGTATTACAGAGAAGCGGATGAGTTTGGGATGATAAAATCAAATGAAAACCCTCTTTATTTATAGAGGTATCCCCCTAACTAAATGACCAAAATACTCGCAAATTTTGGTCTTTTTATCGTTTTGGCGGTATTTTGGTCAAATGACCAAAAATACATGTTATTAGCTATTTTCTCAGCCCGAACTAGGCCGGGCTTAGACACCCGACTAAGTCCAACAGCTACCCGCTGTTTCCATGTCTGGGTCTGGACCAGACCCGGACTCGGGTACTTCGGCCTGACCATTTTTCTGGCTGGGCTAAGCCGAGCCCGGGGTAGATTTCACTAAACCGACCTGGATTGGGGCCTGGAGCCCGGTTAGGATTGGATTTCCAGGCTTTTCCCGAGTCCGGGCCAGGCGCTGGCCTAGCCGGATCCAGGCCGACCACCCGGCCAGGTCCAGGTAGGTGGCTCCTTTGGACTCCCCTAAGTAGATGTAGATTTTAGTTACTATTTCAGAGTTCTATACATTAGGGATTCTCTTGTGCGTATAACTTATCAATAATTTGCTCGAGAGAAGTTTGCGTTTTCAGGCTATGGCAATCACTGGTTGAAATATTAGCACTGCAAGGGATAAATCCATGCATGATACGTATGGATAAGCCAAAGATCCATCTGTAATGAACATCACGACGAATATTTTATTTCCATCCGCAAATTATTGTCAGACCTCACTTACACAACATTATAGTTGCAGCTCTTTCCATTCAAGTCAAGCCAACTCATAATAGAATTTCATCTCTCAACATAGGACACGCATTCAAAACATTGATGATGATGACTCTCAATACTGTTTTTACGAAGTTAGTAGAGTTTTGTTTCGGGAACCCACATTCTGCTCAATCTGTCAAATGTCAGCAATTTTTGATGGATGGTGACCCACAACGCATGTTTGGGAAAATTTAACATCCCCCAAACAGTGTTGGACTAAGTCTAAGTAGGAGGGGAAATGATAAGAAGGAGAGCATTGTTTTGTTGTGCGCAGCGGAAATTTTGGCAGAGTTTCTGCTGCATAATAAGAGAGAAAGATCAATAAGAATTCTCGTCTCACCAAGGAAACAAGAATCTAAAACGAATATCTCAACAAAGTGAGATATCGGCTCTTCCTCTCATCAGTTCTAGGACTGACCTGTCGAGGGATCCTAGGGGATCTACTATTAGAGGAAGAGATACAAATAGGGTTTATAATCTTTCAATCTAAACCCTCACACAAACTCTCAGATCCCTCACACAAAATCTCTCTCAAAAGGGGATGCACAAAACCCTAACACAAAAGCCGCTGTAATTTTCTTCACCAAACACAGCCGCCAAGCATCGATTTTCTCCTCTGCTTGCGCGCTGCCAAAAGAAAAAAAAATCAGCCGACTTTGCACGCCCCTGCCTTCACTTGCACTATGTCCAAATCAGCCGCCTGCAATTCTTTTGCCCCCTTACTTCGCACACCATCGAAAAATACCCTAGCATGGGTATTTATAACAGCTTCATAATTGTAATCGGGTGGGCCATCACACGCAGCAGAAACGAACCGCTGTCTCACGCGGAAAGAAACCGCTCTCCGCACGTGGTGGCCCCCACGATCTTCACAATTCTCCACCTCGGTGAAGTTTTCCCAAAACTGACCCGACACCAATCAAACAAAATGTCTCACTTGTTACGTCCAGTACGAAGTGAAACAATTTACGACAACAGACTCAATCCACAACAAGTCGAGAACCCAAATGAGAATGCGAACACTCTCCAAATATCGGTATCAACTCACCAAATCGATCTCACCCCCATCAAAATCCAAACCGGCTGCATCATAAAGACTGCCTACGTATCCTCTTGCCCAAGGAATCAAGCCGAATATAGTTCATCCAAATGACCGCGAACGACCTCAATCAACTAGAAGAGTTCGTAACCCTTCTCCAATATCATCAACTCTGTGCCTGATAGAACTCCAAATGACCCCAAAGTGTAACGAATCAAATACCTCCACCTGAGGTGAACCAATGGCCATATCCAAACTACATCTATCAGCTGCACCCGAATCAAAACCCAACTCATCATCTGCACCTAAATTCAAATGATCCTTAAGCTGTGTCACCTCAGCTAGAATCTCAAACAATACGGTATGATCTGGAGTAATCTTCACCCAATGTGGAGTAGCATCCCTCTCCACCCGCTGTGATACATCTAAGGTCTGTCCAAAACTCTTCACCTGCTGAGAGTCAAATAGCTCCATCATCGAAGCCTCAACCGAAGTGACACTACCAGACCAAACACCTAATTGAGTTTTACCTCCTATCACAGCAGTTGACAACTCTTTAGTAGATGGTTCGAATATGTCGAAGCCTTAGTCCAGAAACTCTTCTGCAGACTATTTCTTGACAACAAACATAGATCCTCCTCCAGCAAGGCACAGTTCTCCAAATTTGCCACCCTATCTCGTTGCCCCAAGATTTCCTTTCCAATGAAGTGTCTCGAAATAATGTGAGCTCGACTCCAATACAGAAATAAGTCCATCTTGTACCTCCCACCAAAATTAGAATGAAGTACCTTTACCTTTTTGTCTATCATACACTTCTTCAATCTATTAGAGACTACTAGGACTTTCCCCAATGGGGATTTGGTTACAACCCAAACACGCATAGAACAACCACCAATAAAGGAAACCAAACGCCTATTACCTCCCAATGATGCTCCATTGGAAGGCCCCCAAACATCCACGTAAACTCCTCTAGAACGACCCTTAGCACGGTGAATAGAGGTGCCAAACTTCACCTTGGTCTTCTTGCTCACATCAACATGTTCACTGGACTTCAAACTACAGGTCTTCACACCCTCTTTCAATCTATGCGAATAATCAATATTGGAATGGCCAAGCCCCAAATGCCGCATTCTAGTCGAATCAATAGAAGTCGTCACTTCTCCACCTGCCACTATACCTCCAGTCAAGTAATACAGGTTATTCCTCCTGACGCCCTTCATCACAATCTGAGAGTCTTTCACAATCTTGAGAACCATGTCCTCAATTCGAACATTCAGACCCTCTCCAACTAAAGATCCAATCGAGATTAAGTTCTTCCTCAAGGAAGAAACATATCTCACGTCATATAACTCCCTAACAGTCTCGTCAAACATCTTGATGCGAATTCTTCTTATCCCAAGGATCTGACATGCATGGTTATCAGCCATGTACACTACACCACTATCCAGCTTCTCAAAACTAGAGAACCATTCCCTTCTAAGGCACACATGATAGGTCGCACTACTATCCACCATCCATTCAGATTCCTCCGAATAGCTATCTGTAGGACCGATAGAAAGCGAATAAATAGAAGAGTCAGATATATTACCATCCGATATAACGATGTTTGCTTCTGATGATGGTTGCTTCCCTTTTCCCTTCTGCATATTGTTCATCCATTCGTCGAGCTTTGGGCAGTCTTTCTTCCAATGACCAGTCTCCTTGCACCAAGCACACTGATTTTTTCTAATTGTAGGATGCCCTACTCTAGACTGTGACTTCTAATTCTTCCGGTTCAGATTCTTCCCTCTTACGGCCAACGCCTCTGCTACCGGCTCAACTAAAGCCTCCTTATCCTTCTTTTGAAGTTGATAGTTCACAAGTGTAGCAGTCACCTCACTATACAAAAGAGATGCATTCCAATTAATCAGAGTAAGAACGAAGATCTCATATTCCTCGTCGGGCAATGAACTTAATAATAGAAACGCCTTGTCCTCATCTTCAATCTTGACATCCACATTCACCAAATCCGCAAGAAGCTTTGTGTAGGTGTTCATGTGATCACTAATTGAGGTTCCCTTCTTCAACTGGAAACGATAAAGTCTCCTCTTTAAATGCAAGCGGTTCTCAACACTCTTTGTCAGATACTTGCTTTCGAGAATCTTCCAAATCTTCTTCGCAGAAGTCTCATTCATCACATCATATTTTAGATCTTGAGTCAAACAAGACCTAATCACACCACACGCCGTTCGATTCGTCTTCTTCCAAACATTCTCTTCAATATCATCTGGCTTGTCATCTAACTCTAAGGTATCCTCCAAATTCTACGCATTCAGCGCATCCAAAACCCCGCATCTCCATAATCCAAAGTTATTTGTACCATTTAGCTTCTCCACATCTATCTTCATTGAGTGGATATTCAAACTCTGAATGGTCTTCGCGCCTGAAGCACCACCCTCGACACCCGAAGCACCTTCTTTCCCCAACATCTTTCTCAACACACTAACGAATGAAGAATAGATCCAAAACTAAAAAGATAGAGTCTTTTACTAAAAGATTCAACCTTTATCACCAAACAAAGCCCTAGACGAGCTTTTAAATCGATCTACTCCTCCAAATAGCCCAAGCGTAGCCCGAGCTCTGATACCACTTGTTGTACGCAACAGAAATTTCGACAGAGTTTCTGGTGCACAATAAGAGAGAAAGATCAATAAGAAATCCCGTCTCACCAAGGAAACAAGAATCTGAAGCGAATATCTCAACAAAGTGAGATATCGGCTCTTTCTCTCAAACAGTTCTAGGACTGACCAACTATTACAATGGTCACAAACACAAAACAAACAATTTTACGTGGTTTGACAAATTGCCTACATCCACGGGGCAAGGAGGGGGGAGATCTACTATTAGAGGGAGAGATACAACTAGGGTTTATAATCTTTTAATCTAAACCCTCACACAAACTCTCAGACCCCTCACACAAAATCTCTCTCAAAAGGGGATGCACAAAACCCTAACACAAAGGCCGCTGTGATTTTCTTCACCAAACACAGCCGCCAAGCATCGAATTTCCCCTCTGCCTGCGCGCTACCAAAAGAAAAAAAAATCAGCTGACTTTGCACGCCCCTGCCTTCACTTGCACTACGTCCAAATCAGCCGCCTGCAATTCTTTTGCCCCCTCACTTCGCACATCATCGAAAAATACCCTAGCATGGGTATTTATAGCAGCTTCATAATTGTAATCGGGTGGGCCATCACACGCAGCAGAAACGAATCGCTATCTCACGCGGAAAGAAGCCGCTCTCCGCACGTGGTGGCCCCCACGATCTTCACATGTTTTGTATGCTTTACAAATTTTGAATTTACCTCCAGCACACCAATTTAGTTTGTTTTGAGTTTGCAAAGAGGACTTTCAAATTAAGTCCCTCAAAGCATTAGACTAAAACTCCAAATTTACGGTGATGACTGAGAATTATAGTTTTATACTAATTTTAACATGGCCTTGCAGGTTGAGCGTCTTTTTTTATGGGTCAAAATCTAGACCTAGGTATGTAGCGGTGTAAATTTTAGAAATTCCACTTTAAAGTCATGGTTGGTGAGATTTGAATTTGGTTTACTCTAATATCATTCTGAATTAAATTCCTCTAACTATTATACAAAAACGCTGAAGTTATGATGATGATCAATGATTATAGTTTTATATTAATTCTAACAAGGACTCCTCCAATGAAGAATGACCATATCTCTATGTTTGAGAAGTTGACTCCAACCCAATGAGTCACTAGACTTCACATGTGCTCCCTAAAGTTTGTGAGTTTACTAAACAGTACTAGAAACATTGTTGTTGCTTACAAATGAATAAACACAACATAAATCCAAAAATAAACAATGTGGATGATAGTTAATCAAGCAGTCCATAAATCTTAGACTTGTGCTAACATACAAGCCACTGATGCAGCTCATCGTACTCCTAATTCAAATATACAGCTATGCTGTGCCAAGCAAAACAAATACGACATACAGCACACAAGTAGGTACTCAGATAATTAATTGAAGAGCTAGTGAGGTAAGATCTGCTTCTTTTTATTTTTTTTCTCTCAAGCAAACGGCATAACTATGGAATCAGGTAGAATGGGTAGAATGGAAACGCAGCAAGACCGCATAACCCTTCTACTCCACCGGCATCCAGCTTCTTTTCCCTGATACATGCTCTCGCCCCATTGTGGACCGTACGTACGAGTTCTTCATAGTCCAAAACCTGTGGGAACCCAGGTTCTCATATCCCCCAGTAAGAACTGCGTGATTGAGTCTAGTTTCTCAGTACTCTTTCTTGGTATGCTTGCGTAACCGCGAATGTATATCTACGGAACGCGTTCCGTGTGTATGTGTCGAAGCGCCCTTAACTGCTGTATACGGATAGTTAATTTGGCCTGAGACGCCTTCATCTCTCACGTATCGATCTCAAGGCTTCTCCCACACGACCTCCCCTCCAATTATAGACACGTTGATTGCAATCAAACACTTATTCTGATAAAACGAAGAGTCTATTTCTCGAGATTTTAGTAATTCCACTGCTCCCACTGTTGTGCGCAGCGAAAATTTCGGCAGCACTTCGGCAGCACTTCGGCAGCACAACAAGAGAGATTAGATCGATAAGAATTCCCGTCTCACCAAGGAAACAAGAATTTGAAGCGGATATCTCAACCAAGTGAGATATCGGCTCTTCCTCTCATCAGTTCTAGGACTGACCTGTCGAGGGATTCTACAAGCTATTACAAATCACAGCAAAAACACAACTTTTACGTGGTTCGGCAAATAGCCTACGTCCACGGGGCAAGGAGGGGGGAGATCTACTAATAGAGGGAGAGATACAATTGGGGTTTACAATCTCACAAATAAAACCCTCTCACAAACTCTCAGATCCCTCACACAAATACTCTCTACAGAATCAGCACAAGAGACTGCACAAAACTCTCTTCACGAAGCCCTAAGACTTCTTTTCTTTGCTGCAGCCGCCGCACTGTTCCTGCCTCTGCTTTTCACGCCCACAGCGAAAAGTCCGCAGCCGCCAAATGATTTTCCCCAGCTTCTTCGCACACACTATGCTCACGAAACCCTAGGCTATTTATAGCCTATGTGGAATCGGGTTTCATGATTTTCGGGTGGGCCTACGCACAGCAAAACTTCCTTCACGCGGTTCCTTTTTTTTCTCAGCTCACTTCATTCACGTGGTTTATGGGTCCCACATTCACAATTCTCCACCTCGGTGAAGTTTCTTCCAAAACTGAGCCGACACCAACCAAACCAAATGTCCCACTCATTCGACAACAAGTCGGGAACCCGAACGAGAGTCCAAATAATCTCACTCCCATCAACTAATCCAAACCGGCTGCATCATAAAGACTGCCTACGTATCCTCTTGCCTAAGGAATCAAGCCTCCCGTAGTTCATCCAATGGTCTCGAAAGGCCTCAACACCGAAGAATGTTCAAAAGTTCCAAACAATGACCAAACTTAACACCTGAAACAACTTTGGTCAACATATTTGCAGCGTTGTCCTTCGTGTGGATCTTCTCTAACATGACGTCTCCTTCATCCAAAACGTCACGAACAAAATGGAATTTGACATCGATATGCTTCGTGCGTGCATGATAAACCTGGTTCTTTGCCAAATAAATAGCTGACATGCTATCACAATATACCCGAAGGGTCTCCTGTGCAATCCCCAAGTTCTCCAATAATCCCTGCAACCACAAAGCCTCCTTCACAGCTTCAGTCAACGCCATATACTCTGCCTCCGTAGTGGAGAGAGCCACTGTAGACTGAAGTGTGCATCTCCAACACACCGGTGCTCCTGCTAGTGTAAATACATATCCGCTAGTAGACCGACACTTGTCCAGATCCCCGCATAATCAGAATCCACGTAACCAATACAATCCTGCCCGTTCTTCTTATTCTTCTGAAATACCAAACCAACATCCACGGTACCTTTGATATACCGTAGAATCCACTTCACGGCCTCCCAATGACCTTTCCCGGGGTCGTGCATGTATCTGGATACCATGCTCACGGCCTGTGACAAATCTGGTCTTGTACACACCATCACATACATCAAGCTACCCACAACATTGGCATATGGAACTTTGGACATGTATTCCCGGTCCTCAACTGAAACAGGTGACATCTTAGCTGATAGCTTAAAGTGGGGAGCTAATGGAGTACTCACCACCTTGGCATTGCCATCATAACTGAATTTCTTCAGCATCTTCTGCAAGTAACTCCTCTGTGTCAACTTAAACCTCCCCTTCACCCTGTCTCTCTCAATCTCCATACCCAATATCTTCTTTGCTTCTCCAAGATCCTTCATCTCAAATTCCGATGACAGCTCCTTTTTCAACTTTCTAATAGCTGAAGTATTCCTGGAAGCTATGAGCATATCGTCAACATATAACAACAAATAGATATACTCACTATTCTGTAGCTTGTGCATGTAAACACACGGGTCATATGGGCTCCTCGTGTACCCTCGGCCAATCATAAAGCCGTCGAATCTCTTGTACCATTGTCGCGGCGATTGCTTCAATCCGTAAAGAGACTTCTTCAGCTTGCATACCAATTCTTCCTTTCCTGCAGCTTTGAACCCCATAGGTTTTGTCATGTAGATCTCCTCTTCTAAATCTCCATGTAGAAAGGCTGTTTTCACATCCATCTGGACCAAATCCAAATCCAGCTGTGCCACCAATGCCAATAAAATACGAATCGACGAATGCTTTACAACAGGTGAGAATACCTCGTTGTAATCAACGCCCTCAAGCTGTGCATAACCTTTGGCAACTAATCTAGCTTTGTACCGAATATCCCCAATAGAAGATCCTTCTTTCTTTGCATATACCCACTTGCATCCAATAGCCTTCTTACCCTTCGGTAGCTTTGTAAGTTCCCAAGTGCCGTTCTTATGAAGAGACTACATCTCCTCCTCCATGGCTTCCCTCCACCTATTCGAATCAGAGCTTGACTCTGCTTCCTTGAATGTAAAAGGAACCAAATCATCAACGACTTCTGCTGATAAAGCATATGCAACCATGACATCGTTATATCTAGCTGGCCGACGAATGTTTCTTCTTGGTCTATTAGTTGCAATGGACTCCTGAACATGACCCTGTTCCTGAGTCCCAACATCCACTGTATCCTCTAAATGCCCAGCTGTCATCCCATCTCCTTCCAGTGTCACCTCTGTAGGAGCCTCAATGGATACAATGTTATCTGGAGTGGGTGGATTCACATCATCCTCCACCTGCTGTGATATCCCAACTGTCTGGTCTTCCTCCACCTGCTGAGGAACTTGAGGTTTCATCATGTACGCCTCGTCAAATGTGGCATCCCTGCTAATAACTATCTTCTTGTCTTGTGGATCTCATAACTTGAAGCCTTTAACTCCATCTCTAAATCCCACAAAGACTGCTTTCCTTGCTCTCGAATTTAATTTACCATCACTGACATGGTAATAAGCTGGACACCCAAATATCCGAAGCGACTCATAGTCACTAGCTACCGAACCAGACCAACGCTCCAACGGAGTCTTCCCCGGTATCGCAGTGTACGACAACCTATTCATGAGATGGCTCGCATAAACCAATGCCTCGGCCTAAAAGGATCTTGACAATCCACTCTGTGTCATCATACATCGCACCTTCTCCAGCAAGGTACGGTTCAACCTTTCAGCCACCCCGTTTTGTTGCGGTGTCTCACGTACTGTGAAGTGTCACCTAATGCCGTGATCCCGGCAAAATTGCAAAAACGGATCACTCTTATACTCTCCACCGTTATCAGAACGTAGAGTTTTTACCTTTCTACCTGTCTGCAGCTCCACTTTCTTCTTCCACTCCACAAAAATATCCAGGACCTGATGTTTATGCTTCATCGGGTATACCCAATTCCTCCTGGAATAGTCATCAATAAAAGTGACAAAATAGTTGGCCCCACCAAGTGATGTGTGCTTGGAAGGGCCCCAAACATCTGTGTGAATATAGTCCAATATACCTTGGGTATTGTGAATAGCGGTGCCGAATCTCACTTTTGTCTTCTTCCCAAGTATGCAATGTTCACACAGCTCCATCTTGCAGGTCTTCGCACCCTTCAATAGCCCCTGCTTCGCCAATACCTGCAGGGACTTATCACCAGTGTGTCCCAATCTCATGTGCCATAATCTGGTAGTATCTTCCTCTGTGGTAATCGAAGCTGCCAGACCCCCTGTTACTGTCTTGCCCTTCAAGTAGTAAATGTTGTTTTCCCTGACACATCGCATCACCACCAGGGACCCCTTTGTGACCTTCAGAGTAGCATTCTCCAAGATCACCTTATAGCCAGCTGCCTCCAAAGTTCCAAGCGAAATGACATTCTTCGTCAACTGAGGAACGAATCTCACTTCCTTCAGCTCCCGAGTCACCCCGTCACACATTCGGATCCGTACTGTACCAATACCACCAATAGGGCATACATGATCATTACCCATGAGCATGACATCCCCTCTTTCCAACTCCTCAAAGCTGGAGAACCAATCCCTCCTAGGGAAAATATGATATGTAGCACCAGAATCCATCATCCACTCCGTAGAGTCAGCGTAACAAACTGACGGTAGTGCAGAGCAGGAATAGCCTGAAGAATCTGTATCTGAATTATCGTCACTAGCCTTGACAACATTCACTTCCGAAGCTTGTACAGCTTTCCCTTTATTCTTCCCAGCTTTGTCTTTCAACTTTGGGCAGTCGTTCTTCTAATGTCCTTCTTCTTTGCAAAAGCGACATTGATTCCTACCAATATTTCTATGGCCACCTCTTGACTTCGATCTTGAGCGATCACCTGGACGACGGTTTGGACCACGGCCTCGAACTGCTAATGCATCTCCCGATGCCTTCTCGGAGGGTTCGCCATCACTCTTCCTCAACTCATAATTCACCAAAGCTGAGGTCACCTCCTTGTAGCTAACCGTAGTTCTTCCATTTATCATAGTGAGAACAAACGTTCCAAAATCATCCTCCGGCAACGAACACAATAGTAGCATCGCCTTGTCTTCATCCTCAACCATGATATCTACATTGGCCATATCCGAAATTAGCTTCGTGAAGTTGTTAACATGCTCCCGAATGGAAACTCCCCTCTTCATCTTGAATTGGTAAAACCTCTTCTTCAAGTGAAGCCGATTCTCAATGCTCTTCGTCAGATACTTCTCATTGAGTGTTTCCCACATTCTCTTCGCCGACGTCTCGTTCATTACGTCATAAATAAGATCCGGCGTCAAGCATGACCGAATAACTCCACAAGCCCTACTATTCATTTTCTTCCAAACCTTGTCCTCCATATCAGCGGGTTTCTCTTGTAACTCAAGAGTCTCCTCCAAATTTTGTGCATCCAAGGCGTCCATCACCTGACACCTCCACAAACCGAAATTGATCTTGCCGTCGAACTTCGGAACATCAATTTTTGTATTATTGATGCTCAGACTCTGTATCGCCTTCGAAAGAGACGATCCCGAGCTCTTCCTCTCATCAGTTCTAGGACTGACCTGTCGAGGGATTCTACAAGCTATTACAAATCACAGCAAAAACACAACTTTTACGTGGTTCGGCAAATAGCCTACGTCCACGGGGCAAGGAGGAGGGAGATCTACTAATAGAGGGAGAGATACAATTGGGGTTTACAATCTCACAAATAAAACCCTCTCACAAACTCTCAGATCCCTCACACAAATACTCTCTACAGAATCAGCACAAGAGACTGCACAAAACTCTCTTCACGAAGCCCTAAGACTTCTTTTCTTTGCTGCAGCCGCCGCACTGTTCCTGCCTCTGCTTTTCACGCCCACAGCGAAAAGTCCGCAGCCGCCAAATGATTTTCCCCAGCTCCTTCGCACACACTATGCTCACGAAACCCTAGGCTATTTATAGCCTATGTGGAATCGGGTTTCATGATTTTCGGGTGGGCCTACGCACAGCAAAACTTCCTTCACGCGGTTCCTTTTTTTTTCTCAGCTCACTTCATTCACGTGGTTTATGGGTCCCACGTTCACACCCACTGTGGCAAATGCCCAGCAAGATCCTTGCTTCTTCGATATTAAAATGGCTAATTGTTGAGAATAATTATACTATCATATGCAATAATGTACTTCAAGATGAGCAGTTTTAGTTACCATATTATCCTTGATTCTCTGCGGCAGTAGCTTCACCCTCGCGGCTCCAATCAACATTAGAAGGGCCGGATGCATTTACTACCGTCTCCGTAGCTGTCTCATACTTGACGGACCTGAGTGACTCCTCAAGCTCTGCTCTGGGGTATACTCTCCAGTCAGTGTAAGTAGTTAAGAACTTTTCATTGGTGGGATCGGCGAATTGATTCACACCCAGAGTTATGCCCTCCAGCCTTGTTGAAATCATCTGTGAACTTGACGTTGCTCAGAAATATCTCTAAACTTCTTTCTTTCTTTCTCGTATTCATCTATATAGACTCACATATACTTGACCATCCATAGCTCATGCTCGCTTGCTAGTTCATGATCTAGAATGTTGCTGTCAGCTGCTTCACATAACGCTGCAACAAATTAACAAGAACAAAAGCGTGTTGAATATTGATACAAAATTAGAGTCTGAATATTCCAGATTTAGAGATCTGGACGGAATGTGTTGTGATGTATTTTGTAGCATGTACCTGAGTTAGTGGGGTACAAAATTAGTTTCCATATTTACCTGTACTGCTGAATTTAGTTTCTATATTTAGTTAAGTCATGAGTTGTGTGTGTAGTGGGTTTAGTGGATGCCTAATTGTAACAGAAGGGTAGGTAGTGGGGTACCAAGTTTAGATAGTCTAAAGTTAGTTGTTGTGATATAAATTCAGCATGTTGTAATTGAATTATTAAGAAGTGTAGAATTTTTCCTGTCAAGACTTCTTCCTCTGTTTACTCTATAATCCAACAAAGTGGTATCAGAGCGTAAGGATTGATCCAATGACCGAAGCAGGTAACAATGCAACCATCAACATGTCTCAACAGACGGTACCTTTGTTCAAGGGTGAGAGTTACGAATTCTGGAGCATCAAGATGCGAACTATGCTGAAATCTCATGGCTTGTGGGAACTAGTAGAAAAGGGAATACCGGATCCTGATCCAACACCAATCGACACAGCCAAGCGAGATGCGAAGGCGCTCTTCTTCATTCAGCAAGCCGTACATGAATCGGTGTTTGCGAAGATTGCAGCAGCAGAAACAGCAAACGAGGCCTGGTCTACTCTGAAAACCGCATTTCAGGGAAGTTCCAAGGTGGTAGCTATCAAGTTGCAGGGCTTGAGACGAGAGTTTGAGGAAAACCGCATTTCAGGGAAGTTCCAAGGTGGTAGCTATCAAGTTGCAGGGCTTGAGACGAGAGTTTGAGACATTGAACATGAAACAAGGCGAGTCAGTTCAATCCTTCCTCACGCAAGTTACAACAATAGTCAACCAAATCCGAAGCTGTGGAGAAGATCTTCCAGAAAAAACGGTTGTGATGAAGGTGTTGCGCAGCTTGACAACCAAGTTTGATCATGTGGTGGCGGCGATCGAAGAATCCAAAGATCTGTCCACCTACACGTTTGATGAGTTGATGGGATCACTGCAGGTCCATGAAGTTCGTCTCAACCGATCAGAAGTGAAGGACGACACCAAAGCTTTCTATACCAAGGGCGATTCCTCAAGAAGCCAACAGCAAGGCAGAGGTAGAGGCCAAGGTAACAGCAGAGGTCGAAGCAGTCAAGGCGGCAGAGGCAGAGGTAAGCCAAGTTACAATCAACCGCATTCTAATCAACCGAAGAAAGATGTAGAATGCTACTACTGTCACAAGAAAGGGCATATGCAAGCCGATTGCTACAAGAAACAGAGAGAAGAAGGTCAAGACGTGGAGTGCTATTACTGCCACAAGCCCGGTCATGTGCAGGCCGACTGCTACAAGAAGAAAAGAGAAGAAGGACATGCAAGTTTTGTTGAAGAGAAGAGCAATCAGGCACGGTTGTTCATGGCCAAAACCGATGAAGAATCAGATGTGAATCAAATCTGGTTTTTAGACAGCGGGTGCTCAAACCATATGACGGGTTTCAAACATCTGTTTGATAAATTAGATGAGTCATACAAGAAGGCAGTAATGCTTGGTGACAATAAAGAGATTCATGTTGAAGGAAAAGGAAGAGTAGCCGTGCAGACCAGCAGTCACAATATACGGATGCTACATGATGTGTACTATATTCCTCAACTGTCCCAGAACCTACTCAGCATCGGTCAGATGATGGACAGCGGGTGTACCATCAAGTTTGAAGGTGACAACTGCAGAATTGTAGATGCAGCCACGGATCAGACGATGGCAACAATCAAGAAGACACAAAACAACTTGTTCCCTATGGAGATAGCCAAGGTGAAAGACAAGGCACTTGCAGTCAAGGAGATTAGTTCCAGCGAGCTATGGCATTTAAGGTATTGTCATCTAAACATGAATGGTTTGAAAGTGTTGAATCAAAAGAAAATGGTGAATGGGTTACCCGAAATTGGTGAAATCGGGTTATGTGAAGGATGTGTGTTTGGCAAGCAATCGAAGCTGCCATTTCCAAAAGATCAGTCGATGCGTGGAACCAAGGTACTCGAGTTGGTGCATACTGACTTGTGCGGGCCTATGGAGGTTGAATCCATGGGAGAAAGTAAGTATTTCATGTTATTTATCGATGATTACAGCAGGATGACATGGGTATATTTTCTTAGTTATAAAAGTGAAGCATTTGGGTTGTTCAAAAGATTCAAAGCCATGGCAGAGACACAAACAGGGGCTAGGCTGAAAGCTCTAAGATCAGATCGTGGTGGTGAGTTTCAATCAAAAGAATTCAAGCAGTTTTGTGAGAAAGAAGGGGTGTTACAGCAGCTGACCACTCCATACACACCTGAGCAAAACGGTGTAGCTGAACGCAAGAACCGCACAGTAGTAGAACTAGCAAGAAGTATGCTGAAATCTAAAGATATGCCGGATAGTTTTTGGGCTGAAGCAGTAGCAACAACAGTATATGTTCTAAACCTGTCACCAACTAAGGCAGTGATGAACAAAACACCGTTTGAAGCGTGGTTTGAAAGGAAGCCCAGTGTGGGGCATTTGCGTGTTTTTGGGTACATTGCTTACACTCTCATAAGTACACAAAACCGAAAAAAACTGGACTCAAAATCCGAAAAGTGTGTGTTCATTGGGTATTGCATACAATCTAAAGGTTATAGGTTGTTTAATCCGGTGACAAAGAAGATTATAGTCGGTAGAAATATCATGTTTGATGAGAATGCTAGCTGGAGTTGGTCTATTGCGGAGAACAACACATCAATAGCTGAAATAGAAGATGAAGAAGAAGAAGGAGACAGCAGTGAGCAGCCACAAAGCAGCCCAAGCTCGAGTAGCACTTCAAATCGGATGGTTGATCCGGATACACAAGGAAGAAAGGTACGATCCTCACAAGAATTGTATGAAGTAACTCAAGTTTTGTATGTAGCAGATCCATTGTCCTATGAAGAAGCAGTAGAAAGAAAGGAATGGGTGCAAGCAATGAAAGAAGAAATGAGCTCAATTGAGCAAAACCAAACCTGGAAGTTGGTGGAATTACCAAAAGATCGCAATGCAATTGGAGTTAAATGGGTTTACAAGACTAAATTTGGTCCAGATGGCAGTATATTAAAATACAAAGCAAGATTAGTGGCAAAAGGTTATGTACAAGAGTATGGTATAGACTATGAAGAAACCTTCTCACCAGTGGCCAGATTTGAGACAGTACGCTTGTTACTAGCTTTGGCAGCTCAATTGAAGAAGTCTGTATACCAATTTGATGTTAAGTCAGCCTTTCTTAATGGTGAGTTGATAGAAGAAGTTTATGTTGAGCAACCTAAAGGGTTTGAAGTGAAAGACAAAGAGAACTATGTGTACAAATTAGCAAAGGCCTTGTATGGTTTGAAACAAGCACCAAGGGCTTGGTACAGCAAAATTGATTCTTATTTCATAAATTCTGGGTTTGAAAGAAGCAAAAGTGAGCCCAATCTTTATATCAAAAGGAATGGAAGAGAAGAGCTTTTGATTGTGTGTTTGTATGTTGATGATATGATTTATATGGGCTCTAATGAAACACTGCTGGAACAATTTCGAAATAGCATGAAGCAGCAATTTGAAATGACAGATTTAGGGTTATTACATTTCTTTCTCGGGTTGGAGGTGGAACAAGAAAAAGGTAGCATCTTTGTGTCACAAAGGAAGTATGCATGTGATTTGCTAAAGAAGTTTGGGATTAAAGAAAGCAAAATAGCATCAACACCTATGAATGTGAATGAAAAGTTAGCAAAAGATGATGGCTCAGGCCCAGCTGATGCCACTAGATACAGAAGTTTAATTGGAGGATTGATGTATTTGACTCACACAAGGCCTGATATCTCCTATGCAGTTGGAGTGGTCTCAAGGTACATGCAAAACCCAACAAAGCATCACTTTGGCACAGCCAAAAGAATTTTGAATTATATTGCAGGTACAGCAGACTATGGTGTATGGTATGGGAGCTCGAAAAACTTCAACCTGATCGGCTACAGTGACAGTGATTGGGCAGGATGTGCAGAAGATCGAAAGAGCACATCAGGGCACTTGTTTACTCTCGGCACCAGTGCAGTTTCATGGAGTTCAAAGAAGCAAGCAACTGTGGCTTTGTCAACCTCTGAGGCGGAATATTCAGCAGTCAGTTCAGCGGCATGTCAAGCAGTTTGGTTGAGACGTATACTTGCTGATTTTGAGCAGGAACAGCAGCAGCCTACAGTGATATTCTGTGACAACCAATCAGCAATAGCAATGGCGCAAAATCCAGCATTTCATGAAAGGACCAAGCATATTGACATACGTGTCCATTTCATTCGTGACCTTGTGACAAATGGTGATGTTGAGATCAGATATGTCAATTCAGACAAGCAGGTAGCAGATGTGCTTACAAAGGCATTGGCACGAAGCAAATTTGAACAATTTCGATCAGCACTTGGAGTTGGCAATTTTGTATCAAGGGGGAGTGTTGAATATTGATACAAAATTAGAGTCTGAATATTCCAGATTTAGAGATCTGGACGGAATGTGTTGTGATGTATTTTGTAGCATGTACCTGAGTTAGTGGGGTACAAAATTAGTTTCCATATTTACCTGTACTGCTGAATTTAGTTTCTATATTTAGTTAAGTCATGAGTTGTGTGTGTAGTGGGTTTAGTGGATGCCTAATTGTAACAGAAGGGTAGGTAGTGGGGTACCAAGTTTAGATAGTCTAAAGTTAGTTGTTGTGATATAAATTCAGCATGTTGTAATTGAATTATTAAGAAGTGTAGAATTTTTCCTGTCAAGACTTCTTCCTCTGTTTACTCTATAATCCAACAAAGCGGACTACAGTAGCACACAGGTACCGTGCTTTGCCTTACCTTCTCCCCTCAACTTTTCACTTGTTTATTACAAATACTTCGCTCTTATTCATTTTCATGTGAGATTCATTATGAGCTGCCTGTGCGTGTATGCCCAAGCTCGGAAACATATGTAGACAACATATATAATAACTCCCCAACGGCTGTACAACCCGCCAGAAGTAGATCAATTGTGCAGGGCGACTAAGTATAATTGGAGAAAGATATTAACTAATGCTTAGGTATCTGTTGATGCAAAATGATGCTCTAAGTAGGCACGGAAACTATCTGTTGATGCAAAATAATTCTTTACCTAAACGAATGGGACTACGCTGTTGGCACACGCCACCCGCAACTTGACACCGATCTAGCCGCGAAATAGTGTTCAATGTGGAAGTGTAGCTGCGGAAGCGTCATTGAACATCCGATTAGATATCCTCCTATTCATAGACCAATCGATCAATGGGCAATGTGGAAACATCGAGAAACTTGTGTTCGAACTAAAGAGGAAGAACAATATGCTCCAGAAAGAACAAGAGCAAAAACACAGGACTTACATGGTTCAGCAATCGCCTACATCCACAAGAATAGATCTCTGTCTTCTTGATATCAGAGATCAAAAAGATACAATTTTTTTGTCATCCCTAAAGATTCAACAAGAAACCCTTTCAATCTCACCAGAATATCTCTCAAAATTTTAGATTTCTCTCATTGATTCTCTCTACTTTTCTTTTACAATATGCAATCTTCTTGGCTTACATCATCCGACCCTAGACATGGAAGGCCTCTTTTACAGCCTCCAAAACCGGATACATAACCCAATAAGAGTTCTAAGCCGAATAGAATTTAAAAACAAGCCAAAATAGTAAACATCTTTGAACCAGCCTATAACCGGTCAGACCGGTCTGACTGGCCGATAAACTAGGAGGGGGTCCTGCTAGTTAGACTGGTTGGTCCCATTGCCACTGCTTCCTTTCATTTCTCCTCGTTTCGCTTCCCGCTTTGTTTCTAACTTTTTCAATGTCTTCGTCTAGGGTTGAAAGAACAGGTTATTTCCTACAATTTCCGACTTAGTCTTGACTCTTGTACGAAGACACCTTTGAAGATATCAATCCTTGTAATATTTTGCAGTAGACTTGCAAAACTTTAAAGAACAAACACCTTCAAGAAATCCCCTTAAGCTCCCTCTTCCAATTGTACTAGAGCGATCATCACTCGCTGTTTGATGTTAAGTCCGCTATCAACTTGACATCAGTCCCTATTGTTGCATCATCTAAGCTCGGCTTTAGATTTGTTGCCATCTTCTCCTAGACTCTTCCATTTTGGAGTCAAACACCCATTTCAGCTCTCTCTTAGAATTCAAGTTCGAAGCATGCCCCTCTTCTTTATGGTCAAAGCCCTTCTGAAAATGAAGTTCCATCTTGAACACCAGCTATTTTAGACACCTGATACAAGTCATCTTCACACCTCTTTCTAATAACATTGACATTCATTCCATGATATATCATGATGACTCCTCCCTGTACTTAGGTCGGTACTCCATAGAGTCAAGCACCTTAATTGATATTAGATTCTACCTCACCTTTGAGATTACCTGAACATTATTCAAAGAAATCATGCTTCCCCTTCTTCCCACAACCAAGATTGCTTGTGCAATTGTGATATTGCACCTTGTAACATCCACCATGTAGATAGTGTCCATGACTCTTTGCACTAGGAGTCAAATAGGCTTGCTTGGGAACATATATAAGCTGATATTTTAGAATATAATACCCAACTACCCCAAAAAGTGTTGTTCTCAAAAACTATTAACTCCTTAACAAATTGATATCCATCCTTCGAAACTACCAATGCATTCACTCCTTGACTTTCCTCAATACCTAATGCATATGAAGATTAGGCCATCGTTCTATCCTCCACCTTTTGTTCCCTTGACCACTCTACTCATTTGAAGTAGTTTTGCTTCACATGAACCTTCCATTGGCACAAAAAAAGGAGAAGAAGAAGAAGAAGAAGAAGGGAAACTATTTAGTCCGTAGTCATCTTGCTTGAAGGTTTCGTCCCTCACACATGTGCTACCAACCCACCACCGGCCCTCGAACACCCTATCTCTGCTAAAAATCGTCTATGTGGAGCACTATTTTGACTTCATCCATAGTGATTGTCGCCTTGCCTATGGTTAGATATGTCTCTGGATATTGGTAACTCGCTGGAAGGAAACTCAGCAAGATTACCACTTTGTCATCATCTTTAAGTTTTAATTCCATCATTGCTAACTCGATCACTATCCTGTTATAGTTTCCCTAACGCTCCAACATTATTGTACATTCCTTCATCCACAATGCACATAATTGCTGCTTCTAGTACAAGTTGCTAGATTAATCTTAGCTATGTATACTCCTCGAGTTTTTTTTCTTATCAAGTGCAATTTCTCCTTCATTATGTGGTACTCCACTTCATATGAAAGAGAGAGTAGAATTGCACCATGCGTCTTCCGCAACCTCAACTATGCATCACTTGTCATATTCTCTAGCTTCTTGTCCACTCCTAGCAAAGCATGATCAAGGTCATGTTGAGCGAAGACCGCCTCCATCCTTGTCTGCCAAAGGCCCAAATCCTTCTTACTACCAACTTTTCAATCTCAATCTTCATTGCTAAGGAACTTTTTATTTTTCTTTTGGTTGATCCATTGATTTTAGAATTCTAATATGTTTTTGGATTTAATCTGGGATGTTTATTGTCAGTGAAATATAGGCTCTTTCCTCATGTTTTTTTATAAGAAGTTCCAGACCAAAATTAGAGAGAAAAATAAAAAGGAAGAGAGAGAGAGAGAGAGAGAGAGAGAGAGAGAGAGAGAGAGAGAGACTCAGTAAGGTTTCAATCCAGGAGAAATGATCTAACTCAGGCTTCTCAGTAAGGTTTCAATCCAGGAGAAATGATCTAACTCAGGCTTCTCAGTAAGGTTTCAATCCAGGAGAAATGATCTAACTCAGGCTTCTCAGAGAGCATCTTTGACGTCATTTTTCACCATCTGATCATTAACTTTTGAGGAGTGTTGCTCTTAAAATTCATCATCACCGTTCTTCTTAGATCTTTGCTATTATCATTAAGGAGAACTGTTTACAAAATTAAAGTGTTGTAAGATCATTCTAGTTGTGCATAATTGATATGATTTTTTTTTTTGTATTAAACATATTTTTATGGCATACTCAAGCGGTGATGAATTAAGGGTCTACAGAACACTAAAGTTGGAGTTAATTAAGGAAATTGGTCACTAGCTAGGACTAGGGATACTCCTATGTAAAGAGTTCGGGTTAGACAAGTAGTTTGGGAGAAACTATGGGGTCGGTCTTGTAAGCCTACTGAATTAGCTTTGTGATTTAAAAAAATTTCAGATAATGATGAAGCCCTTTTACAAAAAAAAAAGAGTGGATGTTGTTATAAAACAATTAAATGATGTTGATGTCCATTTAGTTTCCCAAAGAGATTGATACATGTATTACTCCTTGATATTCTCTATGAGTAATTAATATGATTCATATATCATCATCGTAGTTTGTATATAAATAGAGGTATTGCTACCTCACTTTGTAAGGAGAAATTGATGAAATAAAATTCTTTCTACTTCTTATCTACTTTCTCTACTCTACTTTATTAGTTTTACAACACGTTATCAGCACGAGACTCTACCATTGAAACAATCCATTTCAAGTCCATCGTTGGGCACATGTTCATATTTTGGGTAAACCTTTAAGGTAAAATTTCTCTTTCCAATTCAATTTATTTTTTACTATGACTAACCTTACAAAACAAGAATTTATACGTCTTGATATTTCTGGAAAGAACTACTTATGTTGGATGTTAGATGTTGAAATACATCTTGCTGCAATAGGTCTTGAAAATACTATTGTGGAAGAAAATAAGACATTAAATCAAGACCGTGTTAAAACTATGACTTTCCTTAGCCATCATTTGGATGAAGGATTAAAAACTGAATATCTAATTGTGAAAGATCCACTTACTTTGTGGAATAATTTGAAAGAGATATTTGACCACCTGAAGTTGGCCATGCTCCCAAAAACCCTATATGACTGGCTTCACTTAAGGTTACAAGATTTTAAATCAATCAGTGAGTATAATTCTGCAATGTATAAAATTACCTCTCAATTGTAATTGTTAAATCAATCAGTGAGTATAATTCTGCAATGTATAAAATTACCTCTCAATTGTAATTGTGTGGAGAAAATATCACTGATGACGATATGTTAGAAAAATTACCTCTCAATTGTAATTGTGTGGAGAAAATATCACTGATGACGATATGTTAGAAAAAACATTCTCCACCTTTCATGCCTCGAATATGATCCTGTAGCAGTAATATAGAGAAAAAGGATTTAAGAAATACTCTGAATTAATTTCATGCCTCCTTTTGGCTGAACAAAATAATGAATTATTATTAAAAAATCATGAATCCCAACCTACTAGTGCTAGCTCATTCTCTGAAGCGAATGCAACTCAATCTCAAAATCATGGTCGTGGGTGTGGACATGGTTGTGGAAGAGGCCGAGAGCGTAGCCGTTGTCATGGATGAGGTCGTGGTAGATATGTGCCTTATAATCACAATGATCATAATCATGGAAAAAGACAAAACAACTCCCAAAAGTGGGACAATAATGATAAGAAAAGTGAAGAAAAGAAACATTATGAGGAAATATGCTACATGTGTGGAATAGAAGGCCATTGGTCCCGTACCTGCCGTATAGCAAATCATCTTGTTGACCTCTATCAGGCATCATTAAAGGGGAATGACAAATATGCTGAGACAAATTTTATTGATCAAAACAATGTTTATGATGATGTTGATGATATCACATACCTCTATGTAGCTGATTTCCTTGAGCAACCTGAAGTTATGAAATGATCTCATGACAAATACCCGACATTTTGAATTTTGTTATTTTCGCATCTTTTATGTAATTTTCTTTATGAATTTTGTAATTGATGAATTTTATAGATACTTACTTTTGCTTGTAATTTTCTTTGTCATTTCTTCGTGAAGAAGAAATGGATGCCAAATATTTGGGATCAAACAATGGTGATGATGATACTTGTCTCATTGATAGTGCTACTACACACACTATACTTAAAAACATGAAGTATTTTTCTCATTTAAAAATGGAAGAAACAAATGTTAACACAATAAGTGGTAGTGCTAAATTGATTGATGGCTTCGGAAGAGCCACTGTATTTCTCCCCGAAGAAACTAAAATTATCATAAATAATGCACTATTCTCGATAAAGTCTCCTAGAAATTTGCTAAGTTTTAAAGATATCCGCCGAAATAGATATCATATCGAGACAATGAATGAGACAAATGGTGAATACTTATTGATTATAAATACCATTTCTGAGAAGAAATGCGTATTAGAAAAGCTGCCTTCTCTATCTTCTGGTTTATATTATACAAAAATAAGTGTAGCTGAAATGTCTCACCTTAAAGACCAGAAGTTTACTAATCCTAATGATTTTATGATTTGGCATGATTGCCTTGGACATCCTGGTTCTATAATAATGAGGTGAATAATTGCAAATTCACATAGCCATTCATTAAAAAAATCAAAAAAATACTAAATTCTAATGAATTCATATGTGTGGCTTGCTCCCAAGGGAAGTTAATTGTTAGACCGTTACCAACGAAAGTGGGAACTGAATCCCCTACATTTCTAGAACGAATTCATGGTGATATATGTGGGCATATAGATCCACCATGTGGACCATTTAGATGTTTTATGGTGATAATTGATGCATCAACAAGATGGTCACATGTATGTTTATTATCTAGTCGCAACCTGGCATTTGCAAGATTGCTTGCTCAGATAATTAAATTGCAAGCATAATTTTTCTGATTATCCCATTAAGAAAATTCGTTTAGATAATGCTGGTGAATATTCATCACATGCTTTTGAAGATTATTGCATATCTATTGAAATAAGTGTTGAACATCCTGTAGCTCATGTTCATACACAAAATGGTCTAGCCGAATCATTTATTAAACAGCTTCAATTAATTGTAAGACTATTGCTAATGAGGTCTAAACTTCCTCTATCTGCTTGTGGACATGCTATATTACATGCATCAACACTTGTGAGAATTAGGCCGACAAGTTATCATACTTATTCTCCCTTACAATTAGTTCTTGGCCATGAGCCCAATATTTTCTATTTAAGAAATTTTGGTTGTATGGTATATGTTCCTATTGCACCGCCTCAACGTACTAAAATGGGTCCTCAAAGAAGATTAGGGATATACGTCGGGTATGAATCACCTTCTATAATTAAATATGTTGAACCATTAACAAGTGACTTATTTACTGCAAGATTTTGCAGATTGTCATTTTGATGAATCACATTTCCCGACATTAGGGGGATGTAAAGATCAACCGAAAAGGAAATTACTTAAAAAATATTATTAGACTTTCTTGATCCTCGTACAAAAGAATATAAACTGGAAGTTCAAAGGATTATACATTTACAGAAAATTACAATCTAATTACTGGATGCTTTTAGTGATTCTAGAAGAATTACTAAATCGTATATTCCAGCAGAAAATGCTCCGATTAAAATTGATATCCAAGAAGGACAAATTAAAAGTGCTAACGAATCTAAAGCACGCCTGAAGCGTTGTAGACCTCTTGGTTCCAAAGATAAGAATCCTCGAAAGAAAAGAGGATCGAATGATCAAAATATTGCTAATGAGAAAATTCAACCTCCTGAAGAGGTCGCTCCTAAAGAGCCAACTCCTAAAGAGAATGAAACTATAGAAAATTCAATAAATTTTGTTATTATGATAAAGAGTTGGAACCGAAAAGAAGTAATTGTCGATAATGCATTTGCATATAATGTAGCACTTGATATTATGGAAGAAGATGAGGATCATGAACCCAGATCGGTTGATGAATGTCGGCGAAAAAATGATTGGTCAAAATAGAAAGAGGTGATAATGAAAAGAGCTCCAAACAGTAGAACGCCATTAAACAATTGGAAGAACAGGGGGAAATACCTTATAAAGGGCTGAGAGCTTGATTTTGTCTCCTGTACAACAATCTTGGATTGAGTTAAGAAAGTTATCAGTTCCACCACAATTGGCAATAGCAACATCTCCAGTTTCAAGTAGTTGCCTCCACATCCAAGAGTCCCCAGTCCTACTGCATACTTTCGAAAATATTCCCTATTTTTATAGGATTTTTCTCGGACTGTTATGTTAAGCAAGTGCTTAATTACTACTCGATAAAATTGATCTTCCTATTCTCTAACGATTATCCTAACAAACACCATCTTAAATTGAAAAACTCGGACATTCTGCACAGGGAAAATTTATATTACAAGTGCTTCTATTAAAGACTTTCTAAAGACCAAAAGAAATAGTGCACGCATAAGCATGGGAAACGAACCATCATAGAAGAGAATCCACATAAAATCTACGTGATTGAACTGTGGGGTTACTGATATTAATACAAGCTCATACTGCCCCCATTAGATTCCTCCTCACATATCCTGTGGAGGTTTATTGACGACTTCCATACATTTATTATATATATTTTTATTTTTATTTCATGCATCACCCCTGCTTGCACGTACATGCACATCACATGTGCTCTAGTTACTGGGATTACCATGCACAAGTTCATGAGCCAAAGCAGCGCCATCGGGCAAAGGTGCCACAAAGCAGATGTGGCCATCTGTGAGATTTGGTGGTGGGGTTTCACCTCCAGAGTGAAAAATCAAATCAAGCAGCAGGCCCGCGACCGCTGTGATGATAAATCCTCCAGCAACGCTGGTTATGAATCCAGCGCACTCGAGAAAAACAGTGCTTATCTCCACTTCGTCCACTAAAGACGGGATTGCAGCTTTTACAACGCTCCCGATGGCTGCACCACCCAAACCAGCTGCCAGCGTCATTGCATTCTTTGTGGCCACCTCGAGGGGACGTTCTGCCGTAAATATGTCCCACACCATTGTGCCCATTGAGAACACAAGCAGGGCTATGCCAGCGGCTGCTAGTGTTGTATCGATCACTTCAAGCACAATTTTTCCTCGCCCAGACTCTCCAATGATTTCATTGTACACCTACATATACGTACATTTAATTAATTAAAGACACAAACAAAGGGCAGCAGCATGATATATAATACTGATTTCGAAATGTTGTACAAGGTAATAATATGTGAAAAGTAAGTCGCATACTGGTCCATAAGATTATAAAAGGTTGAGGACGATGGACCTTATAATATTTTTATTTAGTAGTATATAGCTAGCTATAACTTGTATAAGTAAACAAACTCAGAACTTATGTTTCTTGAAATTACATGAACTCAAGAAAGAGCGAGAAGCCAATCACTACCTTCAACTTTTGGGCGTTCGTGAGGTCCTTGAAATTTCCTTCGAATCCAAGCCTTGCCTGGTACCTGGAAGCGCGACGAAAGAAATTAAATATAAAGAAAAGTATATTAATAATATGATATGAGTTACATACTCCCTGATGAGGTCCGGGAATTTGATGCCTCGCTCCTTGACCAACTTGGAGAAAGTCTTGGAAGAGTAGAAAGACTGGGACTTCTCAAAGAAGTTCGCAGTGGCATCTTTGAAGTAAGCTGCAGTCTCAGCAAGCGCTCTAGCATTTGCGACGTCCTGTGGCCCAAGGGTCTTCAGCACAGAGAGAAGCTCTTCGGCGTGGCCCTTGATTTTCGTCAGATACGCTTGACGCACTGTGTAGTTCTTGATCGTCTGAAGGGCGACGTTGACGCCTTTCACCGAGTAGTGGTAGAGGTCGTGAGCGATGGGGTCCTTCACTTGGTCAGACAGGTGCTCGTTCTTGGCATCGTCGGCAGATTTCAGCATATCCTCTATTTTCGTCTTGTTGTCCAAGCAATCGTAGAGGTATTTCGAGCGCTCATGCTCAGACTTGAACTGGATGTCGTAGATGGCTAGCACTTCTTTCCTGTAAACGATGTCGGCGAGCTGGTGGAGCTTCTCCTTCTTCAGTTCAATAGGTTCAACAGGAACGCTGGCCATTTTGATTTCCCCTAGCTCTTCCTTCTCTCTCTTGTTGTTTCTGTTGCGAAAGAAAAATGTGAAGGATATGCTTTCATTTATCGACCCAAGTTCGTTGACCGGTCTTTTTATAATTAGCGCACCGTCCTTTGGCATTTGAGCACCAATGAAACAGCTAGTGAAGACGCGGTCTTTTTTAAGTGGGGGGTTTTTATTGCTTTTTTTAATTATATTTGTTGACCGGTCCTTTTTTATGTATATAGAATATCTATTTCAATAAGGTTGTCTTGTACCTTTCTAAGAAAAACTGTGGTCATTTTTAATGGCTAATTAAGTTCTACCTTTAGGCTATGATTTTACTGCATGTTTTTTAAACTCACTGCATCCCAAAATTTAAACTCAAGCCTGGTCGAAGCTGAGATATAGGTTCAGACTTCAGAGGAAGAACCAACACTTGGTTGTACATTTTCTGGGAGAAATATTTTATGGCGTTTGCATATTATTATGGCTTGTGTTTAGCAATTTGATTAGAGAGTTGAAAGGATCAGAATTCCAAACTGTTAGGGTACACACCAATAATAACACCTCGAACGGAGACGTAATACATAAAATAAAGGCACAAAAATCAATCACAGTACTCACAGATATACGTGGTTCACTCATTCGGAACTACTCCGCGATGCAACGACGACGCTAAATTCTTTTATATCCTAATAGAATAGATCAAAGAGAACACCCTCTCTTGATCAGATACACTCCAAGAACTCTCACAATCTCTCTCTGTGTTTTCTCTCTTACTCTTCTATGAGAGGAGTTGTTTCTGGGATGAGATTTCCTTAAGAATGAGAGGAGTTGTTTCTGGGATGAGATTTCCTTAAGAGTTTAGGGCCCTATTTATAGTGTTTGGGAAAATACTATGTACTAATAAAATATTATTAGTGGGACCCGTCACTAATAATATTTTATTAGCGGGACCCGGTGGGACCCACCACCTTTTTTATTTTTCTCAAAAAAGGGTAACTTTCGGTGCCTAACTGTCCTTTGTCAACAAAGAGCGGCTGACAATCTCCCACTTGAAGATTTGATTGAGTATCAATCATATCTTCACACCATTCTTGATTGCATCATCCGGATTTCTTGTATCTTTGACGTCTTGCATGACCCTCAACATTTTCAACGGAGGTCATATGAGGCTGCACACAGCCTCACCTTCTCGAGTGGAACTAGCTTGGTCAGCGTATCGGCTGGATTGTACCTTGTATCAATCTTCACATGTTTGAACTCGTTCCTGCTTTGCCATCTCGGTATGGCATGGTGTTTCACGTCAACATGCTTGGTCCGAGCATGGAATGCGTCGTTCTCTGACAAGTGAATGACACTTTGACTATCGTAGTGGATGAAGTATTTCTCAAAGCTTACTTCAAGCTCGAGAAGAAAAGCCTTCAACCATAGCAACTTCTTTGCTGCTTCTGTTGTAGACACATACTCGGCTTTGGTTGTCGACAAAGCCACAGTATCCTGTAACTTGGATCTCCAACTTATCTCTCCACCACCCAAGATGAAGATGTAGCCGCTCGTGCTGCTTCAGTCTATGTCCCCTGCATAGTCTGCATCACAAAAGCCCTCTAGCTGCAAATTTGTCCTACCATACTCAAGACGAAGATCGGACGAGCTTCTCAAGTAGCGTAGAAGCCACTTGACCGCACCCCAGTGTTGTTTCCCTGGATTGCTCATGAAACGGCTCACAACTCCTACTCCTTGTACAATATCTGGTCTCGTGCACATCATCGCATATATCAAACTCCCGACGATAGATGCGTATTGTATGTTGGCCATGAACTCATGCTCTTCAGCAATCTCTGATGCTTGGGTCTTCGATAGCTTGAAATGACTTGCAAACAGCGAGCCCACTGGTTTAGCTTTCTCCATGCTGAACTTTTCAAGAATCTTCTCAATGTAGGCCTTTTGAGACAACCTCAGCCTCCGTGCTGATCTGTCTCTGATGATCCTCATCCTCAAAATCTGATTTGCTGAACCCAAATCCTTCATCTCGAAGCACTCGGAGAGACGCCCTTTGAGTTCTTCAATGCGGGCCAAGTCGGGTCCTGCAATCAACATGTCATCAACATAAATCAAGAGTATCATATAAGATTCACCATATCTCTTGATGAAGCAGCAGTGGTCTGTGTCACATTTGAGAAAACCGTTCTCCTCCATAAAGTTCTCAAACTTCATGTACCACTGTCGCGGAGCTTGCTTCAGGCCATATAAGCTCTTGCGCAGGCGATACATGAGGCCTTCCCTGCCTCGTTCCTCGAAGCCCACTGGTTGATGCATATAGATCTCTTCCTCTAAATCTCCATGAAGGAATACCGTCTTCATATCTATCTGCTCTAGATGGAGTTCTCGATCTGCCACAATGCTCAGTATAGTCCGGATCGTGGTCAACTTGACGACGGGAGCGAAAACGTCAGAAAAGTCTATCCCTGCTTTTTGCTCATAGCCCTTCACTACAAGCCTCGCCTTGTAGCATCTTCGTCTATCAGCTTCATCATTGACCCGATAAATCCACTGATTGTGAAGAGTCTTTCTCCCTCTTGGAAGCTTTATGAGCTCTCAAGTCCTATTCTTCATCAAAGACTTCATTTCTTCCTCCATGGAAAACTCCCACTCGCCCCGAGCTTTGCCGGTCTGCTGTACCTCCTCATAGCTCTCTGGCTCAACACTATCAGCCAGGAGAAGATAATTCATGGTGAAAAGGTACCTCTCTGGCACCCTTGGATTTCTTAGAGCTTTGCGAATTGCGATCGACAACTCTGCTGGATCCTGCTGCTGTGCATCGCGCACGTTCTCTTGGTCTCCATCTTCTATACTGATTAGTATCTCACTGCCATCCTCACTGTCAGTAATATCTAGGAAAAAAGGGGGAGATAGCTGAATCTCACTCACCTCTTTGGTCTTGTACACCGTATTCTCATAGAACACGACATCACGACTACGCACCACCTTGCACGCATCGTGATCCCAGAAATGGTACCCATACTCATCTCCTCCATAGCTGATGAAAGAGATCTTCTTTGACTTTAAATCAAGCTTTGACCGATTTGCAGGATTGGTCATGACATAGGCGTCACAACCAAATACTCATAAGTGCTCTAGCTTCAGCTTCTTTCCGGTCCAAACCTCTTCAGGTATCCTATAACTGAGATCCATGAATGACTCGCGGTTGATCAAGTATGCAGCAGTATTGACAGCTTCGGCCTAAAAGCTCTTGGGTAATCTGGAATGGATCCTCATACTTCTGGCATGCTCCAAGATAGTGCGATTCATACGCTCCGCCACTCCGTTGTGCTGAGGTGTGCCTGGGACTGTCTTCAGTCTCCTAATTTCATGGGATGAGCAGAAGTTCTTGAAGTCCGAGCTACAATACTCGCCTCCATTATTAGACTTTAGGCATTTTAGCTTATTGCCTATTTTGTTCTTCACACAGGCAAGCCACTTCTTGAAGATGATGAAAACATCTGACTTATGCTTCAAGAAGAACACCCATAATTTTCTAGTAGCATTATCAATAAAAGTGACAAAGTAAAGAGAATTTTTAACAGATGGGACTTGCACAGGTCCCCACACGTTGGTGTGCACCAACTCTAATTTCTACAGTTTTAGAGCCGGTCCGATCTTATTGAAGCTCACCTTCTTTTGTTAGCCTAGGAAGCAGTCATCACAAAAAGGCAGATCGATCTTGTTCAGACCCTAAAGCCTCTCTTCTGCGGTCATAATCTGCATGCCCTTCTCGTTCATGTGGCCAAGTCGTCGATGCCAAGTCATGAAGTCAACGGATGATGGTGATGATGGTTATCCTGCGACAAGCAAGTGGTCAATCTTCCCGTTGGCGATGTAGAGAGACCCCTCGTGTTTTCCGTGTGCCACCACTAGGGCACCCTTGGACACCTTCCAACTTCTCTCCTTGAAGGATACTCTGTAACCGGAGTCAGACAGTTGCCTGACTGATATAAGATTTCTCCTGAGATCCGGTACATGCTGAACGTCATTCAGTGTCAAGGTGGTCCCGCCCTCCATTTTGAGGGTACAATTTCCCTTCTCGGAAACTTTGCAAGGTTGATCGTCGTCAAGATAGACTGTCCCTAAGTCCGTCTTCACGAACGATAAAAGCAGCTTTTGTTGTGAGGTTGCATGCAAAGATGCGCCAGAGTCGATGACCCACGCATCGCATTTGTCTTCTAGGGATAGGAGAAGTGCATCCGAATCCGTCTCATGCATGAGATTGGCTGCACCATCAGCCCGATCATCCCCTGCTAATGCTAGAATAGTAACTCTGCAGTCCCATGCAAAGTGACCCTTCTTTGCGTATCTGAAGCACTTCCCTTCACCGTAACCATTCGGGTTTGGCACTTTAGACTTCACTATGGATTTTGATTGGCCTCGTTATCCCCTACCCTTCTTCTGCGCACGCCTTCGTATCTCGACATGCAGAGCACTCCCACTGCTAGAGGCCTCAGCTCCTGAGACTTTACGACGAGATTCTTCATCCAGAATTTCCCCAACCACTGTGTTAAGCTTCATCTTGTCATTCCCATTAGCGTTGCTCACCACCATCACCATATTCTCCCATGAATCTGGTAGATAAGAAAGTAGCAGAAGAGCTTGGATCTCATTTTCAAACTTGAGATCTACTACAGCAAGTTGTTGTACCACAGTCTAAAATTCGTTCAAGAAATCCACCACGCGAGCTCCTTGCTGCATCTTTAGATTGAACAGCTTCTTCATCAGGTATACCTTATTTGAAGTAGACAGCTTCTTATACAGCACCTCCAAGACCTCCATCAACTCCTTGGTGGTGGTCGCATGCGGGACGTTGTAAGTCACATGCTGATGAAGGTTGAGCCTGAGTGTGGCAAGTGCTTTACGATCGAGCACCTTCCACTTATCGTCGTCCATTTTCGCAGGTTTCCCCACCTATCCTTGGAGGGGGTAGGAAGAGATCCTTCTGGTACAAATATGCTTCTATTTGTATCCTCCAATACCTAAAATTTTAGCCGTCGAATTTCTCAATTCTAAGCTTGTTGTCTTCAACTGTATATCCCATGGCGAAAGATTACGTCTTTCTTGAACCGTATTTGTGAATAGTACCGTATTCATGAGTAGTATCTTACATGTGAATAGTACCTAGTGCTTTAAAATAGTAAATAATAATCTAACTTATTTTCTAATGTGGAGGATCCACTTTTAGTAGCAGCCACAGAGCATATGATAAGCAATTATATATACTCTAAGTCAGGCTCTGATACCAGTTGTTAGGGTACACACTAATAATAATACCTCGAACGGAGACGTAATACACAAAATAAAGGTATAAAAATCAATTACAATACTCACAGATATACGTGGTTCACTCATTCGGAGCTATTCTACGGTGCAACGATGACGCCATTCTTTTATATCCCAAAAGAATAGATCAAAGAGAACACCCTCTCTTGATCAGATACACTCCAAGATCTCTCACAATCTCTCTGTGTGTTTTCTCTCTTACTCTTCTATGAGAGGGGTTGTTTGTGGGATGAGATTTCCTTAAGAGTTTAGGGCCCTATTTATAGTGTTTGAAAAAATACTATTCACTAATAAAATATTATTAGTGGGACTCACCACTAATAATATTTTATTAGCGGGACCCACCATTTTTTTCATTTTTCTCAAAAAACAGCAATTTTCGGTGCCTAATTGTCCTTTGTCAACAAAGAGCGGCTGACACAAACATATACACCTATCATTCCCAATATTAAACAGGTGAAAAAATACATGTTTTTTACTATGGCACTCTCTATAATTAGAGGATATAATGATAAATTATTGTACGTTCGTATTAACACAAATACTCTTCGAAAATTATGTGTAAGCTTGTGAATAAAATGCAATCTACTAGATTACTTTGAACCCCCCCCCCCCCCCACCCAACCCCACCCAAAAAAAAAAACAAAAACAAAAACAAAAACAAAATCAACCACAAAAAAAAGGAGAAACCTCCAACCACCACCATTAGCGATTTCTTCTCTTCTTCTTCATTTGGTTGTTTTGTTTTGGTCTTTTTATTTTTTATTTTTTATTTTCACGTAATTAAGGAAGACTCCTTTTAATGGGGGTTTTATTACCTTTTTTAATTATGTTGAAGTATTAGTGCGTTTTACCGTTTATGTACATGAGTTTTTAATTTGTTTAACTTCTTGTCGAAGAAGATTGTCAAAGCTAATTTTTATGGAATTAAAATCATTAGGGGTGTTATCAAGAAAATTCTCAATTTTCTAGTGGTTCTCCTGTTAGGGATTTTATGGAGATTAATCTGTGAAATTAAACACTAAATGAATAACAGCACCAATGAAAATATCAAAAGCAAGCAAGCACTAAGATTTAACGTGGTTCGATAAATTGTGCCTATATCCATGGGACAATCTAGAGAAAAATATTTCACTATGAATCAAGAGTACAATCCCTCCAAATTACATCTGAACTTGAGGATTAAATCACAAGAGAAAGATATAGTGTTACCTCTAGGACACCAAAACCCTAAAACCCATCTCACCAAAAATCTCCAATACCTGTGTAGAAACCAGCACTAGACCCTCGATGGTGTCATCATTCTGAAAACAACGGCTTTTGAATCACTGCAATCGGACAATTGAGCTATCCGGAATCTGAACTTCTCTCTCTCTCTCTCTCTCTCTCTCTCTCTCTCTCTCTCTCTCTCTCTCTCTCTCTCTCTTTATCTCTCTCTCTCTCTCTCTCTCTCTCTCTCTCTCTCTCTCTCTCTCTCTCTCTCTCTCTCTCTCTCTCTTTATCTCTCTCCTTTTTTTCTCACGATATTGTTCACGGTAATGTAGCTGACACTATAGTAGCAAAAAAATACAGGTTTCTCATATATAGAATTCTCCAAACCTATTCTTATTTCAAATAGATCATCCAAATCCACTTCTAGATAGAGTTTTAATTCATGTGAAACTTATGTGGGCCTTATCTTGGGTTGGACCCACAACAATCTCCCTCTCCAGCCCAACGAGGGGTATGCTAATCTGTAACTCCTCAACAGAAGTTCATGCCGACCAATTGCTGACACAACTTAGCCTTTTCTCTGGAAACAAACTTTGCTAAAAAATCTACTGGATTATTATCAGCGTGAATTTTCTGTAGCTTCAGCTCCTCTTTCTCAACTGTTTCTCTAAGCCAATGATATCTTACATCAATGTGTTTAACCTGGAGTGGAATGAGGAATTTTTGCTCAAATCAAGAGCACTTTGACTATCAATAAAGATTTGATAATTGTCATGTTGCAAGCCTAACTCCTGCAGAAATCTTTTCAACCAAATCATCTTCATACCGGCTTCTGCAGCTACAATTAATTCTGCCTATATTGTAGATAAAGTAACACACTTTTGTAACTTGGACTGTCAAGATACTACTCCCCCTGTAAAAGTGAACAACCAACCCGAGGTAGACTTCCTGTGATGGAGATCACCTACCATATCCGTATCTGCACAACCATATAATACTACCTTCGAACCTCCAAAACTCAAACACAAACCGGATCTACCTTTCAAATATTTTAAGATCCACTTTACACCTTCCCAATGAACTTTTCCTGGATTAAAAATAAACCTACTCACAATGCTAACTGCATGAACTATATATATCTGGCTGAGTACAAACCATGACATACATCAAACTTTCTACAGCTAAAGAGTAAGGAATATTCTCTATCACACTCTTTTCCTCATCTGTTGTCAGGAAAAACTTTTTGCTAAGCTTCAAACGACCTGCAAGAGGAGTATTGACTGACTTGACATCTTTTATGTTGAATCTATCAAGTAGCTGTTCAACATATTTCTCCTGTGATAACCATAACTTCCTAGCTTTCTTGTCACAAGCAATATCCATACCAAGAATCCACTGTGCAGAGCCCAAATCCTTCATATCAAAAGATTTAAATAACTCATTCTTCAGCCAACTGATTATCTGACTATCCGGACCAACAATCAACATATCATCCACATAAAGCAAAAGGATAATGAAGCCAGAATCTAAAATTCTCCTGAAATATACAAATGAAACTGTAACTATCCTCTAGTAGCCATGACTCAATATGAAAGAATCAAATTTCTTGTACCATTTCCTGGGTGCCTGCTTCAAACCATATAGCCTTTTCTTCAACCTGCAAACCATGTGTTCTTTTCCCTTCACTTCAAAACCCTCTGGTTGCTCCATGTAGATCTCCTCCTCCAAATCACCATGAAAGAATATAGTCTTCACATCAAGCTGCTCAATCTCGAGGTCTAAACTAGCTACTAACCCCAAGATAACTCTATTGGATATCATCTTCATAACCGATAAAAAAATCTCATCAAAATCAATGCCCTTTTTCTGACCAAAACCTTTTATCACTAATTTGGCTTTGTATTTCTGAATCTCTTTGTAGCCATCCTTCTTTAACTTGAACACCCACTTATTATTTAAAGTTTTTCTGTCCTTTGGCAAATCCATCAACTCATAAGTATCGTTCTTCGCAAGAGACTTCATCTCTTCCTTCATAGCCTGGAACCATCTGTTCTTATCTTTATGAGTATGTACCTCCTAAAAGCTTTCTGGCTCCCCTTCTTCTATCAGCAAAGAATACTCCGAAAGAGGATATCTCGTGGATGATTGATGCTCACTAGCTGATCTCCTAAGTTATGGCTCTACAAACTCTTGCTGCTGGTGATGCTCCCCTTGCTGAGGAGCCTCCTGCTCGTGATTCTGATCACCGTCTCCTTGCTCTGGTATCTGACCATCATCATCAACATCATCATTACCTGCTCTATATTTGTAGGATGCAATTGTACTGGAGACGAAATGGGTGTCATATCTGGAATATCACTAGCAATACTCTCTGACTGCTCTGTTCTTCCGAGATCTATAATAGTCTAATCCTCCTAAAAAATTACATCTGCTCGTCTGATAATTCGTCTCTTTTCTGGATCCCATAGTTTGTAGGCGAACTCATATTCTCCATAACCAAGAAAGATGCAAGGAACCGCTCTATCATCAAGCTTCTGTCTCTTCTCCTTCAGAATGTGTGCAAACGCCTTGCAACCAAACACCTTTAAATGAGAAAAGAAAATATCTTTTCCAGACCAAACTCTCTCTGTAATATCAAAACCCAGAGGAACTGAAGGAGACATGTTGATTATGTAGCATGCAGTGTGAACAGATTTAGCCCAGAAGCTCTTAGCTAGGTAACTTCACCATCTTCAACATGCATCTGAATTTCTCCACAATGGTCCCATTGTACCTCTCTACAACTCTATTATGCTGCGGTGTGTCGGGATCTGTCCTCTGATGCCGAATACCATGCTTGGAATAATAATCTCTAAACTCAATGGAAGTGTACTCTCCTCCATTATCGGTGCGCAAATACTTTAACTTCTTTCATGTCTGCCTCTTCACCATAGCATGAAACTGCTGGAAGACTGAAAACACCTAGTCTTTTGTCCTTAATAAAAAGACACACATCTTTTGCGATACTAAAATTACCCTAGGAGGTGAATATGGTAATTGCTAATCTAATCTGACATCGATGCCAAATTAAAACTTATTAACTAATATAACCTAACAATGTTATATACAATGAGATATGCAAGGATATACAATTAAACTAGGGTGATATAAACATGAGACAAAGGCGATAAGAAAATATACAAGAGAATAAGTTCACCAATGGAAAATCCAAATACAAACAAATGATCACGGAGTTCGGTCATCCTCGACCTACGTCTCTGCTCCTCACCCTCAAAGAGAATCTCCACTATCTCAAACCAATCAACTACGCAATGGGTTTTTAATGCTCATCGATAATGTTTACAACTCACATAATTACCAATACATAATATACTCCTTTAAGTGTTGGCCTAGCCCGTGTCACCTTCCTCAAGTGCTCGAAATTATAACCTCTCCCTAGTATTTACAACTGACGCCACTCCTCTTGGAATTGACTCGTCTCTCACCAACCACTTCTCTAAGTGTCCTTGTGTATTACAACTTGTTCTCTCAACAATAATAAGCTCAAATGAATGTTTTGTCCTCCAACAAAGATGGGAACGAAATTGTAAGCTCACACTCAATGAATCACACCTACAACCAAAATATACTATATGTGAAATACTTAAGCTCGAATGGTTGTGTGTGAAAAGCAATGAGTAAAAACGAAATTAAAACTCAATTAAATCTAGCAAAGATGTTTATGAGAATCAAAATAAAAACAAGCTAGATAAATGAGTTTAGAAAACTTCTCTAAAACAAGAGAGGTAGAAATTTGAGGTTGAAATCATCAAGAACGTTGTTGCAATTCTTCTCTTGTGAAAATCTTTTCACACAAACAAACTACACTTGATTTTTCTAAAAAACCCTTAAACAAAACTTCCAAAACTTGTTTTTAAAATTCTCTTGGTTAACCCCAAATGTTGAGACTGAGGGGGTATTTATAGGTTCACAAAACAAAGCCCCAAAACTAAGAAAAATCCAAAGAAAATGACAAAATTTCTAAAAATCAGCAATCTGAAAATATAACTGTTATAGTGTCGTTAGTCGATTGATGGTACTGTTTAGTCAACTGACGTTGGTGGCTGTTTAAACCACGTCGGTCGACTGATGCACCATCAGTCGACTGATGTTGTTTGGTGGAAAATTTGTAATAAGAAAATGAAAGAATTGAATTTGATTTATTCTGTCTAACTGTTTAGAAAAAGAATGTTTACAACTCTCTCAATCTCGATTACAATTTGAATTCCTAATTACAAAAGAGAAGAGAATTAATATAAATTCTCCTCTTTGTTTAATTATGGGTTCTTCACGGTAGCGATGAGATTCCTCCCTCGATATTCATATCGAGTTTGCTTCTCGTTGATGATCCAAAAGTCTTGAACTCATCGAACACGCTTGAATCCTCTTGATTGATGTCGAGGATAACTTGCGTGGCAAGTTTGAAACTCTTGACGAGTTAATAACTCATAGAGAGTTTAAACTCTTGAAAAAGAGTTGATTTGAACCGAAAATCGGTTAATAAGCCAAGGATGAAAGCTCTAAGGACTGCTCTGCAATATAAATGCCGATCTTTCAATCTTTTTGCTGTTGAAAGAGGATGAATTGGTGATCCCCTTTGCTGATCTCTAGATTCAAAAATACTCAAAGATCCAAAGATTGTAAAAAGCCAGCCCCTCACTCAGTTGAGTTTTCTATGATTTATAAGGGATTAAGGGGTATAACCGCCCCCTTAAATCTCTCCTTAATAAGGGTTTAATAGGGTGTAACCACCCCCCATAAATCTCTCCATGACAGGGTGATGGTCCCCTCAAATCGTGGGGAGAAAACGGTTTTTGAAACCATTCAACTCGTGTTTGAATAAGTCAAACGCTGAAAACGGTGTTCTGGACCTGAACTCTGTATTTTATACCTAAAACGCAAAGTTGGACATTTCTAGTTGGCTCAGAATGTATTGGCCGCACCGCTTTAAGAGTCTGAGACGTAGGAATGAACTCTACGTTTGGATCTGGAACACAGAGTTGAGTTCTGCGTTTTGGGCTGAAAACATAGCAATGAAATCTGCCTTTGGATGTTGCAACGCATGGAGGACCTCTGCGTTTTTGATGTTGCAACGTAGGGACGACCTCTGCGTTTTGATGTTAAAAGGCAGGTCTGATCTCTACGTTTTGATGTTGCAACGCAGAGAGGACCTCTGCATTTTTGATGTTGCAATACAGGGAGGACCTCTGCATTTTGATGTTTAAACGCAGGTATGACCTCTGTGTTTTGATGTGAAGATACCATCAATTTGTGGTACTTTTGCTAGAGCGTTGTAAAGATAATCATCTTGTAATCTTCTTCTTGGCTCCTTAAAAATATGAGAGTCGTCAGATTGTAACTTCTGTTGCTGATTGTGAAGGCTGTTGATTAGAGCTTTCATCAGTTGTTACGAAGGTCATTAGATTGTAACCTTCATCGATCTACGTGAAAGTCTTCAAATTATAGCCTTCTGAAAACCGTTAAATTATAACTTTCATCATCGGTGTTTGATGGGGGATCAGTTATTTATAGTGATTTTTAAACAACTTACAGACCCCCCTCTAAAGTTTTCGAAAGTTCGCGGATGACTGGGATGAATTTTTGAAATTCTTTAAATTTTAACTCTGATCTTGAGGCTGTTGATTCCTTATCATAAAGAAGTTGTTCTCTACACCCGCTTTGAAAGCATCTTGGTTAAAGGGATTCGCCATGCAGGACTCGTATGAAGGTAAGCGTCATCATCCTGCTTCTGGAATGCAGGGATGGACCCCTATGTTTTGAACTTGAGGCGGGTCTCACTCTTGCGTTTTTAATTTGGAACCCGGGTGTGACCTCAGCGTTGTGTTTTTTTTGCAACGCGGGTCTGACCTTGGCGTTTTGACTTGAGATGCAGAGGCGGCTTTCATGCATTTTTTACTAAGTCTTGGAGACTTGTCTTTAGCTTATCTGTTTCAAGTCTCGACTCACATACATTAATCTGTTGGGCCTACAAATATGCATAGGATTTTTGGTAAACCCTCAGCCATCAACGAATTTGATAAACTTTTACCGACTGTCGTTTTAGTTGGGCTAACATATGAATTATTTGAATCCATTTTACATGTAACGTTGTGCTAAGAGAATGAACCCTCTTAGACTTGATGTTATGATTTTGAATACATAGACTTTGTCATTTTCATGAAAAAAGACTAACTGGCAACGTGTTAGGTGTAGACTTATTTCTAATTAAGGATCGAGATAAAGTTCCCCAGACGTGGATTCTGGTGTCTTTTTCACGGTAAAAGACCAACCGGTAACGCGTGTTAGGCGTAGACTTATCTCTAATTAAGGATTCAAGTGTTAGGCGATAAAAGACTAACCGACAATGCGCGTTAGGCATAGACTTATCTCTAATTAGGGATTGAGATAAAGTCCTTATGCATGAAAGGCATGGATTTTTGGTGCTACGATGTTGAATAGGAAGACTTCGTCATTTTTACGGGAATACGCTATCCGGCAGTACGTGTTAGATGCAGACTTATCTCTATTTAGGGATCGAGATAAAGTCTCCCATGCATGAAAGGCGTGGATTTTTGGTGCTACGATGTTGAATACGTAGACTTCGTCATTATTATAGGAATAGGCTACCCGACAGCACGTGTTAGATGCAGGCTTATCTCTATTTAGGGATCGAGATAAAGTTCCCCATGTGTGTAAGCCATGGATTTCGGCGTTATTAATAGTAACCTTCCACGATGTTAAATACGTGGGCTTTGCTATTTTCACAGGAATGCGCTACCCGACAGCATGTGTTAGATACAGACTTATCTCTATTTAGGGATCGAGATAAAGTCCCCCATACGTGTAAGGTATGAATTATGGTGTTATTAATAAGAACTTTCTACGATATTGAATAGTAGGCTTTATCGTTATTTCTTCCTGTGTTATGTTTTCACTTGAAACACTAAAAAAAAGTTAGAAGTGCCAGAGGTTTAGTATTAACTTAGCATGAATTTTCACTTAAAGTGAAATTCAAAAATTTTCTTCATTATCACTAGGATAATTTTAGAAAATCTTTAATCCGCTGAGGATTTTATAATAAAAACTTATTATTCTTGTTGAAAAAGTATTAGCAAGTTCCTTAGGGGGTTTGACTGTTAGAAGTGTGATGTTAACCTAACAGTATTTTATAGGCCTATCGCTCTATTAAATAGAGTCGATAAGATGATTTGGTCATCAGAGGTGTGATGTTAACATGACGGAAAAAATGTTGCGATCGGAGCAACTTTGAGGACTTATCATCCTATTGAAAAGGATTGATAAGTTGATTTTGTCACATGTGTGATATTAATGTGACAGGTGTGTGGATCTATCACTCTATTGAAGAGAGTCAATAAGTTGATTGTCAGAGGTATTTTGTTAACATGACATGATTGTAGACCTATCGCTCTATTAAAAAGAGTCGATAAGATAATTTTATCAGAGGTGTAATATTAACGTGACAAAAATTTTGTTACGATCAGAGCAACTTTAAGGACTTATCGCTCTATTGAAGAGAGTTGATAAGTTGATTTTCAAAGATATTTTGTTAATGTGACAGGAGTTTGTTACGATCGGAGCAACTTTGAGGACCTATCGCTCTATTGGAGAGAGTCGATAAGTTAATTGTCAAAGGTGTGATATTAACATGACAGGAGCTTGTACTTGTGATTTGAACAATATTTTGAAGGCTTAACGTCTTGCTGGGGAAGATTATGATTTGAGCAATTTTGAGGCCCTATCATCCAGTTAACAAGGATTGACAAGTTGATTGTCAAAGGTGTATTATTAACGTGACAAATTGATAGTGATGCAAGCTGAATTCATACTCCGTAGGGATGTAAATCGTCAGAAGTGTAATGTTAACTCAACGATGTTTGTAGACCTATCAACCTATTGAAGATGATTGATAGGAAGATTCGTTAGTGGATTCCAGGTAACCAACCCCCAGTCTTGATTAAGACTTAGCAGGGGAAGAATTTTGCAGTTGATAGAAGTATTCTATTGAACATGACAACTCAGAATATTTATTACTCATAATCCAGTGGACCACAAATAAACTAACCCCCAGTCTTGAACAAGTGCAGGAGAAAAAGAGATAAACAGGACACTATCCGTCAAGTCATTTTGTGACCGTGGAGCATAACGAATATAAAGAGTTTGGAATACGTCACACAGTAGGCTGCTACCTAAAGGATTTGCCTATCAGAGGTAATTGTTAACATGATAGCTTTATGGACCCATCATTCTATTAAAGAGGATTGGCTTCAGAGACCGTAGTATCTTTCTCTTTTGACCGAGAAGATTAGAGTTGGTCTCATTGCTCAGATTGATTCTGCCTATTTTGTTCTTCGGAACTGATTCTGGTAATAATTTTTTGAGTCTGTTCGCCTTGAGAGATTAATTACCTCCAAGAACGGCATTCTTCAACTCTCATTTTTGCTAGAATGTTGGTCTACAAGTTGTGTCGATAGGTATCTACTAAGGTAGATTGTGTCATACCTGACGAACATCGAAGAGACATGCTTCGGAACCTCTTTACGAAGGCATTGATGGGCTCCCTCTTCTTCTGCTTAATGGCGAGAAGGATATGGATGGAGACTTCTATATCCTTTTCAAAGAATCTTGACAGGAAGAGTCTCTCTAGATCCGCCCATTTTTGGATGCATCCCGCAGGCAGTTTCCTGAATCATTTAAAGGCAACTCTCTTGAGGGTGCCAATGAACAATCGATCCAGTATGGCATTGTTTGATATCATATTCCCAGTCTGTGACTTGAAATGCTAGATGTGTTGGCTCGGTGATCCTGTGCTGTCAAAAGTTTGTAGTGTCGGGACCTCAAACTTTAGAGGATAAGGGGCAGCATCTCATTCGGCAGGGTAAGGGCGC